>NC_080393.1:38657698-38974217 GCF_028751815.1 Salvia miltiorrhiza | reverse complement strand
CCCTGTGGAACGGTGAGTACGGGTGCTGTCGTCAGCCTCTGCTTCAGTTCCTGGAAACTCTTTTCGCATTTATCATCCCATTCAAAAGTTACTCCTTTCCTTGTCAACCGGGTCATTGGGCTTGCTATCTTTGAGAAACCTTCGATGAAACGACGGTAGTATCCTGCCAGGCCTAAGAAACTTCGAACTTCTCCCGCATTCTTGGGTGGTTCCCAGTTGTGAACTGCTTCAACCTTCGATGGATCCACTTCAATTCCTTGGGCTGAGACCACGTGTCCAAGAAATACAACCCGATCAAGCCAGAATTCGCACTTGCTGAATTTGGCGTACAACTTTTCCTTCTGGAGTGTCTCCAATACTAAACGCAAATGCTCTTCATGTTGACTTTGATCTCTTGAGTACACCAGTATGTCATCTATGAAAACGATGACGAACTTATCCAGGTATTGATGGAAAACCCGGTTCATTAAATCCATGAACACCGCTGGTGCATTTGATAGTCCAAAAGGCATTACTGTGAACTCATAATGCCCGTACCTTGTTCGAAAAGCCGTCTTTAAAATATCGGACTCCTTCACCCTTAGTTGATGATAACCTGACCTCAGATCGATTTTTGAGAAAACTCCTGCTCCCTTCAGTTGATCGAATAAATCTTCGATTCTAGGCAAAGGGTATTTGTTCTTGATGGTGAGTTTGTTGAGTTCACGGTAGTCGATGCACATTCTCATGGTCCCGTCTTTCTTCTTCACAAACAAGACGGGTGCACCCCAAGGGGATACACTAGGACGTATGAACCCTTTGTCCAAGAGCTCCTGGATTTGGATCTTTAATTCCTCCAACTCGGGTGGTGCCATTCTATATGGTGCTTTAGATATGGGTGTTGCTCCTGGAATAAGGTCGATGGTGAACTCCACCTGTCTGTCCGGTGGTATTCCAGTTACATCCTCTGGAAACACCTCTGGGTATTCCCTCACAACAGGTATGTCCTCGATCTTCAAATCTGCAGGTGTTGAGCTCATCACGTTCACTAGACATGTTTGACAATCCGCCTTCTTCATCATGTTGACAGCTTTCATGGCAGAGATGATATGGGGAGTCCTCCTAGTTTTGTTCCCTCGAAAGGAAAATTGGTCCTTCCCTGGGTGTTGAAAGACTACTTCGCGGTCACGACACTTAATCACCGCATGGTTCTGACTCAACCAATCCATGCCTAGGATTACGTTGAAGTCCGTCATTTCCAGGATGAACAGTTCTGCCTCCAGGGTTCTCTTTCCAATTTCCACTCGTACTCCTTTAGCCAAACGATCTATTTCCACCGCCTTTCCTGATGGAATACTTACTCTCAAGGGTTGGTTTTCCTCAACGCACTTCACATCAGCCTTTTCATAAAATCTCTTTGCAATAAACGAGTGTGAAGCACCAGAATCAAATAGTACTAAAGCAGACTTGTTCAGAACGGGTAAGATACTTGACATGGTCTGAGCCTCCCCATCCATCTCCTCCTGGTTTATGGCATAGACTCGTGCCTCCCCCCTACGAGCACTATTGTTGTTGTTGTTGTTGCCCTGATTTCTTCCCCAGTTATTATTCTTGTTCCGCCAGGTTGGGATATTGTTGTTCGGGGCATTTGTTCTCCGTGCTTCTGGGCAGTTCATCGCCATATGTCCTCCTTTGTGACATCGGTAACATACATTTTCGCCATATCTGCACTCTCCGAAATGGTGACGCTGGCAACGTGGGCATAGAGGCTTGTTCGGCACAAATCCTTGGTTGTCTCCCATATTACTCCTTGGTTTCTTTTCTGGTTGATTGTTTCTTTTTTTGTCTCGATTGTCCCACTGCCTCTTTCCTCCAGTATGTTGAGGTCGAGCAACCGAGTTGTCTAGTTTGAGGCGTGATGCGACTGCTTGAGCTCGCTCCAAGATTTCTGAGTATGATGTGATGTTGAGAGCCGCCAAGTGTCCACCAATCTCAGGGCGTAACCCATTCTCGAACCTCCATGCCTTCTTCTCATCAGTGTCCACCAAGTGAGGGGCGAAACGAGCTAGTTGGGTAAATTTTTGCTCGTATTCCAGCACGGTCAGGTTCCCTTGCTCCAGGTTCATGAGCTCTATCTTCTTTTGCTTGCGAAAAGCTTTTGGGAAATACTTCCCCATCACTTTCTCCTTGAAAGTCCGCCAGCTGATGGCTCTCACCTGCTCCTCAGTAAGGGCAGCAGTTTCTGACTCCCACCAATGCCCTGCATCATCTATAAGTTGGAAGGCCGCACATGTCACCTTCGTGTCATCTCTACAGCGCATGTAGTTGAAAATGCGTTCCATCTGACGCATCCACTCTTCAGTCCCCAAAGGTCCCTCGTTTCCTTTCAACGTCGGTGGTGCCATGCTCCGGAACTGAGCTACTATTCCATTTCCACTTTCCGCCTGAGGTTGTTGAGGCAATGCCCCCCTCAACGCCTGTGCTAGTACTTGGGCCAGAGCATTAACATCGTTTCGATTTTGATTCCTATTTCCCATTGATTGAGTGGCTTCGCTATCAGATTCTTCATCTGCCGGAGGTCTCCTATTACCTCTTGTCCTGACCATGAACTAAAACAATGCGGTATAAAAAAAATTAGAATTGGTGGTCAAAACAACGTTAGATACTAGTTTCTTTTAAGCATCTCATAAAACAAACATCTTGTAATAACGGAAAAACACAAAGACTTAAATAATCACTAAACACTACTAGCTCTCTTCCTCTTCTTGCTTGGGCCATTCGTCTTTGAGTTATTCCCATAGACATAGTATTTCCAAGTTATTAAAACTTCAGAGATAAACTCCTCAAAGTCTAGAGTTTCCATTAATCCATGTCTTCCGGGTCCGATTTTGACGACGTCTTCCATCACTTCCTCCACCATCCATCCTATCATTCTGGGAGCCACTTCCCTAACTCGCTCCGCGAAGTACAACGGTTCAGGTGTGCAACCTTCAGTTTCCATTTCCCTCCATAGGTCACGGTAGAGGAGTAGCTGCATTTCTACTCCAAGAGTATGGTCCCATGTTAGTTCTTGGAACCTATCCAATAATTCGGTAGTACGAGTAGGGACCCGACTTGCTAGAGGTCCACTTGGGGCACTTCCCCCGAATCTTATCATATGTGTTCTTTCCATCGCCTAAAGGCCATCACACGAAAAAATAAGAGGTAAGGAAAAAAAAATTAAAACGATTAAAAGAAAACCCAAAATAATAATCCTCAAAACGAGGTTCAACAAAGTCTCAAAACAAGGAAGTAATAACGCAATGTCTAAAAAAAATCAGTAGTTAATTTCCGACGGATGGCTCTTCATAGGAATGGTTGGAGTCTTGGCCTTCTTCTACAGCTTTCTTCCCACGAAAGACAGTCTTCAAATTGTTCACAAGGATATTTATTTATGGCAGAGCAGGTCTACGTTTCTGTAGACATGCATTAAAATCTTTTTAAGAAAAATGACCATCATCGCAACCGCCACATCGCTACCGAGGGAGGTAAAAGTCAAAAGTATATTTATAATGCTTTAAGTTTTCTCAATAAAGAGGTGTTTCCAGAGGATGTAACTGGAATACCACCGGACAGACAGGTGGAGTTCACCATCGACCTTATTCCAGGAGCAACACCCATATCTAAAGCACCATATAGAATGGCACCACCCGAGTTGGAGGAATTAAAGATCCAAATCCAGGAGCTCTTGGACAAAGGGTTCATACGTCCTAGTGTATCCCCTTGGGGTGCACCCGTCTTGTTTGTGAAGAAGAAAGACGGGACCATGAGAATGTGCATCGACTACCGTGAACTCAACAAACTCACCATCAAGAACAAATACCCTTTGCCTAGAATCGAAGATTTATTCGATCAACTGAAGGGAGCAGGAGTTTTCTCAAAAATCGATCTGAGGTCAGGTTATCATCAACTAAGGGTGAAGGAGTCCGATATTTTAAAGACGGCTTTTCGAACAAGGTACGGGCATTATGAGTTCACAGTAATGCCTTTTGGACTATCAAATGCACCAGCGGTGTTCATGGACTTAATGAACCGGGTTTTCCATCAATACCTGGATAAGTTCGTCATCGTTTTCATAGATGACATACTGGTGTACTCAAGAGATCAAAGTCAACATGAAGAGCATTTGCGTTTAGTATTGGAGACACTCCAGAAGGAAAAGTTGTACGCCAAATTCAGCAAGTGCGAATTCTGGCTTGATCGGGTTGTATTTCTTGGACACGTGGTCTCAGCCCAAGGAATTGAAGTGGATCCATCGAAGGTTGAAGCAGTTCACAACTGGGAACCACCCAAGAATGCGGGAGAAGTTCGAAGTTTCTTAGGCCTGGCAGGATACTACCGTCGTTTCATCGAAGGTTTCTCAAAGATAGCAAGCCCAATGACCCGGTTGACAAGGAAAGGAGTAACTTTTGAATGGGATGATAAATGCGAAAAGAGTTTCCAGGAACTGAAGCAGAGGCTGACGACAGCACCCGTACTCACCGTTCCACAGGGAACCGAAGGATTCGTGATCTACTGCGATGCATCTAAGCAAGGGCTTGGTTGCGTTTTGATGCAATTCGGCAAGGTGATAGCATATGCATCAAGACAGTTGAAGGTGCATGAGAAAAACTATCCTACCCATGATTTGGAGTTGGCGGCTGTGGTCCACGCTTTAAAGATTTGGCGACACTACCTTTACGGTAGTAAATGTGAGATCTATTCTGACCACAAAAGTTTGAAGTATCTCTTCACGCAGAAGGAACTCAACATGAGACAGAGAAGGTGGCTAGAGTTGGTGAAGGATTATGACTGCACAATCCATTATCATCCGGGCAAGGCGAACGTGGTGGCCGATGCGTTAAGTCGGAAGGGGAACCTATCTGCAATTTGCATACCCGAACTCATTCAGGAATTTTCAAAGCTAAGAATCGAGGTGGTACCAGCTTCAGAGGACACAAGCGCAATCTTGGCGGCTTTAAACATTCAACCGAGACTGCGAGATCGAATCAAGGAAGCGCAAGATGGTGATAGATTCTTGTGCAAATTAAAGGATCGAGTCCTAAGAGGTAACATCAAGGGGTTCTTCTTAGCTGAAGATGGAGCTTTGACTTTCGAAGGGAGAATTTGCATACCCAAGGATGGAGAGATAAGAAGAATAATTTTGGAAGAGGCTCACAACACACCATATTCCATCCATCCGGGCGGGACAAAAATGTATCACGACCTGAAGAAACTTTTCTGGTGGAGGAACATGAAGAGGTCAATTGGAGACTATGTTGGGAAGTGTATGACGTGCCAACTGGTGAAGGCAGAACATCAACGCCCCACGGGATTACTTAAGCCACTTGAGATCCCAGAGTGGAAGTGGGAGAAGATTTCTATGGATTTTGTAGTCGGCTTGCCCAAGACAGTCAAGGGTAATCACGCAATTTGGGTTATCGTGGACCGGCTAACCAAATCTGCTCATTTCCTGCCTGTGAAGATGACTTATAGCATGGAGCGATTGGCTGAAATCTATGTGCAGGAGATTGTGCGTTTACACGGAGTGCCAGTTAGTATAGTATCAGATCGTGATACGAGTTTCACTTCAAAATTTTGGAGGAGCCTGCAACAAGCCATGGGCACGAAGTTAAATTTCAGCACGGCTTATCATCCACAAACCGACGGCCAATCGGAGAGGACAATCCAAACACTTGAAGACATGTTGAGAGCATGTGTGTTAGATTTTGGAGAAAATTGGGAGAAGCAACTTCCTTTGGTGGAGTTTGCTTACAACAATAGCTATCAGGCGTCGATAGGCATGGCCCCGTATGAAGCATTATATGGGAGAAAGTGCAGATCACCACTACATTGGGATGAGGTTGGCGAAAAGAGAATTTTGGGACCCGAGATTGTGGAGAAAACTGTAGTCGTGATCAATAAAATTCGGGAACGCATTAAAGCAGCCCAAGACCGACAAAAGGCGTATGCAGATTCAAAAAGGAGGGATTTTTATTTTGAGGTGGGCGATAAAGTTTTCTTGAAGCTATCACCAATGAAAGGAGTTGTCAGAATCGGCAAAGGAGGAAAACTAAGACCTCGTTACATTGGACCATTTGACGTTCTCGAGAGAGTTGGTGAAGTTGCATATCAGTTAGCATTGCCGCCAAGTCTGACGTCGATACATAACGTCTTCCATGTCTCGTCTTTGAGAAAATACGTCCACGACCCGAGCAACATTGTGAATCACGTTGAATTGGAGCTTGATGAGGGCTTAACTTATGATGAGCACCCAACAACTATTTTTGGATAGGAAAATACACGTGTTAAGAAATAAAGAGATCCCTCTAGTCAAAGTTCAGTGGAGTAGGCATGACCATAATGAGGCTACATGGGAAAGGGAGGATGACATTAGATCTAGATACCCTCACCTTTTTTTACTCAGGTAAGTAATTTCGAGGACGAAATTTTTTTTTTAGTTGGTAAGGTTGTAGTGACCCAAAATATTTTAAAAACTTCAAATATTGAATTTTTAATTATTTTCAATAATTAAATTTTAAGTCTTATAAGTCGCGCCTAGATATTGCATGAGCATGAGCATTTAATCACTTCAAGCATTTATTATTTCTATTTTTATTATTATTATTATTATTATTATTTTTGGGGGATTTTAATTCCTATAAGATACTATCTACCTCTTTTAAATAAAGCCCAATTCATTTATTTCTAAAGCCCAACTCTTTTATTTGAAGCCCATAATTTCAGCCCAAATAAAGTGATTCATAGAATCTCCCCTAAAGCTGACCTTCCTCTGCATTCACGATTTACCCTAATTCATTTTCCTTCTTGACAATATTAGATTATGGAAAGATTTATTTTTGATTGGTGCTTCTTCCATAAATAATATCTAGCTCTTAGTATAAATAGCAGTCATCTTCATTCATTTCCTCACACCCAAAAATTTATCTATCGAGCTCTCCGAGTGAGGTAAATCTCCTTCTCTGCAGCTTCTGTTTTCATCTGTATATTTTTCGTGTTCCTCTATTTTCTTCAGTATTTTCCTTCTCGTCAATGAAGGTGATGCCACTTTTCTGTACTAGCCAGAAAGTCTGACCGCATCATGTCAATAGTTCCCCTTTACATATTTTTTTATAAAGTTGTCAGAGTCCCTTTTCTTTTATGCACTGTTCTTTCATTATACTTATATGTATATATCTATATGTCCTAAGTATACGTAAGCATGAGCAGGGACATATCCTTCTTTTATAAGTTTCAACACTTTTATGATAATATATATATATATTTCCCTTATGTATATGCCTATGCATCCACATGATTAACTATCTACATATAAAACCCATTACTGCACTTATTTTGATGTGAGAAATCCCCACCATATTCTATCTCTTAATGACCAATTCATCAAATGTGTTGTTTTATGTAAGCATATATATACGAAAATATTTGCATAAATTTGAACACTAGTAAATTGTTAGTAGTTTGTGCTATCTATTTATCTATTTATAGTTAGTCGTATATATATATAATTGTTCAGATATTTTCGTTAATTATATTATGTAAGTTAGTTTTAATCTTAAAGTATATATATATATATAATTAAATATATTTATTAACAAGTATTAGTAGAAAAAAAAGGGGTTACATACATATATTTCATGTGCATTCATTGATTTAAATGAATCTTAATTACAATTTTCATAATTTATTTTAGGAACGGCGCGCGAGACTTGATTTTTAATTGCGAGTTTTTGCACAAGAAAGGTTAAGGTGGGGTTATAACGTTGCATTTAACATTTATCCTTATTATACGTTTTACTCAATTTATATGTGTGAGAAGCAGGCAGAGCCTCCGGGCTATGAGACAGAAAGTTATAGCCTATGGGCTATAAGAGACAGAAAGTTATAGCCTACGGGTTATATGAGAAAGAAAGTTATAGCCTACGGGCTATATGAGATAGAAAGTTATAGCCTACGGGCTATATGAGACAGAAAGTTATAACCTACGGGTTATATGAGAAAGAAAGTTATAGCCTACGGGCTATATGAGACAGAAAGTTATATAGCCTTCGGGCTAAGAGACAGAAAGTTATTGCTTTCGGGCAATATGAAAGAGCAGACAGTTTTTATTGCACTTATATTTTGTTGTGATTCTTATAATATGGATAAATGCACCCCACTGAGTTTATTGTACTCACCCCAAAACAATATCTTTTTCAGGAGATGACTCGGGCGATGAGAGGCGGGGCGAGTGATGGTCAAGATAAAGAAGAAATAATGTTTTATTTTCAATTGGAATAAAGACTCAGTTTATGATGTTTATTTACATTTTCTCAGTTGGTTTTGAGTTTGAGTTATTTAAGTATTGAAATCTTATTATTTTTATTCAAAATACTTCTTTTTATTTAATAAGAAAATTGAGGCGTCACAGTCAGATGGAACGCATTTTCAACTACATGCGTTGCAGGGACGGCTTGAAAGTGACATGTGCAGCCTTCCAATTAACAGACGATGCAGGACACTGGTGGGAGTCGGAATCTGCTGCCCTTACTGAAGAGCAGATGAGAGCCATCACCTGGAGAACGTTCAAGGAGAAAGTGATGGGAAAGTATTTCCCAAGGGCTTTTCGCAAACAAAAGGAGATAGAGCTCATGAACTTGGAGCAAGGAAACATGACTGTTTTGGAATACGAGCGGAAATTTACCCAACTAGGCCGTTTTGCTCCCCACTTGGTGGACACCGATGAAAAGAAGGCTTGGAGATTTGAGAATGGGTTACGCCCAGAGATTGGAGGGCACTTAGCAGCTCTAAACATCACATCATACTCGGAAATCTTAGAACGAGCCCAAGCAGTCGCATCACGCCTGAAACTGGACAACTCTGTGGTTCGACCTCAACATACTGGAGAAAAGAGGCACTGGGATGATCGAGACAAAATGAGGAACTTCCAGTCAGAAAAGAAACCAAGGAGTAATGTGGGAGACGACCAAGAATTGGCGCCGCACAAACCTCTTTGTCCACGTTGTCAGCGTTACCATTTCGGAGAGTGCAAATCTGGCGAGAACGTATGCTTTCGATGTCACAAAGGAGGACACATGGCGATGAACTGCCCAGAAACACGAAGTACGAATGCCTCGAACAACAACAACGTCCCGACTTGGCGGAATAGGGACAATGACTGGGGAAGAAATCAGGGCAACAACAACAACAACAACAGGGGAAGGAACCAAAATTACAACAACAATGGTGCCCGCAAGGGAGAGGCACGGGTTTATGCCATGAACCAGGAAGAGATGGATGGAGAGGCTCAGACTATGTCAGGTATCTTACCCGTTTCGAACAAGACTGCTCTAGTACTATTTCTTTCTAGTGCTTCGCATTCGTTTATCGCAAGGAGATTCTATGAAAAGCCGATACAACCACCTTTGAAGGTAAGAATTCCCTCAGGAAATACGGTGGACATAGAAGAGTTAGTGAGGTAGTATATCGATTAGCGTCGCCGCCAAGCTTGACTTCGATACATAACGTCTTCTATATCTCATCTTTGAGAAAATTCGTCCAAGACCCGGGCAACATTGTGAATCACATCGAGCTAGAACTTGATAGAGGCCTAACTTATGATGAGCATCCGATAGCCATTTTGGATAGAAAAGTTCGTGAGTTAAGAAGTAAAGAAATCCCTGTAGTTAATGGAGTAGGCATGACCATAATAGTGCTACATGGGAAAAGGAAGATGACATTAGATCTAGATACCCTCTTTGGTTTGACTCAAGTAAGTAATTTCGAGGACGAAATTTTTTTTTAGTTGGTAAGGATGTAGTGCCCCAAAATATTTTAACTACAAAAAACTTCTCTTCTTTATTTCTTTTCAATAATTAAAATTTTAAGTCTTATAAGTCGCGCCTAGATATTGCATGAGCATGAGCATTTAATCACTTCAAGCATTTATTATTATTATTATTATTATTATTATTATTATTATTATTATTATTATTATTATTATTATTATTATTATTATTATTATTATTATTAATATTATTATTATTATTATTATTATTATTATTATTATTATTATTATTATGTTTATTTTTTTAAGGATTTCTCTTTTATATAAGATACCATCTATTTTTATTTTTTTTATATATGGCCCAAGTATTATTCTTAAAGCCCAATTCTTATTTTGTTCATAAGCCCATTAATTGAGCCCCCAAGTAATTCTCTGCAACTTTCCTATTCTCTCTTCTTCACAGCTGCGTGAACGAATGATCTTGAAATTCACTTTTCCTTTCAGACATAGGCCATTTATGGAAGACCGAAACTGATTGATTCATTATACCTTAATTAAACCTGGAAGCTTTTGTATAAATACCACCCTCTTTACCATCATTCTTCTCACACCAAAAGCAATCAAGCAGCGTAGAGGTCAGAAAATTTCCCTCTTTTCTTTATAGCTTTTAGAACAGAAGGTTGAACCGAGGCTCATGCCAGTGACCGACAACTTCTCTGCTAAAATTGTGTTTATTGTTGTAATTTTTCAATCTGTGTTGGTGTTCTCATCTTCTTCCCTCTCTCTTCCCGAGTCTGTGCCTCCTTATTTTTACTCGTTGCCTTTCTCGCAAAAAAAAAAAAGGAGAAGAAAAGTGAGAGACAAACTTCTGTCATAACCCTTATATTCTCTTAAATATCTATGTGCTTGGTTATATGCATAATTATTTTCTCTTTTATTTTGCATTTTAGTTTCTGGGCCACACCTATGCAATAGCCGATTTTTATAGTAAAAGAATTCTTCTCCCTTATTAAGAATTGTCAGAAGCTTTCTTATCAAACATCACCACTATGTTTTCTCTCTCTATAAGTGTATGTATATATATTAAAAAGTGGGTGACGTGTGTTTGTAGCTACAAACTAGATTTGTTTCATTGGAAATTAAATTAGACATTACTATATGTTATGATAAATTTTACATAGTGTATATATGTTCATATGTTTAAGTAGTCAGCTGGAATGCCTTATTTGTTTAATAAGTTTATATATATATATATATATATATATATATATATATATATATCAAGAATTACACTTTTTAAATTATATTTAATAAGGTATATGCATTTGTAAGTTTTTTTTTAATTATAATTTCATAATTCATTTTAGGAACGGCGCGCGAGACTTGATCTTTTAATTGCGAATTTTGCTCAAGAAAGGTTAAGGTGGGGTTATAACGTTGCATTTAACATTTATCCTTATTATACGTTTTACTCAATTTATATGTGTGAGAAGCAGGCAGAGCCTCCGGGCTATGAGACAAAAGGTTATAGCCTACGGGTTATATGAGAAAGAAAGTTATAGCCTACGGGCTATATGAGACAGAAAGCTATAGCCTACGGGTTATATGAGAAAGAAAGTTATAGCCTACGGGCTATATGAGACAGAAAGCTATAGCCTACGGGTTATATGAGAAAGAAAGTTATAGCCTACGGGCTATATGAGACAGAAAGATATATAGCCTTCGGGCTAAGAGACAGAAAGTTATTGCTTTCGGGCAATATGAAAGAGCAGACAGTTTTTATTGCACTTATATTTTTGTTGTGATTCTTATAATATGGATAAATGCACCCCACTGAGTTTATTGTACTCACCCCAAAACAATATTATTTTCAGGAGATGGCTCGGGCGATGTGAGGCAGGGCGAATGATGGTCAAGATAAAAGAAGAAATAATATTTTATTTTCAATTAGAATAAAGACTCAGTTTATGATGTTTATTTACTTTTCTCAGTTGGATTTAGGTTTTAGTTATTTAAATATTGAAATCTTATTGTTTTTAATCAAAGTACTTCTTTTTATTTAATAAGAAAATTGGGGCGTCACAGCTCCAGTCTGAACTTCAGACCTTTGGTTGATCTTTTGATACTGAAGCATCTCAGTATCTTCATCTTTGCCTGGTCCCCACACCAAGACAGTAGAGGGCTCGGTGTTGTGGATTTCAGCTTTGGAACCTTCAGTGTTCTGGACACACTTTTCAGCTTCTTGTTCCCTGAAATCATTTGTAGACTCATCAAAGATCACATGAGGTGTTTCTTCAACACAAAGAGTTTGAGAATTAAACACTCGATAGGCTTTGCTTGAACGTTCTGTTCCAGAGTATCCAAGGAAGACTCCTGGATCAGCCTTGCTATCAAAAGTGTTTAACCTCTTCTTTTCATTGATGTGGATGAAACACTTAGAACCGAAAGCATGAAAGTAGGCAATCGAAGGCTTTCTGTTCTTCCATAGCTCGTATGGAGTTTTTCCATGTCTCTGAGTGAGGAAGGAGCGATTCTGCGTGTAGCATACGTTGTTGACTGCTTCGGCCCAAAACTTCAAGGGGAGTTTTGATTCGGCTAGCATCGTCCTTGCTGCTTCCTTCAAAGACCGATTTCTTCTTTCTGCAACTCCGTTCTGCTGTGGAGTTCTTGCTGCAGAAGTTTGATGTCTGATTCCTTGTTCATCACAATACTCACGAATGACAGTATTGAGGAACTCAGTCCCACGATCTGATCTGATGCTGATGATGTTGACTTCCTTTTCAATGCCCAATCTTCTCAGCAGCTTTGGCAGTTCCTCCAGTGTCTCTTTCTTCTTGAAGAGAAAGATAACCCAAGTATATCGTGAATAATCATCCACAACTACTAAGGTGTACTTCCTACCATTGTAGCTTCTTGGAGTGATCAGGCCAAACAGATCCATGTGAAGTAGATGCAGAATTCTTTCAGAGGAGTGTCCTGACTTTGACTTGAATGACATCCGCGTCTGCTTTTCTCTTTGGCATGCTTCACATTCTTGCTTCTTCTGGAACACAATAGAAGGAAGACCTTCTACCAGTTGATGTTTAGCAAGTTTGTTGATCGTCTTGAAGTTGAGATGGTTGAGTCTCTTGTGCCACAGCCAGTTGAGCTCCGAGCTGCTCTTGCTGATGAGGCATGTTTCTGGAGGGCTGTCTTCCCAAGAAACGACATAGAGACTCCCTTGTCTGAATCCTTTCAGAACCACCTTCTTTTGATTGTTTCTAACAGTGAATTCATCTTTCTTGATTTTCACTGTGAAACCGCCGTCACAAAATTGACTTACAGACAACAGATTATGTTTAAGACCAGAAACAAAGCTAACATTACTGATACTGGCGTTACCCATGTTGAGCACACCGTAGCCTTTTGTTTCTCCGATTGAGTTGTCTCCGAATGTAACTTTGGATCCAGCTTTCTCAACATACTGAGACAGATATTCTTTGTAGCTCGTCATGTGCTTCGAGCAGCCACTATCCAGATACCACGTTCTGATTGAAGCTTTAACCTATTCCTTCTTTTTGTGTTTCCTGACATTGACCTGCAAGGAAGAGTAGCTTCAGGCACCCAATCAAGCTTTGGGTTCTTCGATGTTAGTTCGAGTTCCCTTTGGAACCCATATCTGCTTCAGAATTGGTCTGGCTGATCTCTTGCGCTTTGTTGATTGTCTGATTGATGTTGTTGGCGCTTCACTTGGCACATGAGCATTCGTCTGTTGAGAAATTCCTTTGAAGGCATCACTCTTGTAGCAATTCTGTCTGATGAGTGGTTGAGGTCTTCTTTGCTCGATAAAGTATCTTCCTTGAGATACTCGAGTCTTTGTAGACTTATGGAGACTTGTCTGACGTCCAGTTGCTTGTCGTTGTGGATGTCGCTTAGCTCGTCTGGACTCAGCATTGTTTGGTCTCCATGGATGTTGTTCCTTCTGAAACTGAACTGATGTCAGTCTCTGACTGTCGTGGCCTTTCTTCCCCCTGAATTGGTGAGGAAGATTCTTCTTGATTTCTGATGTTCCTTCCCCGATCTTTGACTGAAATCTGCTTTCTAGTCTTCTCAGTAGGGTGATCTGGTTGGGGGCCTCATTTGCTCGTCTATAGCTTCGTGGAGGTGGAACATTTGATCTAGCCATCAGTCTGCGCTTGCGAACTTCATCCATATCATGATCTCTTTATTTTTCTGATGTTGTGATTTCAGAAGGATCGTTCTTTGAAATGATCATGATCTTCTTTCCTTTGTCAGCTGCAACCTTTCCTCCAATGCTTTTAACAAGGCCTTTCGATGGAAAGTTGCTCATCATGGATGACTGCATCATGCAGTTCTTGACTGTTTCTTCCAGCTTGTGATTGAGCCTCTTGATCTCATGAGATGCTCTCTCACATTCTGAGTTGGAGTTTCTGAGCTTTTCCTCCAGTCGGTTGTTCTCCATGATTAGCTGATCAAGACAAGTTTCATCCGGAAAGTAGATGATTGTCTGATTCTTAGCTCGTTCATCATTGATCTCCTTGTCCAATTTGTAATTCTGCTTGAGGAGATCTTTGAACATTTTCCTCAACTGACAGTGATCAGTCATGAGCTGATCAAACTCGTCAGTTTCATCGGATGAGCTATCTCCAGATTCTGAGTGGTCTCCTGAAAGCATCAGGAAGTTATCAGTATAAGGAGTTTTTGAGTGAGAGATTACCTCTGAGCCATTCATTCCATTGTCGTAGCTGTTGTCAGCCACACTTTCTGATTCATTGGCCATCAAGGCTCGGCTCTCATCGTCTGAGCTGGAACTGTCGAAGTCGGATGATTCTGATGTGTCTTTGGAAGAATCAGCATCGTCAGCAACCATCGCTTTCTTCTTTGAAAAGCTGCGATCTTTCTTAGCTTTTAGTTCTCTGCGCTCAGCTTGAGTCAGATCAGGGCATTCATGTCGAAAGTACCTTTTCTTTCTACATCCAAAGCATTCCATATCTTTGATGTCGTAAGCGGCTGACTTCCTTTCTCCGCTTCGATCTGTGGAATGTCTGGGGTTGCTTTCTCTTTCATTTCCTTTGTAGTGCTGCTTGTGGAACCTTCTGTACTTCCAGAACTTGGACTCCATCTTGTTGAATCTTTCAGTCAACAAAGCATATTGATTGAAGAAGTCATCTGGGTTGAGTTCCGTTGGTTCCTTGATCTGCTTCTTGCCTTCTCTTGTTGAGGCCTTCAGTGCAACTCCTCTTGAGGTTGATGGACCATCTTCGTCTGATCCTCCAGCCTTCTTGTTTCCAAGATTTCTCAGAAGGTCGAACTCATTTGCCATGAGATCGGAGAAAAGCTTGTTTGTCAGGAGCTGACTGAATCCTGGCTTATGCTGATGAGCAACTGAGTAGATCTGTCATTCTCCTCGTGGCAGTGCTCGAAGAATCTTCAGGTTGATTTCTCGTTGAGTGTATTTGTCTTTGGAAATGGATTGAACTTCATTCAAAATATGGTTGTATTTAAGTTCCATTTCCTCGACAGATTCATTCTTGAGCATGAGGAAGGAGTCGAACTTCTGACAAGCTATGGATAACTTATTCTCCTTGATTTTCTCAGAACCTACGCACATTCTTTCCAGGATGTCCCACATCTCCTTTGCAGTTCCGCACTTGATGATCTTCATGACATGCTTGTTGGGAACGGTGCCGGAGATGATGCTTTTGGCGAGGTTGTCTAGCTCATCTTGCTTCCTTTCTTCGGTGGTGAAGTCTGCTTTTTGCTTGGGCTGGACCTCATCGTAAGGATCTTGTTGTGGATCAACAGGAACCCTTTTGACGGTTTCGGTGATGGTGATCGGTCCGCTGGTGATGACTTCCCACATTCGGCAATGTTGGGCGGTGAGGAAGCTTTCAAGCCGAAACTTCCATATGTCGTATTTTTCAATACTAAACATAGGTAGAGAAGATAATCTGTTGTGGTTAGTCTCCATCAAAAAAGAGAGAACAGATAACAGCAGATAGAACAGATAGCAAGCACAAAAAGAAAGAGAACTTTTTCGAGACCTTTGAGAAAAAGGATCTAGTTCAATTAGAACCTAGTTAGATACAGGTAGTTCTTACGAACAACCTGCTCTGATACCAATTGTTAGGTCCTGAGGGTCTCGAATAGGTGTATGGGGGGGGGAATACACCTATGGGCTATTTTTAATCAATCCTCAATCAGAGGGATCTCAGTCAGAGATCAAAACGAAACTTTGCATGCAAACAAAGACGCCTGTTTTACTGAAATCAGTTTTGACCAAACAGGGTTGACGACTGATACTGAAAGCTCTTTAGTAAAGAGTTATCAGTTAAGTTGCTGGAACTTAACTGATGCAAGTAAGGGCTTCAGTCGAGTTTGCTAAAATAGAGATGATAACACTCTTCTTGACTATCAGAAGATAGATCAGTCAGACTGATATCATACGCAGCGGAAATTAAACTTAGTTTCGTAATAGCCTCGGTGGAGCAAGTTGTTGGTTATGGTTTCTCTTTGCAGTTAGTCAGTGTTCAGTTTATCAATTGAAATAACACAAGTAAGAATGTAAAACTGAAAGCTGTAAACAACACAGAGACTTTTACGTGGTTTGGAAAAACCCTTTCCTACATCCACGGTTGGTTGATCAGACCAACAATCCACTCCGCAAGTGCTTAATAGGTGCACTGCAAACCAAACCGTGTGCTTGCCGGGTGCACACAACCGTACACTGAAGAAAACCCTTCTTCAGTACCCACGCTTCACTCGCGTCGGATTTCTCTTGCTTAACACAACCCGTGCTAAGACTCTCAGAGACAGAAAACCCTTCTGACCTCCGAATCACTCAAAACACTCTTATGGGGGGGAGGTTTGAACGAGTGCCAACTATACTTACAAAGAACAAATTCTTTGAAGCAAGTTTGACCTTTGGCTTTTGGGTGAACAGAGTTTTGCCTAAGGTCTAAGAGAATGTATGTAATCAGCAGTGACTGATTTTGGCTTTGGAATTCTCTTCTTCGATTCAAGCTTTGGGGAGTTTAAGCTTAAGGCTGAGTAGCAATTTCGGTAGAGCTTCAGCTTATGTCGTTGAATCAGTGAAGGTTGAAGTGATCTTCGAGCGCTATTTGTAGGAGAACTCTTGAATAGATCCGTTGGCGTAAATCGTCCTCAAGATTTCTTCCGTTGGAGAGCGATTCGAATTTGGGCTGAGGCTTCAATCTTCGAGGTTCCTTGTCTGGGTGGAAATGGCTCTCTTTGATGGACAGGAGATGTGACGTCTCTGAAAAGTAACCACCAGATAGGAATGACCTCTGCAGAGATAAGATCCTGAGATCTCTGCATTTAATGCGGCTGTACTTTGTGAGTACGTGGCTTCCTCTGAACGTTGGAAGATCAGTCCGAGGAGGAATATTCAACTGATACTTGACTTTAGTATCAGTCCATTGCGCGCATTAAGTAATCAGTCTTCAACTGATACTTCAGTTGGTATCTGCAGTCTTCAGTCTTCAGTCCTTCGTTCTTCAGTCTTTAGTCTTCGGTCTTCGACACCGCAAGCTAAACTAGAAACGAACTCTAACACTTGAGTTCAAAACAATTCTAGTCTATTACAATTAAGTCCTATGAATTTTGGTATCATCAAAACAAGGATTAGGATATTCCACAAGGTTCCCAACAGCTAATGTTCAAGTGCGAGGAAAAGGCTTTGGGATACAACGTCCCTCTTCGGTCTTGGGCTTCTCTAGCAACCACCCATCAACTGTGACGAGGTATAAAGCCATGGTTATTGATCAAGGAAAGCGCCTCACGTATCGTAGACATATCAATGACCGATTGATTGTTGCACCGGAAATGAATAGCCTGAGAGGTATGTCTGCTGACTAAATGCGGAGCAGGGAACCTTGGGATAGAAGGTTGGTGAGGGGCATACTTGGAGAGATTGGGTATGTCTACCATCTAAGGAAGAGTGAAGCACGGCCTTGTGATCGGGGTAACTCGTGACCTTCGGACCAAGTGACTATAAGGGTCTCAACCATCCTAAGTGTGGACTATGCACTCTTGAAATGCCCCAATGTCTTTGGGCAACACCTTGAGTTCGCATGAAGCATGGACAAATCCTTAGTATGCCTTTGACTGAATGCAAATATCAATAATGATCATGACCTAACTAAAATCTTACCCCCCCTTTTATATTTTGATTTTCGTTTAAATTTACTTGTGCAGATAAACAGGTTGAGACCGTGACAACTCAATTTGTGCACCTGAAAAGTAAAGTAGTTCTTCACTCTCCGTGGGATTCGACCCTAGCTTACCGCTAAGACTAACCAGTCCGGTTGTGGACATAGGAGTGTGTACTGTTCGTCTGGGGCATACACAAGTGTTTTGCGCACACCACACGACGGTGCATTGTCATGCCTATCATAGCATGCCATGCGTTGTTTTACACTTAGGCTCGTTTGGTACGTGGTATATATTTCACTAGGATGTGCATATGTCATACTAATATCATGTTTACATTAAAATATCTGTAAAAATAGTAAGTACAGTAAAGAACCTTCAAAGCTGGATCCGTTTATATATTCAAGGTAGAGAAATGGTGGAAAACCGGTTTATACTCATACTGAAGAAAAAATTGTAAGTATTCTTATTTTGATTTTGGATTTAAGAAAAAATTGTAAGTACTCTTATTTTGGTTTTGAAAAAATAGTGAATTATGATTGAGATATATTGCTAATATATTATCATATGCATTAGTATTTTATTTTTCTTCTTTTTTATGTTTTATAATTAGGCTCTTTTGAAAGAGTTGAAGCAAAAGTTGTCTGTGGAATTGATTGATGATACCATTTCTAATGATGCAATTTTTGAAAAACTTAGTGGAAGCGAAGCGCCAGGATGTTTACTTATAGAGAAGAATTTGATTGAATTGTCCAAGAGAAATCTAATGAAAAAGTTGGAAACATTCAAGAAGAATTTGAAGAACAAATTTCAAAATTTAAAGAGTGATGTTTTTTTTTGTTGATAAATTACATAGGTAAATAAAGAAATTTAAAAGTTTGGCAAAAAATTTGAAGACCGATCTCAAGGTATTCTTAGATTGTCACAAAATAGTATATCAAGAAAATACTCAAAAGGTTTGGCATGCAACATTGTAGACTAGGTGGTACCCATTTTGCTAAAGTAGACGAGTTTAGTCTTAAGCAATGCCCTAAAAGTAATCTTGAAATTCAAGAAATGCATAAGATTGCCTATGCATCAGTTGTTGGAAGTCTAATGTATGCTCAAGTATGTACGAGTCCAGATATTTCGTACATAATAGGATGTTAGAAAAATATTTAAATAACCCTGATATGGATCATTGGATAGCAGCCAAAAGGGTTTTAAAAGAACAAAAGATTACATATTCACTTAAAAAAACTCAAATAATTTGAAGGTCGTAGGATATTCTGATTATGATTTCGGAGGATGCCAAGATGACAGAAAATCCACATTAGATTATGTTTTCCTATTAGCTGGAGGAGCTATATCATGGAAAAGTGTTAAATAGTCACTTGTAGCTTCTTCCACCATAAAAACAGAGTTTATAGCATTCTATGAGGCATCAAATAATGGAATATGGTTGCGAAATTCTGTCATTGGGATGTACATTTTAGAAAATGTAGAAAGACCACTCAAGTTATTTTGTGACAATAAGTTGACAATTTTATATTCCAACAACATGAGCTCTTCAAAATGAAAGCATATTGACATAAAGTTTCATGTTGTCAAAGAAAGAGTTAAAAATAAATAGTTATAGATAAAGCACATTGGGACAAACTCCATGATGACGGATCCGTTCACAAAAGGTTTACCACCAAAGGTCTTTCATGAGCACATTGCTCGTATGGGTATAATATATCACTTGATGATATCATATTTTAGTGGGAGTTTGTATTTAGATTTGCTTTATATAAACACTTCTTCGGATATTTTCTACATAAATAAAGTGTTGAGTATTTTCACCTATTTAGTGACCTAACTTAAGTTTAAAGAGGACCAGTCGAAAATAAATATGTTTGCTTAACATTGCATGTTATTTTTGTATTACCTTTGATCTATGTCGTTTTACTATATTTGTATATGTGATCCTTGATGAGTTTAGTGATGATTAATATGACGAAAACTGCTTTGATTCTATATATATGTTGTTAATAGATGTAATGTTAAGACATATATTCCATGATAGTAGATTCAGAGCTCATAAAGTTGTACATTTATCAGGTTATATATATGTTTCCCAAGCGGAGATTGTTAATCCAATAATTTTATGGGCAAATATACAGTTAATGTATATGCTATTTTAATATATATGGTAAATGTTATATTTATTACTCCATCCGTTCTCATAAAATATATCCACTTTTAAATTACACGGGTTTTAATAGAGTGATTGAATGTGTTGTGAATGGAGTAAGGATCCACTTTACTGTGAGTGAAAAACTTATCAAAAATAGTCTGGATACATTTTGTGATGATGTACGAAAATGACAAATTAAATACATTTTATAAGGACAGAGGGAGTATTTGATGAGGGGCCAAATAACAAATAAGTCGTAGTTGATTGGTTATTTCCTAACCAATGTGTCTGTTCATAAGCACCTCTTCGCGAACAAACATGATCTGGTCCCCAAGAAGCATACACCATTCTCAGTATTTTCTATTCCTTATTAATAAAAAATATACGCAATAGAAAAATCTGTACTCTTGGAAGATCAAACATGTGGGTAAACTTCATCTATGGCTACAGGTTAGTGTTTATGCTTTATTTATGTTTCCTCGAATTATCATCGTAAAGTTGAATATAGGATTTATTTATGATCTAAAGATTTTCCTATATTATATGATTTACTTCTAACATTAAAGTTACAAATCACAACTAGTTATCTTGATTGTGAATTCGAGTTCTAAATATATATAGATTTGTTGTGAATTCAAATTTTAAAACTATAATTCATGACTAGCTAGGAATAGTCTTTGGTTGTGGATTTTAGTTTTAAAACTAAAATTCACAATTAGACATAGTCTTGATTGTGAATTTGAGTTAAAAAATTTAAGTTTTCAACTAAAAAATTAATAAATAATTTTTAAGTTGTTTATATAAAGGATAAAATGTAAGTGTGACTCATTTTTAAAAACTGAACATGACTTTTATTTACCTGAATTCATTTAAACCGCTGCCTACATATATATATGACATGATTAGGCTTCTGGGGAACTGTGAGCCAATTTCATCTCCAACTTAGCACTATTGTACCAACGACTATAATATTTACAGAAAATATGATGAGATCTATGTAAGTTCGTGCCTCTTCTTCAATTCCAAAAGCTTGTGCCACCTTCGATCGATCGACGGTGCATTCCTTGCACCTAAATCTGATGATCATATATATTAATTCCAATAAGCCACTTAGTTAATCTCAACTTCGACATATGAAGTCAACCTTAAAAATGTAGATATCAAGTGAGGGAAATTGTGCTTACGGTGTAATTTGGGTTCAGCCTTCTCACAAGTGTCCGAGCAAGTTTCCTGAAAAATTAAAATAAAAAACATTTTCCAGCATCGTATATATAAGAATAGATTTTTGTGTGACACGACACAAGCATTCATTTGTATCGAGCATTAAACAAATAAATTACTTTAACTGAAGTGGCGAGCCGAACGGTATCTTGTATCAAGGAATCAAGATCAGCTTCGTATCCAGGTTTCACATAAATAACCTGTAAATATATACAATCAACGGTAAATATCACTTTAAACCCCAAATTATTTTGTACTATCAATTATATCTAAAATTATTGAAAATAATTTTTTAAACCTTGAACTATCAATTTTGTATCAATTGTACCCTTTATCTATTTTTCATCCTTTGAATTTTTAATGAGTAATGCATATAATCACGTTGTGTTATATAATATAGGTCAAAAAAGAATGATTCTAAATATATTGTGGTATCCGGTGAGCCACATCAAATTTTAAAGTTAGAAAAATGAACGAATGACACAATTGATACAAAATTGATAGCGCAAAAATAATTTGAAATTTAAAGTGATATTTAGAATCAAAATGCATGTGACGTAATTAATCATGTATGTCACTATATTTGATGTAGATATTATTTAATTAATTATTACTGAAATAAATAGCAAGATATTGCAAAACTTACGGAAGGATCATCTCCGCCAATATCCGGAAGTTGATTAGATGAGTCCCTAATTGTTCTCGTTGATGGGAGAATCCACACTTTAAATGTGGAGCTAATCTGACATACAAATTATACGGTTAATAATATAAATAATCAATTAACAATGAAATCTTTTGAACTGTGTTGTGTGTGTGTGAGAGAGAGATGATGATGAGGCATACATCTCTGAGGTATGGAGAGCAGCAATTGCAACATTTTCTGGTGAATGATGTGCTGATTCTTCCTTCTACTGACAGCCCAAAACCAGCATGCTATGCCACAATTGGTTTCAAAATCTTGTTATTTCCACCTTGTTGTTTATTAGGGGATTAAAATGATAATGAAATTAAGAGATCCTCAGCAGCACTTAAGAGAAATATTTATTTTTATAAATAAATCCGTTAAAAATTGATATTTGAAAGTGAAATATACGAGTATAGAATAATACAAGGATGTATTGAAAGAAATTTGAAAAGTAGCTAGAGGAAATTTTAAGATGTGTTTTACCAATTGTTTGTAATGGATGATATCACATCTCATGCTATCTCACCATGCTTCATCATCATTAATACAAAATTGAAATTTATTAACATAATTAAGATTGAGTTGTATGCATTAATTATATATATTACCTTTTGAACAGAAAGGGCGATGGAAACATTAGTATCTTTGTGAACATCATCGAGATCAAGTAGCTGTAGGTCTCGCAAGGAAAATAAATACTCAGAATTCCATTTTCCATGCCATTTCGCTTCCGCCGTTGATATCGAGATCAAACGCGGCTTACTCTTCTTCTTCTGCACCTTAATTAGTTGGTAATTGCATTTACCAATTAATTAATAGTATTTCATCTCGCGCAGCACAAAATTTGAATTAAGGAGTTAGCTAGCTAGTCGTACCGTTGGAAATTCATTTCTTCTGGCAGAATTAGCAGAAGCTGTTGAGGCGGAGATGAGTTTGTGATGATCTGATGATGAAAATCTGTTGATTATGTTAGCTGAAGATGACGAGACCCAACGCCCACCTCCAACTCCAACCATCTCTCTCTCTCCTCTTTCTCTCTCTTACAACCCCAGTTTCATCACCTTATCTTCCTACAGCCCCGGTGGCACTAAAGCCAACATTCATAAAGTGGATGCGAATACATTGTTCAATTAATTAATTAATCAGGTGTTTAAAATTTGTTGCTTGTTCCATTTCTTATTTTGTTTATTTTAAAACCTTTTCTTATGATAACGGTTGGATAACTTCAAATTCATATCGAGTACAATAAATTAAATTGTATTTACATCCAAAAGGAACATATATGGATAAGCTTTGTATATTTTCCATGTAGAATAAAAACAAAATAAAATAATTAATAGCTATTTTCCTATAATAAATTAGTCTTTGCAATGCACGATAAACGTTTTTATATTTTATATTTATATAAATTTGATACCAACTTAATTACTCCCTCCGTCCCTGAAATGGCTTCCTCTTTGGGGACGGCACGAGTTTTAAGGAAAAGTTGTAAAGTATATTGATAGTAGAGGAAAAGTGTTATGATTATTATTGAAAGTTGTGAAAAGGTGTTATAATTAGTATTGTAAGTAGTGAAAAGTAAAAAGTAAGAATAAATAAAATATTATTAGTGATGAGGTAGTTGTCCAAAAATGAAAAGAAAGAAAGATGAAGTTATTTGGGGGACGTCCCAAAAAAGAAAAAGAGGTAGTTATTCCAGGGACGAAGGGAGTATCATATTTATAAATATAATAAAAATATTAATCTGACTGAACATATTTGAACTGAATATTGAAAATATAAAAAAAAATAAAGAAGGTTTCACAATAATAAAAATGGATATTATGAAAAGGCAAAAAAGTTAAAAATAAAAGTAAAAAATAAAAAATAGATTTCAAAAAAAAAAAAAAGATAAGAGATGAGAAAGAGCTTTTTTTTAATTATAATCTTTAAATAAACATAACTTTTACATTTTAATTCAAATATTTATATAAAATATATCAAATTAAAGTTTTTTATCATGATCTGTAATTTGGTATGCATATTGAATATTTTACTATAGTTAATCGAATTTCACAATTAAAAAAAAAAGTAAAAGAAGATGATAAAGAAAAAAGAAAAGAAAAGATATATATAATTTATAAATAAAACTTCAATTTTATTATAATTACAAACTAATCATTCAATTTTAAAATCAATTTGAAATTGATTTCAGATTGAAATCTTGCATTTTAAATAGAGTTAATATATAAAACTATCCACTTTCATATTGTAAAGATAAAAATTGTCCACTAAGATAAAAATAATAAAAACTGTCCACTTTTTAATTGAAAAGACAGAAATACCCTCCTTTAAAAATATGTACTCTCTCTTTCTCTCGTTCTCTTCTCTCTCTCCACTCTCTTTCTCTCTCTTCTCCCTCCCGGTACACTCCCTTCCCCCTTCTCTCTCTCTCTATCTCTCCCTTCCTCCCTTCGAGCTCAGATCACCGGCGAAGCGCCGCCGCCTCGGCCTCGTTGCCTCCGCCATCTCTCTATCGCTGTACTCTCTCTCTCTCCCTCTCCCTCTCGCCGCCCGTCTGCCGCGCCGCCGCCACTCAATCTCCGGCAATCACAGCGGCAGCACCGCATAGCCACCATCACCGCGACGCCTCTTTCTCTCGATTCTGACTTGGAGTCGTCGGATTCAATTTGTGGAAAAACGCAGCCGCAGTTGCGGTGGTAGATCTCCGGCAATCGCAGCGGCAGCGCTGCACAACCACCACCACCGCGACGCCTCTATCTATCTCTCGCTCTCGATTCTAACTTGGAGTCGTCGGATTCAACTTGTGGAGAGCATAGATCTGGTGGCTTTGGGGTGGTTGAAGTGGAAAGGGAAGAGTCGGCGGCTGGGGTGTTGTCTTCGACATCTTGCTCCAGATCTGCAGTGCTTTGTGTCAAAGCTTGATGTTTGCGATATGTTTGTTTGTAAGTTTACTATATTTTTTGAAATTCTTTTTTTTTTCCTTCTTTTTCTGGGTAGTAAATTGTATTTATAATGGGTTATAAATAGTTCATACATACAACTTGATTCTTTTGTATTTGAATTTCTATATTTTTGATTGTTTGAATCTTTTTTCCGAAGTTTTGAGTGTACAAATTGGAAGTTGTTGCTTTTGTATATTTGAATGCATATGGTTGACAGTTGGGTTGGAAAATCTGTTGTTGTTGGATAAATGACAGAGCTTATACAACCTGTCTCAAGAATTTCATGTATATTAGTTCTCTTTGAATTTGTTTTATTGACAGATTCGCTGTGATCCAGCTGGAATTCTTATATTAAAGAACATCATATAAGTCTTGTTGAGTTTGGAGGGATATTTGTCCTTGAATTTATTTTATTTAGAAGAAAGTAAAAAGTGAGGCAGAAGTTTAGGTAGGCTGGATTGAGATTTGGTGAAATTGGATAAAGAAATAGATATTATTTAGAATTTTGTTTTAAAGAGAAATTTGAGGAAGAGTTAAATTCAATTTGAATTTAATAAAAAAATTATAAGTAGTGAAGAAATTGATGAAAATCACGTAATTTTGTACAATTGTTTTGAATTCACAACTTAATGTTCTTTAATTCACAACTAGATCTATGAATTCACAATTAAATGTTCATAAATTCACAACTAGATCTATGAATTCATAACCAGCTCGATAAATTCACAATTTAATGTTCTTAAATTCACAATCAGCTCTATGAATTCACAACTTAATAATCTTGAATTCACAACCAAATCTATGAATTCACAACTAAAACTCGAATTCACAACTAAAATAAATTCAAACTTTAAAAATTCAAATTCACAACTACTTGAATTCACAACCAAAATAAATTCTTGTTGTGAATTAAATTCTGGTTGTGAATTCAACTGATTGTGAATTCACAATCAAAAAATTCTGATTTGTGAATTAAATTTAGGTTGTGAATTCACAACCAAAAAAATCTGGTTGTGAATTAAATTTTGATTGTGAATTCGACTGGTTGTGAATTAACAAACAAAAAATTCTGATTGTGAATTCGATTGGTTGTGAATTGCGGGATTTTTTAAAGGGGTGATGTAAAGTGGACATTTTTTAAATTTTTAATGTGAAGGGTATTTTGGTAACAGTGGACATTTTTTAAGTTTTTTATTTTAGTGGACATTTTTTATCTTTACAATATGAAAGTGGCCATTTTAAAAATCCACTCTTTTTAATATAGTATATATTACATAATTTATTGGAAAACTGATTTCCTCTGTCCCAATAATAATAGAGTGTATTTTGATAATAGTCACTTTAAAATTAGTAAATTTAAAAATTGTCTACTGAAATAAAAAATTTAGAAGTCAACTAATTTGAGTTTTAGAGAGAGCGGCGAATTTAAATCGACAGGAGAAAAAAAGAAACACACTGCAATACTTAACGTGGTTAAGTCCACGCTAGGATACATGCACTAAGAATCACTGCTCAGATTAAAACACGTGGAAGTGACTTTTTAGAAGTGGACCCACCGGTCGAACCCTTGAAACCGGATTTTTTTCATCCAAAAATCGAAATGAAGCCGGTTCTCTGACTCTAGTTTTTTTCCTCGAGTTCCGCCCAGGTAGGGTTCCTGTTCCAAATGATGAATTCGCGCGCTACAATTCGATATTGAATTGTATCGAATTGTAACGAAACATAGTGAATTTGGTTTAGAATTTTTTTGACATTTTTATATGTTCTTCGTTTCTTTCATTTACGTGAAATATGTTATTGGTTCAATTTTACAGAATTTTTCTTTGTTTAGTATTGATGATTTTGTTCTTAAATTTTTGTTGTGTTTTAGAGGGGAGACACTTACAGCAATGCTAGGGATTTGATGTTCACGATTCCCGATCGCGAATTCTGAGGTGATGGTTTGAAGTTTACTGAATTGCCCTTATCATTTTGCCTTCCTTCCAATGGGGTCGTTCTTTTTTGTCTATAATGCCCACCTGGGTAATGGTATACTTGCCTTATGTATCTTGCTGGAGCATGAATCTTCAGTTTTAGTTTGCTTGGTGATTTTGGCGATTTGTTGTGGTAGGCGGTAGTGAAGGTGAAAGTGAGGAACAAATTGTATATTCTGTGAAGCAGCATTCTGTGTTTTGAACCCGCAGCCATGAACCATAGAGGTTCGTCATCTATTTTTGTTTTTTTTTGTAAGTTTTTTTTAGCTCCCTTTTTTTGATTTTGTGTATCCTGACAACACTTGATGATAATAATGCCTTGCGTTGTACTTTATTTTAATATGTTTGTGTTTGGTCGATTGTTACTTGAGAGGATTCATAATGTCAACATGTTGAGTTTATGCTTTGTGAAGTCTAGAAATTGTAGTTAAATTGCAATGAAGGCAACGTGGATATGTAGTTAACTTGGACTGTAGCAAACGTGGATATGTGTATTGTTGTTTTTGGTCTTTTGTGGTAAATGACAAAAATGGCAGTAGAGATGGTCCTAAATTTGAAAAGGTGCAGTTTAGTGTAACATTTATTGTATGTTATATTGTAAACTTTCTTTGATCTTATTGATGAAAACTTTTTGTTTTCGTTTTAATGCTTAGGTGCTCTAGTATCCGTGAGATGTCATCTATGGTATTTGAACTTGATACGAAAGTATCTCTGCGCTGAAAACTTGAGTCATATTAGACGTTCTTGCTTTGGATCTTTGTTTGAGATAAAAGAATTTGAGTTTCAGGGTCAGTTATATAATGTCATGTGTAGGCATTTGGTTAGTGGGTCAGTTAAAATGATGGTACTCCAATACAGAATAGGTAATCACTTGGTCGATTTTGGACCAGCTCATTTTGCCCTAATTACTGGCCTACCGTTCAATGGCATTATAACTCTCCCCGAACGATCGTCTTTCCACGAAACTGTGTTTGGTGGTCAACGCTATTTGCGTCTAATAAGCATCGAGAATAGGTTCATTAGAGAGTGCAAACTGACAGGTGGTGTAATACCCCGTTTCCCCAAGCTAAGTTTAGAATAATTTTGAACTTAGAAGCTAAGATGATTCACGTCGGATAAAAGAAAAATGAATTATTTTAAATTCCAACAAAAAAGATTTACAAAAGTATTTGTAAATTAAGTTATTAAATTATATGCATTGCATATTATATTGTGTTCAAGTATTTGAAAATACGGTGAGCTTATCAAGTAGCAAAACCGAAAAGAATATCTTTTACAGATATACAAAGGATTTAATTACATTCATATTACAATTTTACTACTCAAGCCTACACTATTGCATAAAGTATGAAAGCAATACATATATACTTATTCATGCATACACATACACGCATGTGTTAGTACAAAAGATATCCCCAAATCTTCATCCATCCGCTGCCACCCTTAGCCTGCACCTCCCTTCTTCCTTTCAAGCAAAGTCAAGCTCATAGTACACTAGCTTGTCAACTCAGCCACCCTACACTCCACCTGCAGCCCCTCCTTCTTGCTTGTCATAGGAGAGGTAGCTACCAATATCCCCCTTTAAACCAAATCAGCTAGCAACTTCCTTCACCATTCTACACTAACCCCACGAGGAGAGCATGAGAACTTCACTCATTTCTGCAAGCATCCAAGTAAATTCTCATTCGCCATCCTCACCACCAAAGGCAAAAGAAGCAGAGAAAAACCAACAAGCACATATCATTGTCTTTCAAAGGTTTCATCTTGAACACCTACATCTATTTCGTTCTGCATATGATTTAAACACTTCTCAAATCTATTTCAGCAAACCACACGAGTTTATACACGTTGTTAATGATATGATCCTTGCCGATCGATCGAACACAACGCACGCGGAAGACTGAACTTGAACGGAAAGGATGGAAATCCCAAAACCTCTGAATCTAACCCACGGAATGATATAGGCGACTGAATGCCCTATACCCCAACGTGATGTTGACGCAGCAACTCGGGGACGCTGAATGACACCCGACGAGGGTTGGTTGACTCACCGTTACGTCGATAATTGAATTCGTCTTGAAATAATTAAGAGGAATTCGGAATTCTCAAGAGAGAAATAAAACTCACAAGTTTATTGATAAAAGTATGCTAATTTTCGTCCAACATGTTGCAGCCATATATATAGGCAAAACTAAACCTAGTCTAATAAGGAAACAACTTAAAAACAAGCCCTAATAGGCCAAACAAGGCCCTTACTTTAAAAATCCAAAAATAACAAGCCCTTTAAGCTAATGGGCTGCGAAAAATAACAATACTGAAATAAATAAATGAAGTCTTCAAAATAAATAAAATCTTCAAGCTTCGGCCCACTCGCATGTAATGAGATTAATTAAGCACGGGCTCAATTCGCCAACTCCACAATCTCCAATTGGCTTCTTGATCAACTCTTGCTTCCAAACTTCTTCAACTAAGATCATCAAGCTCTCCTTGAACTTCTTGGCTCGAGCTCTTGTAACTGGACCAACAGGAACATGCACCGGGTCTTGCACCAACGAACCTTGGGCTGCATCATTCCCCTCCTCTTGAAGAGGATTTGTCCTCAAATCCAAAGCATCACCTACATCAAAAGGACTCAAATCAGTCACATTAAAAGAAGCACTCACATTATACTCACCTGGTAAGTCCAACTTGTAGGCATTGTCATGGATGCGCTCCAACACTTGAAATGGCCCGTCGCCTCTAGGAAGTAATTTGGATCTCCGCTGCAATGGAAACCTTTCCTTGCGCATGTGCAGCCATACCCAATCACCGGGCTCAAACACTACTTTGCGACGTCCTTGGTTGGCTCGCTCGGCATACTGCTTCGTGCGCCTCTCAATATTCATCCTTGCCTTCTCATGAATCTGCTTCACAAAATCAGCCTTTTTCTTTCCATCAAGGTTAGTATACTCATGCTCAGGTAATGGAGATAAATCCAATGGAGTCAAAGGATTAAATCCATACACAATCTCAAATGGCGAAAATTGAGTAGCAGAATGAACAGAACGATTATAAGCAAACTCAACATGAGGCAAACAATCTTCCCAAGACTTAATGTTCTTCTTGATAATAGCTCTAAGCAAAGTAGACAAAGTCCTATTCACTACCTCTGTTTGACCATCAGTTTGTGGATGACAAGTAGTAGAAAACAAAAGTTTAGTACCCAACTTACACCACAAAGTCTTCCAAAAGTAGCTCAAGAACTTCGAATCCCTATTAGAAACAATAGTCCTAGGCATGCCATGCAATCTAACAATCTCTCTAAAGAATAGATCAGCTACATGAGATGCATCATCAGATTTATGACATGGAATAAAATGTGCCATCTTAGAAAATCGATCAACAACCACAAAGATGGAATCTCGACCACGCTTAGTCCTAGGCAAACCTAACACAAAATCCATAGAAATATCAATCCAAGGTGCTGTAGGAATAGGCAATGGTGTATACAATCCATGGGAACTCACCCTAGACTTAGCTTGTTTACATGTAACACATCGACCACAAATTCTCTCAACATCACGTTTCATATGAGGCCAAAAGAAATGCTCATGCAGAACAGCTAAAGTCTTAGCAATGCCAAAATGTCCCATCAAACCTCCACCATGAGACTCAAGCAATAACAACTCACGTAAAGAACATTTAGGAACACATAACTTATTCTTCCTAAAAAGATAGTCATCATGCCTAAAATACTCTCCACTAGCAGCTCGCGCACATGCTAGATAAATCTCACCAAAATCACTATCATGCTCATACAAACTCTTGATACACTCAAAACCAAGCAACTTAGCATCTAAGGTAGAGATCAAGGCATACCTCCGAGAAAGTGCGTCAGCCACCACATTCTCTTTACCTTGCTTGTATTTGATGACGTAGGGAAACGTCTCAATGAACTCCATCCACCTCGCATGCCGCTTGTTCAACTTGTGCTGCCCCTTCAAGTGTTTCAACGACTCATGATCCATGTGAATGATGAACTCATTGGGCCACAAGTAGTGCTGCCACGTTTGCAAAGCTCTCACCAATGCGTACAGCTCCTTATCATACGTGGGATAACTCAACGTCGCCCCGTTTAGCTTCTCGCTGAAGTACGCAATGGGTCGTCTCTCTTGCATCAACACTGCACCAATACCAACACCAGAAGCATCACATTCAATCTCAAAAGATTTGGAAAAATTAGGAAGAGATAATACCGGGGCGTGGGTCAATTTGTATTTCAATTGCTGAAACGCATCCTCTTGCGCCTTGCCCCACTTAAACTCCACATTCTTCTTGATGACTTCCGTCAAAGGTGCTGCAACACTGCTAAAATGAGGCACGAATCGCCTGTAGAAGCTAGCAAGTCCATGAAAGCTTCGAACTGCTGCAACGTTCGTCGGCGTTGGCCACTCTTGGATAGCTCGTATCTTCTCCTCATCAACCTGTACACCCTGTGCACTAACAACAAAACCAAGAAACACAAGCTTGTCCGTACCGAAAATACACTTCTTAAGGTTAGCAAACAACTTTTCCTTGCGAAGCACATCCATAACAGACCTCAAATGTTCAACATGCTCATCATGATTCTGGCTATAAATGAGGATATCATCAAAGTAGACAACAACAAATCTGCCAATGAAAGAACGCAAAACATGATTCATAAGACGCATGAACGTACTAGGCGCATTAGTCAAACCAAAAGGCATAACTAACCACTCATACAAACCAAGTTTTGTCTTAAAAGCAGTTTTCCATTCATCACCTTCCTTAATCCTAATCTGATGGTATCCACTACGCAAATCGATCTTAGAAAAAACACAAGAACCATGCAACTCATCTAGCATATCATCTAAACGAGGGATAAGATGGCGATACTTTACCGTGATGTTATTGATGGCTCGGCAATCACAGCACATCCTCAAAGACGAGTCCTTCTTTGGTACAAGTAGAACGGGTACCGCACAAGGACTCAAGCTCTCCCTCACATGCCCTTTGGCCAATAACTCGCCAATTTGCCTCTCCAACTTCTTTGTCTCCTCCGGATTGGTTCGGTAAGCTGGTCGGTTCGGCAGTGTAGCGCCGGGCACAAAGTCAATCTGATGCTCAATTCCTCGAATTGGTGGTAAACCGGCAGGTGTATCGTCGGAAAAAAACATCATCAAACTCCTGCAAAACAGAACGAATAGAAGGGGGTAGAGAAGAGAGATCGTTAGTAATAACCAAGTTTTCCTGATATCGCAACAGCATGATCGGCCTCTCCTCCTGTACACACCACTTCAAATCACTAGCCCTAGCAAGAAAGGACTTATGAATCAACCCATTCTCCTTCTTCTCCACGGGCTGCTCCTTTTTCCATTGATTCCCTTTTGACGAGGAACCACTAGAAATTGGTTGCGATTGCCTCCAATTGCCCTGATTCTGGCGCTGGTTGCCGCTGTTGTTACCCCTCCTCTTGAGTTGATTCTCGATCTTTATGGCCATGTGAACCATGTCCTCCAACTCAACGTAGTGCTGCAACTCCACCTTATCACGAATATCCCAATGCAAACCAACTAAGAATCTCGCCATGGTCGCCTCTCGCTCCTCCACCACATTGGCTCGAATCATGGCAACCTCCATCTCCTTATAATACTCATCTACACTCCGACTGCCTTGCCTCAAAGTCTGCAACTTGTTGAAAAGCTCGCGGTAGTAATGATTCGGCACAAAACGCTTCCTCATCACAGCCTTCATCTCCTGCCAAGTCTGAATAGGCGGCTCACTGTTTCTCCTTCTACTCGTCACCATCTGATCCCACCAAACGAGTGCATAATCGGAGAACTCAATGGCTGCCAACTTCACCTTCTTGAGCTCTGAATAGTTGTGGCAATCGAACATAAGCTCCATCTGTATCATCTACATGCTCCTCATACGGACGGTGGAATCGACCTCCGCCACCACCACGGCCTCCTCGCCCGCGGCGACCTCCTCGTGTGAAAGTGGTCTCTCGAGAATGAGACTGCTCCATCAGCTCGATCTTGTCGTACACTCCCTCGATTTCTGAGTGTAGCATCTTGCCAAATTCTGAGCGAAGTGCCTCCACCACGAGTTTTAACTGTGGATCCATAACAGGGCTATCGCTCAAATCCGCACCCTGTTCATCTTTCTTAGACATAGTGACACAGAAAACAAGAAACGGTTAGTGAAACAAAATAAAAGGACCTCACCACCTCACAAACACTCATGTGTCACTCAAGATGAAATCACTCAGCGCTCGTGTATCACACAATTCAACGGCTTTTTTTTTCACTCTAATAATCTCACTCTCTCGTGCCTTTTTCCGCTCAATTTCTCTCTCAAGGAATCAAATTCCCTCAATCTACCAACTGAACTCAAAAACCAACTGCACCAACGAGATTACCAAACTGTCTCAACGAGAGCACTCGACGAAACGTCCCACAAGAGACCACACCAACAACACTAAACGGATAGGAAAAGATGGAAAAACACCTAAACGAAATCGACGACAACGAGAAAACGCAGACTGAACAACCCAAAAAGTACTGCACAGAAATAAGCTCAAAACGCTCTATACTACCAAAGGACTCCAGAAAACACAACGAGAAATAATCGAAAATCGGAAAAAGTGTACGCAGAAACTTCCCCGAAAGGCTCTATACTACCCAAGGACTCCAGAAAACACAACGAGAAATAATCAAAAGTCGGAAAAAAATGTACGCAGAAACGGCCCCAAATTCTATAGAGCCCCAAAATGTACGCAGAAACGGCCCCAAAAAAATGTACGCAGATACGATGCCAGTGAACTGTAGGAACAAGATGCTGCAATAAAAATTTTCGAAAATTCTATACTTTTTTTTTTTTCGGACCCTAACAGACTATATGTTCTGAAAAAAAAAAAGAAAATTCAAGAACCAAACGAAATATGACGTATGGATTTATATGGATGTGTGTAAGTCGTATGATGATGGATGTGTATAAGCGTGTATGTTTATGAGTAATTCAGACCACGCAGGTATCTTAATTCGAAAGATATTATGGTATTGAAATCCCAGCAGAACAAAAAAATCAGACGCAGAACACGGAAACCCTAAAATTCTACCCTTGACACAGAAACGAAAAAAAACGAAACCTGGATACGAAACGCGGCTCTGGTGCCAAATGATATGATCCTTGCCGATCGATCGAACACAACGCACGCGGAAGACTGAACTTGAACGGAAAGGATGGAAATCCCAAAACCTCTGAATCTAACCCACGGAATGATATAGGCGACTGAATGCCCTATACCCCAACGTGATGTTGACGCAGCAACTCGGGGACGCTGAATGACACCCGGCGAGGGTTGGTTGACTCGCCGTTACGTCGATAATTGAATTCGTCTTGAAATAATTAAGAGGAATTCGGAATTCTCAAGAGAGAAATAAAACTCACAAGTTTATTGATAAAAGTATGCTAATTTTCGTCCAACATGTTGCAGCCATATATATAGGCAAAACTAAACCTAGTCTAATAAGGAAACAACTTAAAAACAAGCCCTAATAGGCCAAACAAGGCCCTTACTTTAAAAATCCGAAAATAACAAGCCCTTTAAGCTAATGGGCTGCGAAAAATAACAATACTGAAATAAATAAATGAAGTCTTCAAAATAAATAAAATCTTCAAGCTTCGGCCCACTCGCATGTAATGAGATTAATTAAGCACGGGTTCAATTCGCCAACTCCACAATCTCCAATTGGCTTCTTGATCAACTCTTGCTTCCAAACTTCTTCAACTAAGATCATCAAGCTCTCCTTGAACTTCTTGGCTCGAGCTCTTGTAACTGGACCAACAGGAACATGCACCGGGTCTTGCACCAACGAACCTTGGGCTGTATCAGTTAAGCAGTAGATTCATGACATATCATATGAGCATAACCATCTCATCATTTCTGTATGTATATATATATTTTTGAATGGGAGCTATACTATACTCAGTTATACAAGTTTGAATGATTTAAAGAAAGAATTTTTATGAGTTTACTTTCAACTTTGGGCTGTTGTGTCGAGTTGGGTAAGGAAGAAGAGTTTACCTCATTGTGGTTTAGAGTCGAGAGGTGGAGGGAGGTCAGGACGGCGGCGGCAGTCTGCTCCATCTACTGCTGTCGGTCGGAGTCAGGGAGGCGGAGGTGGTGGCTTGGCGCCACTGTTGTCCGCCGGTCGGAGTGAGCAGAGGGTAGAGGGAGATGGGCGACTGCTTCGATGGTTGTGTGTGTGAGCCTTGACCTTGGCTGTTGTCGGAGAAGGAGAGAACAAGGGTTGGGGCGGTGGCTAGATTAGGCTAGGTTTTTGCAGAGGGAGGCCAGGGCGCGGCGGCCCTGCCGCTGTCGCTCGGCCACAGACGGAGGGAGAGAAGAGAGGAGGCTAAGGGCGACTGGATTGGAGTGGCTAGGGTTCAGGCGCAGCAGCGGCTCGTCGCTGCTGTAGTCGCTGGAAGATAGGAGAATAGAGGGACTAGGGTTCCGATCAGTCGAGGGTGATGTTGAGGATGACCGGAGACGACGCGCGTCGGCGGCTCCTCGCCGGAGGAGGGGGCTTCTTTGAATGGGGTGGAAGGATTGGGCCATTTTTATTTCAATTGGGCTCAGTTTGTTTAAAAGGATGTTGGGCCTTCATTTATTTAAAATTGTGGGCTGCCTCCTATTAATTAATGGAACTATTACTTAGTTTAATTAATTTATTTAAAGAGTAATTTGCATAATAATATTACCTTATTATTATGTGCATATTTTAAGTAATTACTTATTATATGATTAAAGTATAACATGAGTTGTGCATTCGCATCATGATTTAAATTGGTTTTCACAAATTCAATTATGAAACAAAAATCGAGTAAGGATATTGTTGGTGTTCTTAACTCAAGGATTTTAGTTTTCAATTATTTATTCATTAAATTTTGAAAACCCTGCTACGTGAATCATAGAATGTTAAGCACATTACCTTGACTTAAGATTAGATTCAGGAGACCTATTAAGACTATAGATTTCTTGTAGGCTTTGTGGATCAAGGGGATTAGCGCTGCTTTTCCAATATGAGTTTATGTGATTATGATCTTCAGGCTTTGCCTAATCAGGTGGGCTTACTTTTCAAATGTATAAAGTATGATTGAGTTATTAAGCTCTAAATATTTCAATGAAATGCAAACTGCTTATCCAATAAAATATTTATGTGCATTCTGCTCTGTTTAAGGCTCGCAAAGTTAATCAATTGAGGTTCTCTTATGATCTAACACGTTGTTTGAGAATTGTGTACACTTGTTAGTTGACTCGGTGGGTTGATCTCCATCGGGCTCTAACCAGAGGCGTTATAAGGTGCTCGGCTGGATGTGTTCCGGAGCATGTGAAATATAAGGGCCTGTCTGGGTAGCATTCTGAGGTCAAAGTAAACTTGTCTGGGTTACGCCCTCAGTTCAAGTAAGCAGGAGACAAAGATCCGTCAGTGGCTAAAAGGTCCGGGATCACAGCGAGTAACAGAAAGGGGGTGTGATATGTGCGCACAAATGAAAGAAATTATTTTAACATGCTTAGAAGTTCTTTCACTTTAAAACCTTCTAAGTTATGTCAAGTATGATTGGATAAACTGTCTTTACAAAAATATGAAATATTTCAGAAAATGCATGCCCACTAAGTACATTAGTACTTAGCCCAAAAATACTTTCAAATGTTTTCAGGTTGGCTGGCTGGTGCTGACGGGACGGAGCTGAGGCTAGGGTTAAATTCCTATTTTAGACTTCCGCTGTAGCAATCACTCATATCCGTCTTTTGTTATCCCAACTTAAGATCTTCATGATTAAATTTCAAATGATATACTTGACCGAGCTCATACTCTCCACTACTGAATTTATGCTAATGAATGTCGGTTGTCAGAAGCATGAAACAAAACTCGTGATCCAAAGGGGCATAGCCCGACTTTAAATCCTATTTCGATTTTTAACAAGGTTTTTTCCTTGTTTATTTCTATGAATTATTCACACTTCGATTATATTTATTCCTTCAAGAATTGGGGTGTGACAGGTGGTAATTCTGAAACTAGTTTAAAGTTGGGATATTTATATCTAGTATATGGTTTGTTAGTGTTGAAGGATAGGACGCAGAAGAACCTTGAGCTTGATTATATCCATCTAATGGATGACCTTGAACGGTTTCTTCGTTATCCTTGAGGTAGAATAGCGTATGATTTCTTGGTCCCTCGTACCTATAATGCCAGAAAACTTTTGTTGAAACGTGAAACAAATGAAAATAAGTTGACGGTTGAGGCGTACGAATTTGTGTATGCATTACAAGCGTGGGCATATGAGATTATGCCCTCGTTGGCTGCCTTTTGTGGCAAACGAGTAACTGAGCAAGAGGATCGTATTCCAAGATTGCAACGCTGGTCTTCTGATTATGGGTTTTTCTTTGATGACTTGTGGCGTCATTTTTTACCTAGTTCAAGAACTCCTCTGGTAGGTTTTGATTTTGAAGTATATCGATATTTCCTTTGATTTATGTTCGAGTTGTTGTTTAATAAGGAAAATTTATTTGTAATTATTTAGGTCCCCATCATTGTATCTGCCAAGGAATATGAACTGATGGAGCAGCTCGGTATTCCTTCAAGCTTTCATCTCGCTTCACCGACTCCAGTTTTTCCAAAAAAGAGTTTGACTCGAAAGAGACGGCTAACGTACGACGACGTTGAAATATTGGATTTAACGGAGGAATCAAAGAACATTCCCTTGAGCATGCTAAGCGAAATGTTGGTGAGAAGAAGGTTTTACCTGTTGATCCGCGCCGTTCAAGTCGTTTGGGTGGCAAAAGGCAGAATATAGCATCAAAGAAGTCCATTGGTGTGGATGATTCTGGTGAAAATGCACCCTCAAGCCCTGCACTATCTAAAAACACAGTGAAAGATTTCAAAGGTTCGGCGAAAGATGCCCATGTGAAGAATGTGAGCAGCTTAGTTTTATTTTATGTTTGCATGTGAAATCTGATTTCTGACTTTATAAATTTCTTCTTTGTATACCAGGCGTTTGTGATATTGTTGATGGAGTTGATTAGCAAAGTGGAAAAGTTAGATGAAAAGTTAGCGATGCTAGATGTGAAAATCGACATTGGGAATTCGACTCTACCCGAGGTGGTCCTTGAGGGTATTCGAAGTTTCTTCAACCACCAGGCAACCAGTCAGCCCCAAAAGTGCCATGGCGAGAACGGAATCCCAGTTCAGAAACGGGAAGAAATGAAAAGCAATGAAGATGTGCATGTGGTCCACGGTGAATCCTCAACCTTTCAGAATCTTGATCCATTTTTGGGTAAAATGGGGCATCCACAGAAGGGTCCAAACGCGGTATGGTCTTTCAATGACTTGTTGAATGAAGATTCGTTGGTGTTGAATGAAGATTCGTTGGTATTGAATGATTGTAACTATAAGGTGGGTGTGAAGCCGATTCCTTTGACTGATAATCCGGTCAAGAAGTCATCGATTGATGGTGAAGAGATGACCAAATCTGAAGGCCATAAAGCTACTTCCTTCTTATCACGGGCTACAACTTGTTTTGGACAAACATCGAATACAATGGTGAGAAATAGGGAGAACCTCTCTTCCTTTGCGGCAGACTCCCTGTCTTCCCTTAATATTGGGTGCTCCACATCATATACCATTCCCAAGGCCGAGAATACGTCTAAGGATGACAACCATTTTGATCCTTCAGACTTTGAATTCAACTATGTGGAATTGAATCCTTTCCTGCGATGGAAAGAGGCAACTGCTGGTGGTGATCGGCAAGAAACATTGATACTTCATTTCCCGCCGAATATTATTTTATTTGTAATTGCAACCTTCCCTGTTAACTCATCGTTGAATCTTTAAAACTTGTAGACGATATGATCGGAGGCTCCCCATAAAAATGTTGCGAGTCGCAGACCATGAGTGGTTTGATGGCATCTTAGAACCAAACGGATGGCTAGAGAGTGAGGTAAGAATCCTATTAGGTTATTTAGACTTCTTAATTTTTTATCCCTTTTATTAAATTTTAACAAATCTATGCAGCATATTAATGCCCTCATCTATCTGCTTCTTGCCGAATTCAACAAAGATTTAGCGAATCCCGTATTTCGGGATTGGTCGTGCATGGAGATGGTTTGTTGGGTAAGTTTATTTTCCCATGTTTGCTTGATTTGTCCTTATTAAATATACATCATTGAAGGTCATACATTATGTTTCCTTTTTAGTAGATGTAACGTTAGTTCTACCCATTCAGAATTCTAAAAATGATTTAGTATCTCACTTTGATTACAATTCCACTTATGTTTTTTTTGTTGGTGTAACATATATCCAGTTATTTCCTCATTGAACTACTTAGTTTATTTTTATTTGGTTGTTTACAATCTGATTTTCAACTGGAAGTAATTAATAATTTGCGATATTAAGATGGAAATCACTACTTATTAGATGTGGTATGGAATCCACAGTTAGAAGATTGAACCACAACATTTACCTTTGTGTTTATTGACATAATTTGCAGTTATCTACGCAATTCAGAATTTAGGTATCCCTTGTACACTTTAAATCATTTTCGTTTAATTTTTATTGAGGTTTTCTGGAACATTAACTTATTTGCATTGATTTTGTTGTATTTAAATATATTCATAGATGGCATTGCGAAGTGATGATCTAGAGGAAATGGTGGGTACGATGATGCCGTAAGTCCGCGGCACTCTTCCCTTTGTAGGTGGTCATGAATGGGTTTTGGCGAGACGTGTGTTTGGTGTGGCTCACATCAATGGCAACCACTCGTGTTTTTATGAGATTTGTATCCCCGACCAAGTAATTATAGTTTATGACTCGCTGAACACAAATTGGGTTAATGTAGAAGCCCATTTTGCCAATGTCCGCAAGAACCTCCCTATCTTATGCCGTTTGGGCAGATTGTGGGAGAGGTGCCACTATTCGAGCGCCATTAAGGAGATTTGGGAGTGGTGAAGTTTGAGAACCCACCCCAACAAACAAATCATAGTTATTGCGGAATAATGGCTATGAAATACATGGAATGTTGTGCATATGGGGTACCTATTGATCGCATAAAGCCCGAACGTGGTGGAATCTTCCAACACCGATATGTTGTGAGGCTGTTTGAAGCTTCTTATCAAGTTTGACTTGACCAAGTGTTGCTTAATTTTTGAAGATAATTGAACTCTCCATAATTTTTTGAATGATTTTTGAGTGGGTAGTTGATAGCGTAGTAGGCTGTAATTTTTTTGGAAACGCTCATTCTTCATAGCTTTGTATTTGGTTTTGGTCTTCACATTTCTATTAGGCCAAAACCAAAGTTATGAGTAGAGCTATTTCATTAGTACAAATGCTTGTAAATATGGCAGCCATCCACTATACAATTTGTCATTATTAGGCTTACACAGCTGCTTGAATGAAGTATATTAGTAATCAATTATTTGTTTTATTTCCGTGAAATGAATGTTTGTAATTTGTGTTTATTCGTATCATGTAGTTGTTGAATATTATTAACCCTTGACTGAAGTATGTGCAAGTACTATTGAGCCTACTAATTTCGAAGAAACCACTATATATTTGATGTTTTTTTTTTTTGCTTGTTTTGTTGTGATTTGTGGCTCTTATAATTGGCTATTTGTGGTATGTCTTTGGAATCTAATTCCTTCGACTTTGGCTTGTAGTACTTGATCTCCACTTCATCACGCATTCAAGATAACAGAACTCATATAAAATTTTAAAATTAGTGTAGGTTCTTTATGACAGAAAGCACCAAAAAACATACACATCAAATGAGTTGGTATTAATTATTGATCTATGTGGCTATATATGTGCCTTCCTTTTACTCAGAAACTAACACTTAAACAATGAAACCAAAACCAATTTTCCAAAGTGAGGTTCATTATGTGAAGCCATGGTCCCGTATCATAGAGCTACTCGTCTTAACTAAATTAGAGTGTGCTAAAAAAGCTGGGAAATGGGAATTCGGAGATCATGTTGGTAATATGGCGATATATTGTTGAGAATATTTGCAAAGAGTTAACAGACCATCCGTACTTGTTGGAAATTCCTAAAGAAAAGTACCATGCGAAAGTTAATGAATGGTGGTGTAGATTTTATCGTTTTCACTCGTTTGCTATAGATCTATCCTGGCAACAAATTGGAGAAGTAAGATTTAAAACATTTTAGAGCTTTAATATGTTTGCCGTATTTTTATAATTTTTTTTTAGGAAAAGCCACACTTGTTATGTTACATGGAGGAAGGGGAAGCAAACTGGGATATATTGAAGAGTCTCTTCTATGAGGAAGGGATTTATTCCAATTCTGATGATGATGAGTAAGCAACGAGCCCTTGTTTACTTCAATTAAGTATAAGTGTGTTATGTTTTTTAATTTTCTTATTTTAATTTTCTTAAAAGCACCAGTTCAGTTTATGTATATATTTTCGAACTTATTGTTGCTTGTACTTCATCTAATTTATTTTATATTTGAGTAAGCAAATATGGTTTCTACATGTTTATCCATTTGCTGGATTAAAATTAAGTCCACATACATGTAATTTTTTTAGTAAGCGTCTGCCACCTTTGATTTTCAAATACTTATGCGTGTTTTATAGGCAAAATCAGTTAATTGGAATATGTATATCCAGTGCACAATTAACCAACAGTTCACAATACACAGCTGCATGACACAAATACATATGTGAATGTATCATAATAATTTCACAGTATCATAGTAGGTAAGTAATAGGTTATGCTGAAGATTTCTACTCTGACTCTGGCTCTGGATCAAACGCTGATTCTGACTCTGACTTACCAGAGCAGACCGTAGAACACCAAGACACGAAGGAGGAAGCCAGCTCTGACTTTGCTGACCGATCAGAGCAAAATACAAACAAGGAGAAGGAAGAGATGATGCAAATCAATATGGAGTACATGGGAGATTTCACCAGGCCCGTCATAGGGGACACTAACACCCCGGCTATTGTGCTCCCTACCGCCGTCCGAAACTATAATTTGAAGCCGAATGACTCCAGCTTGTTACCTCTGTTCCACGGGATGCCGAGTGAAGACGCACTGCAATTCATTCGTGATTTCTGCACGCAAGTTCAAACCATCCCACTGCTGAATCTTACGGAGGATCAACTTAAGCTCAAGTGTTTCCCATATGCTCTTAAGGATAGGGCAAGGACGTGGATGCTAACTCTGCCGCCCAACTCCATCACCACTTGGGGAGAAGCTTGTGAGAAGTTCAGGCTAAAGTATTATCCGAGCCACAAGACACAGGAGCTAAGAACGCAAATTATGGACTTCACCCAAGGATCGGACGAGCCCTTACGTGAAGCTTGGGAAAGATTTCAAGAACTCCTCTGCCAGTGCCCACAACATCAATTTACCAATGTTGATGAGGAGTGATATGTGCATAGTAGGGAAATGGTGTAAACCAGAGAAGTCATCCTCGCCAGAGGAGGCGTATCTGCCAGAGAGGTCATCCTCGCCAGAGGAGTCGTGCTTACCAGAGGAGTCACCTCCGCCAGAGACGTCAACATCGCCAGAGAAGACGCCCTCGCCAGAGAAGACATTTTCACCAGAGGAGTTGTGCTTACCAGAGGAGTCACCTCCGCCAGAGACATCAACATCGCCAGAGAAGACGCCCTCGCCAGAGAAGACATTTTCACCAGAGGAGTCACTAAAAGCGCGGGGAGGTCTCCCGCGTAAAACCGAAATTACTATCTTACCCTTCAATGTATTAAAGGGGCTTAAGCCCAATTATCTTAGGGAATGGGCTTGAGGCCCTAAGGATTATTTACATGCTTATAAATAGAGACTTAGTAGTAGGTTATGGGGGATCATCTCATTATTATTCATTCATCTCTTGTAAAATGTAATTCTCTCGGAGTATAGTGAAAAAACCCCAAAAACACCCCGTGGACGTAGGTCTTCTCGACCGAACCACGTAAATCCGGTGTCGTTTACTGCTTTCTAGTTTAGGTGTTGGTAGTTGATTCACCAACTGGCGCCGTCTGTGGGAAATTGAGCTTAAGGCGTGAGTTTCAATCTGACATTCTTCTCGATTTTCGGAATTTCCAGATTCAGATTACTGTTCATCGGGGTTACTGTTCACCGGTGAAAGTTACTGTTCATCACCGATTACTATTCATCGAAAAGAAATTGGGGATTTGGGTTACTGTTTATCACGGTTCATCGGAGCTGGGTTACTGTTAATCAATAATGGGATCGGGACCACACGCCGCCGCCGTGCTCGTCGCCGGACATCAGTCGTCAGAGAAAGATGGATCTAAATCCAGTTGCCTCGGATCTCGAAGCTAAACCAACATCCATCGCTACAGATCTAAAAAAAATACCCATTCAATCGAAAGGAAATCCGGACTCCTTCCTTCATTTTCAGAAAATCACACCAGCGGTTGCCGCCGCGAACCACCGCGTTGCCTTTTCTCGGTTCCGTCGCACCTATTCTCCACCGCCACCCGCGCGACTTCTTCCGGCAGTAGTCATCACCGTCGTCTGACCCAGCTGCGCCGCAGTCCAGTGAAAGCCGGCGACATGGGATCCACGGCGGATCCGCTCAACTTCTATTTTCAATTTCTTAAATCCGAACACATTTTGGATGATTTTCTCCCTGAAATTGAGGGTTCTGACTTCCTTATTTTGTTGTGAATGAAAATGTGCAGGCTGCTTGCATGATTGCCATTTGGGATTCCATATCAGAAACTGCAGTTACTTCGTGGTGGTGATGCAGTTACTCCAAGCAGCCAGCAGCGCCGCCCCTCGCCCTTGTCGCTGCTCTGCCCGGCAGAGTAGCCAGCGCCACTTCTCTGCTCAGCCGAGGGCGACACAACTCGTCATTTTCCTCTTCTTAAACCGGTGAACGGTCAATCTTGCCTCCGACGCAGATCGAGGCCTAACTTCTTCCCTGCTCAGGTGGCCCACCGTCGACCAGAGGCTGCTCGATCAGCCATTCAGTTCAAGACGTCAAGCCTCGACATAGCGTCGATTTCTGTCGGAGCCGCTATTTAGGGAATTTCTCTATCAATGATAACTTGTTGGTTGGTAATGGGGCTGGATCGAGCTCTGCTCTCCCATCATCAAATTTTTGGGTGAGGTTCAACTTCCAGGTTCCTCATATCCAATGATTACCGGGTGTTTAAATTAACTTTACATGAGATTGTCATTGTGATTTTGCATGAGATTTGTTGGGACTAATCTGGGCACTACATTTAAATTTCATCGTATGAATTTGTAATTCGACATTGATTGATTTCCTGATGTATGAACGAATTCTATAATTGCTGATTTTTCTAATAACTAATGGTATGACTACTGAGATGCTGCGTGTTGCTCACCATTCAAACTCAAGGGACTTGGTCTGTTCAATTATGGGATGGACTTTTGGGAGTGTGATTTAGTCATCTATGATTATGTTCCCATTTTTTTTTTTTTTTTTTTTTGTGAGGTTATGCTGCTTTTGAGTTATATGTGTACAGAATGGGATAAAGACTAATAGATTCTGTAAATTTACTTGTTGTCGAGATACTTGAATGTTGTTGGCTTGAAATTTATCAAGTGCTAAGGCCTTTAATGGCTGAGAACTGGGGTTTTATTTTATCAAGAGTATGCTGCCAACATTATGATGTTTATGAATTATGGGATTCAAGGGTTCAACTATTTGCATCATTTGTTTACAGCCCCGTCTCAGGGGGCTTTCATATTTATACTAATATCTGTGCCTAAGAGATCTTGTAGCACAGAGCAATTAAATTTGGGAAAGCTTCGAACAAAACATGGGAACCGCCATAACATGAAAACGGTAAACCACTTGTAAGTGGTAATTCAGGTACTTCGTTGAACTTTATCTCGTGGAAGCATATGAGCATGTTGGGGGAGTATTATGCTTTATCACTATGCAAAGTTATGATCTTAGGGTATTTTTATGGGAACATGCAAGCATGATAGGGATTTGGGAAATATTCTACTTCTTTACTTGGGCAAAACCATGACTTATATGATCTATGCTGGGATTTATGCAATAATAATTATGTCTTGGAAGCTGCACACCTTATGCATATGTGCCTAGGGCTGGTTTATGAATTGACTAAATACACGAAGCTGCACACCTTCTGCATATGTGCTAGGGCTTGAACTGCAACTTGAATTATGTTACTTGGGAACTGTAGTTGTGCTAACTCTCTCACAATCATCACAAGCATGAGCACCAAACACACACACACTTAACATGTTCATAACAGAGTATTGCACATGTCACCAGAGGGGGGAGTAGGGTGTATACCCGTAGTCCCCAATTTTCAAATTCAAAAATTGCTTCTCAGCAAGTCAAGGGAAAAACAGAGGGATCATGCTTCACCAGAGCAGAGGGGTCACACCCAACCAGAACAGAGAGGTCCCTGACAATCGTAAGCCGCGAAAGTTGGTCGTGCCATCCGGGCCTTCCATGCTCCGCGCAGAGGTTCCTGATAATCGTAAGCCGCGAAAGTTGGTCGTGCCATCCGGGCCTTCCATGCTCCGCGCAGAGGTTCCTGACAATCGTAAGCCGCGAAAGTTGGTCGTGCCATCCGGGCCTTCCATGCTCCGCGCAGAGGTTCCTGTCAATCGTAAGCCGCGAAAGTTGGTTGCGCCACCCGGGCCCTCCATGCTCCGCGCAGAGATAGCACTTAATCGTAAGCCGCGAAAGTTGGTTGCACCCCCCGGGTTTTCCATGCTCCGCGCAGAGGTTGCTTTAACCGTAAGCCACGAAAGTTGGTGGCACCCCCCGGGTCCTCCATGCTCCGTGCAGGGTGTTCCTGTCAATCGTAAGCCGCGAAAGTTGGTTGCGCCACCCGGGCCCTCCATGCTCCGCGCAGAGATAGCACTTAATCGTAAGCCGCGAAAGTTGGTTGCACCCCCCGGGTTTTCCATGCTCCGCGCAGAGGTTGCTTTAACCGTAAGCCACGAAAGTTGGTCACACCCCCCGGGTTTTCCATGCTCCGTGCAGGGTGTTCTTTCAATCGTAAGCCGCGAAAGTTGGTTGTGCCACCCGGGCCCTCCATGCTCCGCGCAGAGATAGCACTTAATCATAAGCCGCGAAAGTTGGTTGCACCCCCCGAGTTTTCCATGCTCCGCGCAGAGGTTGCTTTAACCGTAAGCCACGAAAGTTGGTTACACCCCCCGGGTTTTCCATGCTCCGTGCAGGGTGTTCTTTCAATCGTAAGCCGCGAAAGTTGGTTGCACCCCCCCGGGTCTTCCATGCTCCGCGCAGAGTGTTCAAGCTTGGATGGGAAGCAGCAAAGGAGGGAAGCAGCAAAGGAATGCATACAAAGGAGGGAAGCAGCTGAGGAATACTCCACCGTGATTTCACTGCTCTGCCGTGATTTCACTGCTCTACCATGATTTCACTGCTTTGCCGTGATTTCACTGCCCTACTGTGATTTCACTGCTCTGCAGTGATCCCAATGCTCAGCCACCGTCCGTGATCTCAATGCTCAGCCACCGTCCATGATCCCAATGCTCAGCCACCGTCCGTGATCCCAATGCTCAGCCACCGTCCGGGATCTCAATCCTTTGTCGGGATTTCAATGCTCTTCCGGGATTTCAATCCTCTGTCGGGATTTCAATGCTCTTCCGGGATTTCAATCCTCTGTCGGGATTTCAATGCTCTACCGGGATCTCAATCCTTTGTCGGGATTTCAATGCTCTTCCGGGATTTCAATCCTCTGTCAGGATTTCAATGCTCTACCGGGATCTCAATCCTCTGTCGGGATTTCAATGCTCTTCCGGGATCTCAATCCTCTGTCGGGATTTCAATGCTCTACCGGGATTTCAATCCTCTGTCGGGATTTCAATGCTCCGCCATGACTTTAATGTTCTGCTCTGAAAGGGCATGTCTATGCTCTGACCGGGCTGCTCTGAAAGGGTATTTCTCTGCTCTAATCGGGCTGGGGTACTTCTCTGCTCTGACTGGGCTGGTGTATTTCTCTGCTCTGACCGGGCTATTCTGATGGGAATTTCTCTTATCTGATATGTATTTCTCTGTTCTGACGGGCAGTTCTCTGAGCTGATAAACATTTCTCTGCTCTGATCGTGCTGGGTATTTCTCTGTTCTACTCTACGGGCTACACTATTTTGCGTCTCTGCTCTATGGGCTGTTTTGATCTATTCTAATCGCTGCTCAGCGAGGAATAAGCCGCCTCTTGGGCGTGCCACTGTTATCTATTGGTCTTCTCACGCGCTGGATTTCTTACGCGCTCAACAACAGGGTATATTGTTCAGACTCGATAAATATTTATGACGGGTTTTCTCACATGATCAGAGTATCATATTTCTCACTTCAACAGGGGTTTTCCTATGTTATTCGGGTATTCTTGCAACGGTCTTCTGATTTATCTAACACAAAGCATTCATATTGCTTATCTATGCAAAGTATTCAATATGGGGTATTCTCAGCGCTGGTTTTCTTATGCGCCCAAAGAAATGGAAATTATTTATCTTTGTCAACATTCAACAAACAAGAAGGAAATCTAACTTGGAACTACAATTCCAAAGTCAAGGGAAAAATGCTTATCTTTGCTTTCTTATAATATTAAAACTCTTATGTCTTCATGATTTGCAGGGATTAAGGAAAACAGCGCAGCGCTGGCTTTAACGATACTTCGCTGGTTGAACACGAAGAATACCCGGTTCAACCAGACTAGGGGGGGAGTGGTTGATGAGGAGTGATATGTGCATAGTAGGGAAATGGTGTAAACCAGAGAAGTCATCCTCGCCAGAGGAGGCGTATCTGCCAGAGAGGTCATCCTCGCCAGAGGAGTCGTGCTTACTAGAGGAGTCACCTCCGCCAGAGACGTCAACATCGCCAGAGAAGACGCCCTCGCCAGAGAAGACATTTTCACCAGAGGAGTTGTGCTTACCAGAGGAGTCACCTCCGCCAGAGACATCAACATCGCCAGAGAAGACGCCCTCGCCAGAGAAGACATTTTCACCAGAGGAGTCACTAAAAGCGCGGGGAGGTCTCCCGCGTAAAACCGAAATTACTATCTTACCCTTCAATGTATTAAAGGGGCTTAAGCCCAATTATCTTAGGGAATGGGCTTGAGGCCCTAAGGATTATTTACATGCTTATAAATAGAGACTTAGTAGTAGGTTATGGGGGATCATCTCATTATTATTCATTCATCTCTTGTAAAATGTAATTCTCTCGGAGTATAGTGAAAAAACCCCAAAAACACCCCGTGGACGTAGGTCTTCTCGACCGAACCACGTAAATCTGGTGTCGTTTACTGCTTTCTAGTTTAGGTGTTGGTAGTTGATTCACCAAATGTGATGTTGATGCAATTTTTCTACGATGGGTTAGTACAATCGGCCCAATTCATGGTGGACAACACTGCAAGAGGGAACATAGCTCGGAAGACTACAACAGAGTTAAAGGAGATATTTAAGACCTTAGCCGAGAGCTCCCTATAGAAATCAGTCCGTGGAAGGAGAGTTGAGGCCAGCGCTGTGACAAACCAGTTTGAGCTGCAGAAGCAAGTAGCCGATATTATGAGAGATGTGCAGTAGATGAAGATGGGAAGAATGGAGCCACCTCGACCCCAGGAACCTTATGTCGAGAGTTGTAGGATATGCGGCGAGTTCGGACATGGAGTAAATGAATGCCACTGGATGGGTGAGTTCACACCCGAGGGACAGTTTGAGGCGTATGCTGTGTAGGGGTACCAGGGAAGACCACCTTACGAGCAACGCAATCTATACAATTAAGGGCAGCAGAACTCGGGTTGGAGGAACTCAGCTCCTGGCCAAGGGGCAGGATTAAATAAAAATAACCAATTCTACCAACCCACGAAACAAATGGGCTATCAAAGTAAACAACCGTTTTACCCACCACAGCCGCAATATCCTCCTCAGCAGTATTTGCAGCAGTACTCCATGCCGCAAGGGAAATTTCAGCCGTAATAATTCCAGAATGCGCAGCAGATGCCACCGCCGAAACCGACGCTAGAGGAGACCTTGCAGTCTTTCATGGAGGCCAGCAAGCAGAGCATGGAGGTGACCAAGCTGAATATGGAATCTCAGTCTGCAACCATAAAAAGACTTGAGACCACCGTGGGGCAATTGTCGGGCACTCTGAACCTGTTGCAGCAGCAGCAACAGCCCAGAAAACTTCATGGCCAGCCCTTGCAGAATCACCAAGCTCAAGCTATCACTGTTCTCCTCAGTGGTAAGATGGTGGATAATAAAGTTAATGTACCAGAGCAGACTTACATACCAGAGCAGATGGTACCAGAGCAAACTTCGATAGCAGAGCATAGGTGGATGCCAGAGAAGACGATACCAGAGCAGACCAGGGTACCAGAGCCGACTTGGATGCCAGAGCAGACTTACATACAAGAACAGAAGAAAATACCAGAGCAGACAAGGTAGCCAGAGCTGATCCGACCGCCAACTCTGACAATACCGTTAAGTCTGCAAAGATCGTCAACTCTACCAAGATCGCCAGCACTACCAAGATCGCCAGCTCTGCCAAGATCGACAGCTCTGTCAAGATTGCCAGCTCGTTTAGCCCTGCCAAATTCAGCTCTGTAGAATCCAGCTCTGCAGAATCCAGCTATGCAAAATTCAGCCCTGCCAAATTCAGCTCTGCAGAATTCAGCTCTGCAGAATTCAGCTCTGCAGAATCCAGCTCTGCAGAATCCAGCTTTCCAAAATTCAGCCCTGCCAAATTCAGCTCTGCAGAATCCAGCTATGCAGAATTCAGTTCTGCAAAATCCAGCGCTGCCGAGCTTAGCTCTAACGAGCCCCTACGAAGAAGAGAAAGCAGAGCAGCAGCAGCTATAGAAACAAAGAGACAAGGAGAAGGAGAAGGAGGCGATGAAGGAATATTAAATTGAATTAACGTTCCGTTTGCCCGATGATCGTTTCTTGGATTATTATTAATCTATCATACAACGATTAATCCTAACATGCTCCTATGAATTAACAGCTGCACACAGGTGTTAGGATTTACTTACTTGTGAATCAGATGCACAGATGATTAATGATCGATTCGAACGACTCCAGTTCTGATCTTCTAGACTCTATCCCGCTCTAGTCTCACCGTTGGATGGACAACGAACTGTGAGAAAACCCAAGACAGAAAGCTCCCACGGTTTCCTGCGCCTCCTCTCAGTTCTCAAACTATAATAATTATCAGTGTATTTTTCCTGAGAGCTGACAGCTGTATTTTATAATACAGAAAGAGGGAGGAGGCGCCAGTTTTAGGGTAGGGGACGATTTCTGTTCCTTTCTGGGCTGGGAGACTTTGGGCCAGTCCAGGGACCAAATTCAAGGAATAAAGATGGGCCTCAAATAAATTAATTTATCTATGGTCAGCCCAGACCATATTTAATTTATAATTATTAGTTCATTCCACTAGAGAACCAATATTGACTTACCCATTTATTACCGGTGATGAGTCGGGGCTTGTATTTAGACTTATTAAATCCTCGTATTTAAAATATCCGACATCCATCAATTAATTAGAGCTCTGACAGCCTAAATTAATTAATCCTCGTATTTCTTCCAATGCCCAGCCTTGCCGCACTTGAAGCACTTCCCCTTTCCCGTCGGCTTCTTCACGCCGCCGCTAGGGCCGTCCTTTTTAGCTTTGCCACTCCCACTAGCTTCGTTGTCATTCTTGCCCTTTGGACCTTGCCACTTCTTTTTCCCGCCTTTCGACGAAGAAGTAGATCCCTTGGCAGCGACAAGAACCTCTTTCCCTTTTCGCGAGCCCATGACTCCCTCCGCCGTAACTAGAGCATTCAACAACTCATTGAGAGTATAGTTGGCCTTGCTCATAACGACGTTGAGATGAAAGTTCTCATAGGATTTGGGGAGAGTGTTGAGGATGATATCGACTTTGGCTTCGCCTTCGATACCCCCTCCTAGCAGATCAAGCCTGTCAAACAAATTTATCATATGCATGACATGATCGTGCACAGAACTGCCCTCGCTCATAACACATGCTAAGATTTCTCTCATGATGTTAAAGCGGGCAGATCTTTCGGACTCCCCATAAACCTCAGAGAGATTTAACATGATCGTAGTCGCATCTTCCATGCCCTGATGCTGGAGTTGCAAAGTTTGCGACATAGTCATCATAATATAGCACTTGGCCATATTATTCGACTTGTGCCACCTCCTATGCGCCTCACGTTCCGCATCAGTTGACTGATCTGTTAAGGCCGCGGGACGTGGAGTAGTAAGCACAAAACTGTGCTCATCAGCGTCAAGAATATACATTATGTGGCGTTTCCATTCGGTATAATTAGGACCGGTGCGAGGATTATTGGCTAGAATGTTAATACTCGGAGACATAGACATATCTGAAAGTAAACAATTTAAACATGTAAGAACATGAACGCATATAGTTCGTAACAATAATATTGTAACCTTTTGATAAAACAATATTAATGAAACCTCCAACCGCTCAAAGAATCCATGTGTAAGCCACGCGGGTGGACGTTTACACACGAACTCCTCAACCAGACTATTTACCTAGTCGTTTAATTTCCATCCATGTCAACTTATCCTTTTGACAAAAGAAATTAATAGTTGGCACCTTAACTAGACCATATCATAATCAAAAAGGGACTCCGCGGGGAGTTGTACATTGTACTTGATATGATATCTAAGCAATGACCACAATTTAACCTTAATAATTAAATTCTCAAAATTGACATACTCACTCGGACCATGTCGCTTTCGATTTAATTACTTTGGTTATCTTATTTAAATCCATTCTCCAAAGTACTCGTAAAAATTATACAAGTAAGCCACGCGGGTGGACGTTTACTGCATAACTCCCACTACTTTAATGAATTTAAATATTTTTATAGAAATCTCATCTGACAAACTTATGAAAGGACAAATATGAAGTAAGCCATGCGGGTGGACGTTTACTCATATCGCCAATCACTTTGTTTAGAGACCGCATGTGGAGGTCTAAAATAATTTTAATTACTTAAAATTATTAACACTGCTTAGTCTTTTTCATTCAAAAGGTTTGTACATGCTCAAGCACATAATCCTAATCATGCTTTTCTAGAACGCAACATGTAAAACATGCTCGCAGAATTCTAAAACATGCTTAAGAAAACGATAAACCTACTTATCATGCTTGTCTAAGCGCAGTTAATAAAGCATATTAACAAGCAGAGACGAACAAAAGCAAGTTAAGAGCATAAAGGATTAACACCACGGCATGCAAAGAACAATAATAAAAGAATTAAAATTCTTCGTGACCCATTCGTGGAATCCCAAAACTATTCTATTTTTAAAGAAAAATAAAATAAAAACTAGCCCAAAAACAAAATAAAACTCGGCCCGAACACATAGGCCCGTCTTTGGAAAAACTAGGGTTTGGGCCCCCTAGGGTTTGAAACACGCAGCTAGGGTTTGGAAACCCTAGCTGCCGCCACCTCCGCCTCCCACAGCAGCCGCCCCGGCACTCGGCAGCAGCCCTCCTCGGCGCCTCCAGCAGCAGCGGCGGTCCTCCAGCAGCTCCAGCGCACGGCGACAGCAGCCTGGCAGACGGCCGAGCAGTGCAGCGCTGGGCGCGCAGCACGCAACCCGGACGTACGCGTGCACACAGCCCCAGCACGCCCAGCCCTCGCCCCTTGCCGACTCCAGCGCGGACCTCAGCTTGGCAACAGCAGCTGCAGGCCCTGGCGCGGGCGCGACAGCAGCGGCAGCACGTCGCCCGCCGGGCGCGCTCCACCCCTGCCGACTTCTTCCCCGTCGCTCGCCCCGCCCCAGCCCGCCTCGCCTAGCCACCAGCGCACATCTAGGACTGAGAGCAGCAGCGGCCGCGCGGCGCCTGCCTGGGCACGCTGTGCACGACGTGCTAGCACCCGCGCGTGCGAAGCCCCTCGGCGCCGGCAGCCCCACGTGCCCGGTCCCGTACGCCTCCTCCTTACACCGTTCATCGTTGTTGATCCGTCGGTTGTTGTTCCGTTCTCAGTTTTACAGATTACATAGGAAAAACAAATACAAATTGAAATCCTAATCTAACCACGGATTTTCTCGTGGTGAAAAACGATTACAACGTCAAAACGACGTATTCCACGAATCAACAGACCACGAAGAACAACAGCAGTAAAACAACGCACATTATTAATCGTACATAAATTAATAATAGAGCCAAGAAATTAATCCTGGGCTCTGATACCAATTGAAGGAATATTAAATTGAATTAACGTTCCGTTTGCCCGATGATCGTTTCTTGGATTATTATTAATCTATCATACAACGATTAATCCTAACATGCTCCTATGAATTAACAGCTGCACACAGGTGTTAGGATTTACTTACTTGTGAATCAGATGCACAGATGATTAATGATCGATTCGAACGACTCCAGTTCTGATCTTCTAGACTCTATCCCGCTCTAGTCTCACCGTTGGATGGACAACGAACTGTGAGAAAACCCAAGACAGAAAGCTCCCACGGTTTCCTGCGCCTCCTCTCAGTTCTCAAACTATAATAATTATCAGTGTATTTTTCCTGAGAGCTGACAGCTGTATTTTATAATACAGAAAGAGGGAGGAGGCGCCAGTTTTAGGGTAGGGGACGATTTATGTTCCTTTCTGGGCTGGGAGACTTTGGGCCAGTCCAGGGACCAAATACAAGGAATAAAGATGGGCCTCAAATAAATTAATTTATCTATGGTCAGCCCAGACCATATTTAATTTATAAATATTAGTTCATTCCACTAGAGAACCAATATTGACTTACCCCTTTATTACCGGTGATGAGTCGGGGCTTGTATTTAGACTTATTAAATCCTCGTATTTAAAATATCCGACATCCATCAATTAATTAGAGCTCTGACAGCCTAAATTAATTAATCTCTTTGTAATCCTTAAGCAGTACCACTCAAACCTTATTGTTGCACCTGAACTTAATCAACCTGCAGGGTTTAGCGCAATAAACATTATTGAGCTCCTTAAGGGGATGTCATTATCCTATACGGATACGAGTACCAATACAGATAATCAGATATCATATATTAACTGCTATCACCCAAGATACAGAGTACTCAAGTTACTATATAACTCTTGCTCATAGTAAGTCAAAGTGATAGACGAATCAATATATATATCTGACATCTTATTAGTATTAAGATCTTATAAGTCACCGAGATCTCTAATTCTTCACTTAAGTCAGATAGAAGAATATATCTCACTGTGGTCCTATCAATACGTATTACGTACCAGTATAGATAAGTAGTCAAGACAAACTACTTCCATCTATACCGCAACCTAAACCAATAACTTGTCCTAGAGTTATTTCGGTTGTGATCATATTATATCTCTTAAGGTTAATCCAATTATATGGTCTTCTGTGATCTACAACACACCATATAATCTACTTATATAGAGATAAAGAACATACATATGCAATCATGAACCCAATCAGATAGGAGATTAAATAGTGAAAACAGGAATCATTGTATACAAGCATAAAACGTTCTTGCTTTCAGTATACAAATCCAACAGGCGAAACTTCACAAGTCTACTTCACCTTATCGACCACCTATCCCTTTTCCGAGCAGATTGAGGAATGAAAAGCTGGATAAACAGTTTGCCGACTTCTACAACATGCTTGCGAAGGTAAACGTGAACTTGCCTCTTCTTGACGTGATCAGAAATGTCCCTGCTTATGTGAAGTTCTTCAAGGAGTTGGCATCCAACAAAAGAAAGTTCGGCGACAATGAGAAGGTTCTGGTCTCGAAAATTACAATCTCTATCATACAGCAGCCTTTGCCACCAAAGCAGCGCGATCCAGGTAGTTTTGTTATTAATATTGCTTTGGAAAATGGTAAGGAAGTTACGGGTATGCTAGATCTTGGTGCGGGAATTAACTTGATGCCTTATTCTATTTTTCAACAATTAGAGTTAGGTAATTTGAAATCTACCCGAATGTGTTTGCAACTTGCCGATAGGTCTGTTAGATATCCTCGTGGGATAGTAGAGGATGTGTTGGTGAGTGTTGGGGGATTAATTGTCCCCGTTGATTTTGTAGTGTTGGAGATTGGGGAGGTTCACGAGAATGGTAGAGATCACACTCTGTTGTTAGGAAGACCCTTTATGGCAACCACTAACACATTGATTGATGTTAAAGAAGAAAATATTAAGATATCTGTGTTAGGGGAGTCTGTGTCTTTCTTTGTGCATGATAGTCGTACAATGCCGTCTGCAAATTTTACTAACGAACGTTTATTTATAGATGATATTGATGGCTTGGTCGAGACGGTATTTGTGCAGGAACATCAGTGTGTGAATGTTTTTGCAGGATCAGCCGATATGGAGGAGCTTGATCGAGAATCTGAAGTGATGGAATGGGGTACACTGCCTCTTGATGAACCTGTGGGGTCTAAGAGACCAAAGTTAGAGCTGAAGGAACCTTATGAAAATCTCAAGCACGTGTTCTTAGAAGAGAACAAGGAGAAGCCGATGTTCAGATTGGTAGAGCTGTCTCGGGAGCAAGAAAGTGTGTTGTTAAAGGATGTGTTTGACCCTGGTGCAGTCGAGCTGTACACTAAGAATGCTAAGGTGAATTTCAGAGGAGACGGTCGTAGCATGAAATCCTACTATGGGCACTTGAGTACTCCGATGGTGGTGGAGTCTCAAGCTCTGCACGATCCTGACTGATGGTCGGAGCTGAAGTCGGGCTGGCGACTTTAAAACTAGCGCTTGGTGGGAGGCAACCCACTGTTGCGCTGCAATTCTACTCTGACTTTGTCGCCAGCGCTGAAGAATGCTAGCACTGCAATTTTACTCTGACTCTGTCGTCTAGATCCAGAGCTGAAATTATACTCTGCAAATACCAGCGCTGACATTTAGACTCTGCCAAAGACCGCAAACCCTACTTTTCGCCGCCTCTCAGAGAGCTTATGTTTTTCAATGCCGATAATCAGGGAAGTTTTTTCTAACTCTTTTTATTTTTCTGCCCTGAGGACATGGCATGCTTTAAGTTTGGGGGGGAGGGTGTCTTGTTGTGCTTATATTTTTGATTGGGCGATTAGTCTCTCTATGCTAAGTTTGCTCTTTGATACCTGCTAATTTTTATGAATTTGTGGAAGAGAAGATGGTTTTCAATGTGGTTTTCGGGTTTGTGAATGAATGGTGGTTATTCTTGTTTTACTTTTGATATATGTTTCTTGTTTGTGCAAAGAATTATGAGTTTTGTTGCAACACGATTGTAAGTAAGTAAAATGTGATTTGTCCGGTAGATGCTAGAAGGAGTGTTGTCATTGTGATTGCCTATGATCATATCCTTATATGTGAAAAATGCTAGACAAATTACCAGCTCTGAAAATGCCAGCTCTGAAACATCTGGCCTAGCTCTGAAAATGACAGCTCTGAGTCTCTGCTCCTCTAGTCTAACTATGAGCATGGGAAACCACGTGAAAAGACTTTGGATTACATCCAAATGGTTTTTATTTCATGAATTATGGCTCAACTGTCGAAAACTTAAGCACACAAAGTGTGAAAAATGGTGATATTAATTATAAAGGTGATCACATTAGGGAATTCACTTCTAGCGGAGAATTGGGTCTGATCGAATTACTTGCATTACTATTTTTTTGCTTCTTAAACTTTGAATTACTTGCATGATCGAGAGATGTGTGTTGATTGGAAAATTTGAATTGACTTTGTTAAATGTTTGGATGGAAATAAGCATCGTTGAAACCAATCTCTTCCTAGGATTCGTACTAATTTTGCTTGAGGACAAGCAAAAGGCTATGTGTGGAAGGGTTGATTTATGCTTAATTGTTCGTATTTTAGGGGTTTGCATGTGCGTATTTTAAGTTAAATATTATGGAAATTGGTGCAATTATGGGTTTGTTTTATGCTTTGCAGGAGATTTAGGTTTTATAGATGGAAGAGTGTGATTTTGGAGATTTTGGGTTAGAATGGCGTTTGTAGGCGTAATCTGGTGTCCAGAGCTGAAAAGCCCGCGCCAGAGCTGAAAAGCCCACGCCAGAGTAGAAAAGCCCATGTCAGAGCAGAGCAGAGCTGCGCGGATAGCTCTGTACCAGAGCAGAGCTAACTTTCATAGTCATAGCTGACATCTCCAGAGCTGAACTTCACTATCAGAGCTGACTTACGCGCCAGAGTAAACTTGACAGAGCAGAGCTAAAGATCGACAGAGTCAACATATTTTGCCAGAGTCAACATATCCAGAGCTGACCCAGCTCTGCTATACTTTTCAGAGCTCGCTAACACCAGAGCTGACTTCCAGCTCCGTCATACCTTTCCAGAGCCGAGTTTCCAAAGTTAGCCAATCAACGCCAGAGCTAAGATTTCTTGCAGAGCACGATACAGCTGGACTTACCTTTGAGTTTACGATTATATTTCCTTAAGAGTCCAGTTTTGCAAGGCAAGTTTGATGGTGATTAGGATTGGAATGAAGTCTATAAATAGGGTCTTGATTTTCATTGTAATAATCATCCATTTGCCCTAATCTTTGTTCCGTCTTTTGAGAGTCATTCTTCCGTTAGGCAGCCAAAGTTTAGGTTTACAAGCTTTCTTAGTTTATTCAAGTTTTCAAATTTATTGTTCTAGTTAGATTTCAATTTAGTTTTGTTTTTAGTTTCTTCTTGGATTGTGATTGAGTGACAGCAATTGCACGTTCAAGAAGTTTACGGTATTTCGTATTTAATGCAATTTCTTTTGTTTCATTATGTTTATGCTTTAATTTCAATTATGCAATTTAAATTATGCACTTTAAATTATGCACTTTGGTTTCATGCCTAGTTTAGAAGCTTTAACTTACAAGTCTTTAAATTCTTAAGTTTAAGTTTACTTTAAGCGTTTAATTTTTGTCTAGGGTTTAATAGTTTCTTGCCTAGTTTAATTTACAAGTTCAAGTTTACTTTTCACGTTTAAGTTTTAAGTTTAAGTTCTTGCGATATAATTAAAAGTCCTTTAAGATCTTCCTTGAGAGACGACTTGGGTTAGCTTACACATTATAATAGATCTCGTCCTATTGCGAGTCAATCTAGCGTAGTGTTTTGGTTGAGTCAAACTTACTTTAGATCATGATGGTTACTATTGTACCAGGCCTCGAAGGCGGCAATAGCATCCAAGGATGCCGTGCGCAGAGGATATGGAGCTTCCGAAACTCCATACCGTATCGGCATGTCTCCCTTAAGCCTGCGTGATCTCCGAGTTAATCGGTGGTCGATATCCTGCTCCCCCAGTAACTCAAGATCAATTACTTCTATTCCTACATCTTCACCGGTGTTGGTGGATTGAATCAACGATGTCGTAGCTTGCATTTGTGCCTCGGCATTCTCTGTAGCATTTCTTTGTCCTTTGCTTGTTCCGATCCCAGTCACCTGTGCATTTGTCATTGATTGGGCAAGGACTTGCCTGTGCGAGTCTTCCAGTATCCCTTGGCGCAATCCCACATACAATTCTCGACCCACAAACTGTAGTTCTATGGAAGCGTGCCCTTGAACATGACAGGCTTCCCCTTCAGTACCTTCAGTACTTGCCTTGCGGCTATGGGCATTGGAACTCGGCTTCTTCACATTTGTGTCAATGGAAGCCACTCTTTCAAGTACTTGCCACAGCACCGAAGTAATCTAAACCAAAAAGAAGAGTTAACAAATAACCCACTGGTTAACACGCTTTATCTCTTAAGACAATGCGTTTGTGTAAAACTATCAAAACCTCATCCACTTGCGCGTTTCTGGCCCCCGAGATCTGTATGGGTAATTCACCACTATCCATAGCTTCTATAGTTGCCGGAGTACCATGCACTTCATCTTTTTGGGGCTGATTAACAGGATTTTTTTTTTCAAGAAATACAGACAAGTAAAATAGAATAATCAAGCAAAAGCCAAAGTACTGTTATATTGAAAACCATAAACAAAAAGTTTTTGCGTAATAGTGTACCTTGATCCTTTGCCTTTTAGTGGTCAGCCTGGCTTCTTTGATTTTTTCATTTCCCCGACCTTTGTATCCCTTTTTCTTGGGCAGGTGATTTATGCTTAATTGTTCTAATTTTAGGGGTTTGCATATGCATATTTTAAGTTAAATATTCTGGAAATTAGTGCGTTTTATGGTTTGTTTTATGCTTTGCAGGAGATTTAGGTTTTATAGATGGAAGAGTGCAATTTTGGAGATTTTGGGTTAAGAATGGCGTTTTTAGGATAGCTCTGTCGCCAGAGCTGAGCTGCGAGGATAGCTATGTCGCCAGAGCAGAGCTGACTTGTAGAGTCAGAGTCGAAATTTCCAGAGTTGAACTTCCCTATGCATAGCTAAAATCTTCAGAGCAGAGCTGACGCACTAGAGTTCGCTTAAGTTCTAGAGCAGAGTTACTCTCGCCAGAGCTAAATATCCAGAGCTGACTTCCAGCTCTGCTATGACCGCCAGAGCTGAGTTCCAACTCTGTCATGACCGCCAGAGCTGACTTCCAGCTCTGCCATGACCGTCAGCGCTGTCCAGCCCAGCTCTGCCATGACCGTCAGAGCTGAGTTCCAGCTCTGTCATGACCGCAAGAGCTGACTTCCAGCTCTGCCATGACCGTCAGCGCTGTCCAGCCCAGCTCTGCCATGACCGTCAGAGCTGACTTCCAGCTCTGCCATGACCACCAGAGCTGACTTCCAGATCTGCCATGATTGCCAAAGTAAATTTGACAAAGCAAAGCTAAGGATCGACAGAGTCAACTTATGCAGAGCTGACTTTTCAGCTCTGCACTTTTTCAGAGCTCGCTAATGCAGAGCTGATTTTCAGCTCTGCACTTCTCTTTCCAGAGCTGAACGTGCAGAGTAGCCAATTTCTCGCCAGAGTTGAAGATAATTTGCAAAGCACGATTTTGTTGGACTTACCTATGTTTACACGATTCTATTTCTTTTAGAGTCTAGTTTTGCATAGCAAGTTGATGGTGATCAAGATTAGATTGAAGTCTATAAATAGGGCCATACTTTTCATTGTAAAATATAATTCCCTTTGCTCTAATCTTTAGTTTCTGCTAGGCAGCCAATGTTTAGGTTTATTGCTTTCATAGTTCTAGTTTCGATTCATGTTCTAGTTAGTTTATTATAGTTCTTTAAATTCATGTTTTAGATTAGTTCCCGTTTAGAGTTGTAATTACATGACAGATTACTTCTCGAGACGGTTTTACGGTATTTCCTTAATTAAGTTTATTTATTTGTTTTACTTGCTTTCTTTAAATTATGCACTTTTAATTATGCAATTTAGTTTATGCTTTTTAATGATTTTCTTTAAATTATGCAATTTAGTTTTATGCTCGTTAGATTAGAAGCTTTTAAATTACAAGTATTTAAATTCCTAGTTAGTATTTAAATTCCAAGTTGCTTTTACTTTATTCGTTTAAGGGGGGTGTATTCGTTGTGGAATTTGATGGATTTCTATGGATTTTAAAAGTCTGGGTGTATTCGTTCAAGACTTTTAAAAGTCTGCAGAAATCTGGATGTATTCGTTCAAGACTTTTAAAAGTCCATACAAATCTAGGTGTATTCGTTCAAGACTTTTTAAAATCCATACAAATCTGGGTGTATTCGTTATTCCATTGACTTAAAATCCGGAATGACTTTCATGGATTTCATCCAAAAAATACACACGACGAAATCCGGCCAAGAACCACGAGAATTGAAATCCATGAAGTGCCAGCGAGCGCTGGAACTCAGCAATCGTTCAATCAAACTTCAATCAATCACTGTAGTTGGATCTCATATTCCTTTCTCACATGGTTCGGCTCTTTCTCCCTCCATCTCTGACTCCGGCGAAGTCCAACGTCGCCGCCGCCGCTTGGGCCGACGAGCGCCGCTGGAGCTGCTGCTGCTCGCCCGGAGTAGAGATCGCCGCCGACTACCACTGCTGCTTCGCTGGAGTCGTGGCCTGGAGTTACTGCTGCTCGTCCGGTGGTCAGCGGCTCGCTGGAACCCAACGGTCGTTGGGTTTCCAGCGCTCGCTGGAACTCAGCGGTCACTGGGTTTCCAGCGGTGCTGGGACTCTGCGGGCGTTGGTTTCATGGAATTCAATTCCAAAATTATCCCGTAAAGTCTTCAAAAATCAGTGAAAATCGAGGTGAAATCCAACCACGAATTCTTTGAAAGTCGTCTGGAATCTATGTGAATTCCATGGACTTTTTAAAGTCTGTGGAAATCCACAACGAATACACCCCCCCCTAAATCTTGTCTAGGGTTTAATAATTTAATTTGCCTAGTTAATTCTCTAGTTTAAATTCACGTTTAAATCTAGTTAAGTTAATTCACGTTAATTTACTTTCCATGTTTTAGTTTAATAATCCTTAGTTTACTATTTTCGTGTGACATAATTAATTGCCCTTAAAGATCTTCCTTGAGAGATGACACTGGGTCAACTTACCATCGCTAGGATGTCCTTGTTCTATTGCAAGTCAACTTAGAGGTGTTTCTAGTTGAGTCAGCAGGTCTCCTACTTTCCCTTTACCCCGCCGAATATCCTCACGTTTGCTTACCGAAGGTGCACTACTTATTTAAAAAACGGTTGCCGGTGAGTCTGGCGACCGTCTACGAGTAGTTGCCTTCTTTGCATGTGCCACTTTTATTGGTGGACTAATTTCTGGAGTCACTTCAGGAATCTGGACTTCCTCTGAAATAGCATTACCACACCCAGCTCCTTCTTCAAGTTTGGTCTTTCGCTCAACTTTTCCTTTTCGAGGCATAGTGCGACATTTTGGCTGCCTTGTTGTTGAGAAATCTGTGATCAGCTTGGTATGTTTAATTAGAATGTTGCTGGGTACACGACATTCGTAACCCTTTGTAATTCCATGTGCTTGTAATGCAAACATATCAGCCGCCAAGAACTCCATGCAAACCTATATTTATGCAAGTCCAACAAATAGCTAAGATGAATTCATAGACAAAAAAATTGTATCAAGCACTGCTGAAACTCAGATTTTAGAATCTTACCAAGTCAGATACATATGTTGGACTGAAAAAGGGCTCTATCTCAGTCAATATTATTCTGTGGGGTACCGGTTCCCACCGTAGCATCCTTGGCCTCACAGAATCACCCAACAACAAAGCACAAGTACCCACTAGTTTGTTATGTACTTCATATGCAAAGACTTGCAAATATACCCAAACCCGTATATGTCAACAAAAATTTTGTTCCTATTTAACTTCTGATTCTCTATACGCAATTTGGCATTGTGTGCTACAAGGACTAAAAAATCATATGCAAGCACTCCCCAAGGGAACCTATTAAACTTGTCAATATCATCAACTAAGTGGAGATACTGATCCTCCACCCTCACAGAAAGGTTGTGCCTGATCATCAAAATCTCATACAATGCTACAAGCAACGCAAACCTCAAAGCATCATCACCACCCCCTCCCCATTCTTGGCAGTGCCTCTCGAAGGCTCTATACAGTTCTTGAAATTTGATTCTTTTATTTCCCCCGAAATGTTTATTACCAAAAGTGGAACTCTCTAGCAGTTTTTCCCAACCTTTAAACGACAATCCGGTCAAGACATGAAACTCTGCAGGCCCTAGTTCAACTTCTTTGCCACATAATGCAAAAGTGAGGCGTTTGCTTTGAAGTGAGGCAGGGATAATAGAAGAGTACATCATATAAAGCAAGTGGCCTTGGTACTTCAATTTATCCAATCCCAGAAATATTCCAAAGCAAGTTTCTTCAAATTTTTTCAGATTCTTCGCATCCAACCACTTTCGAATATTCTCGATATATTCGACTGGTTTATTACGAGGCATAATTTGAATACCTACAACCCATATTTACACTTGTTTAGAATTTACTAACAATCCTAATTTTGTATTTTGCCCACACAATATTTACATAAACACGGGATGTAATAATTTGAGTTGATCTGCCTCCCTAAACAACCATTGTTTCCAGATATGGACAACTAAGCCAGTGGATCTTGCACACTCATTGGGAAAAAATACCAAGTTAATCATGTACAAGTAAGAAAACTCACAACCAACTACCAATTTTATCCATGTTTATAATTACTTGATTTAAAAAATATATGGTTTCAACCACGGCTGTAAAAGACCCAAATATTGATCAACGGATTCATAGCGTAAACACGATTAGTCATTTATTTGAACAAATATTACCTAGATCGTCTCCCCCTTCCCCAACTTCCGCCGGCGAACCTGGCGGCGTCGGCTTAGGGTTCACCTCTACTCCTGCATCGAATACACCTACCCACAAAAAAAAATGAGATAACTTGTTAAGGATACGCAAATATAGATGTCAGTGTTCAGAAGTCGACAGAGTAATTAAAAAATTGGTTTTTGAACTTATATTCTTGTACAGAGAAACAAACCTTGCTCGGTGTCGGTGTCATCCATTTTCTGGTGTGTGGAGTTTCTCCAAAGGTGGATTGCAGCAATACCCTCTACAGTTTGCAAGCCTCGGGTTGTCAGAAATGATGATCGGCGGATTGTATAAGAAACGCGCCAAAAACCAGGGTTAAAAAGGAGTCGGGGTGAAAATTCAATTGTGGTTCTTTTTTACTACCTTGTCTGCTAAAACGTTGACGTCAACATTTTAATTTTGAATTGATCAAGGAAATAAAAGACTTGAAGAAATAATGGATAACTCATCCACAAAAAAAAAATTATGATGTGCAAATTTAAAAATTCTATATAATATCTTTTGTAATTTAAACATAAAAATAAAATAAAGTAATAATATAGAAAATAAAAATATATATTCTGATCGTAAATTTTTAAATTGCACATTGGAAGTATTTCATATTAATAACTAGACAATTAGAATGATGAATAAGAAGTATTTCATATTAATAACAAAAAGAAGTAAAAGTAAAACAACAAAAAGAAGGATAAAAGAAAAGCAAAAAAAAAAAAAAAACTAACGTGATGAATAGTACCCCGCTACATTTGCCGGGGTACTGTTCACAGACTCTACATTTTGGCGTTAATCAGCGTGCTGTTGGAGGGAGCATTAGACTGCGAAATAGCGGTTCACTCTATTCTAGAGTGCCGCTACAGATGCTATTATAAGTGATACATTTTGTAAATACGTTACTTTACTACATATTTAGGTATGAATTTCTAAAGACACTCGCAGTCATTAACATATTTGTAGAATTATACGAAAATTGACTTTAGTATACAATTTACTCTACCAAATATAAATTAATTTATTAATTTATATTTGCTACTGATATATCCGGTCGAATTTGAGACAATAAATGGGCTATATGTTTTCCAAATTGGAAAATAAAAAAATACTATATATTTTAGTATCATTAAAATTGTTAGGGCTGCATAATTTTATTGCCCTTAAGGGCTCGTTTGGTTTTCAGTAAAGGACTATGTAGGGTAATTTGTAACCAGGATAATGAGCGTGGAAAATGACAGATTATTAATACTGAGTTGGTATTTGCTATCATGGCTAAATACAGAATAACCTGGTTTAAGTTAATCCTAGGGGGAAGGTGGTATTATTAATCCTAAGAAATCTAGATTAATAATACTGGGTCGTGGGATTAAACCGGGTCATCCGCATTATTACTAAATAATACCAAACACTAGATTGATCTGTACTAAATTAGCTAATACAATGTATTAGCCAATATCAAACACGCCCTAAGTGAAATGTCTACGAGGAAAGGAATGTAGTTGTAATTAACTGAGAAATAAAATGTTTACAAAATTAAAAAATTCCACCCGGAGGATTTTAACTTTTGCAAAATTGCAACTGCTAAAACACAATTGACAAATCTTACATTTAGTAGGCAATTGATAGAAACAATAGGGCCGAATGGCCCTATTCAACATACAACATCAAATTTTGTCCACCATTTGAAAAAACATAAATTTTGGCCATTTTTTGTATGTCATGACTATTCTACCCTTCTCCCTCTCTCCTCTCTCTTTCTCATCTCCGATCCCTCTCTCTCTCTCCAGAAACGGCAGGTTGCGCGACCTCTCAGCTTCTGATCTCCTCGGGTAGAACTCGCAGCTGAACTGGTGGCGGCCGCCGACGATGATGAGCCGACCGTCGGGGAGGATGTGGTTGGTGGCGTACCAGCAGCGTAGGGCGAGGGCGGGGTTGATCTCCTGCCAGTTGCAGGAGGCGTCAGCGACAGCGTAGAGCTTGTAGAGTCGGGCGGCGCGATCGCCGTCGTTGTAATCGCCGATCTGGAGGATGGTGCCGTTGGGGAGGACGGCGGTGAAGGAGCACCAGGTGTCGGCAGGTCTGATCTGATCTGTAGGCGGCGGCGGCAGATCTGATCTGATGAGGCGGCGATGGATCTTATCTGATGAGGCGGCGGCGGTGGATCTGATCTGATTGTTGCGCCGCCTCCTCCATCGACAGATTTGATCTCCGCTTCCTTCGATTTCAGCCATTCACAGATCTGATCTGATCTGTGCTGCACGTATGGCACTTATGGCACTATTAGTGCCATAAGTGCCATAAGTGCACACTTCCCCCTAGGGTTTAGATATTCCATTTAGGGTTTAGATTATCCATTTGGGGTTTAGATGTTCCATTTAAGGTTTAGATTATCCATTTAGGGTTTAGATGTTTCATTTAGGGTTTAAATGATGTTGTTGTTTCTGTATTTGTGCTACACGTATGGCACTTATGGCACTAATAGTGCCATAAGTGCCAAGTAAAATGGTCATTTGGGCACTTATGGCACTAATAGTGTCATAAATTATTAGTGCCATAAATGCCAACGGAAATCCAAAATAAAACCAAAGTAAAATCTTGGCACTTATGGCACTAATAGTGCCATAAGTGCCTAACCCGACCCGGCACGCGACCCGCATGCCTGATCCTACCCGGTCCGCCTCATTAAGGGTAAAAACGTCCAAATCAATAAATATGGCCAAATTTTGTGTTTTTTCAATGTGTGGCCATAAATTGTGTTTTATGCTTCATTTTGGCTACTTCAAAATTTTACTCCAATTGATATATAATAACGCACAATCCAATCATTTTTATTGTGTTCCATAGTTAGCATGCACAAATGGTGTTTTTATATATTGTGAAAATAGTTTTTCTAATATTTAGACAATATTCATTAATGAAAACATTTTTTTAATGGTTTTGTAAAAAAAATAAAAAAAATACCGTGTATGTCTTTAGTACACAATTGCTATTACATGTCAAACTTCAAGAATTTGGAATAAAAGTTGTACGTAACAAGTTTTATGTTGGGCTCTCTAGTCACCTAACGCAAGTTAATTATTGTTTATGTTACCCAACAAATATAGGATTATACGTAAGTATGTTAGCCTATTTATGAACAAAACTCATCGCGCATATGTAATAATGTAAATATAATCCTAATATATTTTATAACCAAATGAAATTTAAATGTCCCCGTAACATAGTATGACTTTGTATTTTATATTCTATTTAATTTATGAAATAGCATAGGGGTGATAAAGAACTTGGTTTGAAAACACAATTGACAAATGTACTATCATGTACACAACTGTGAATCCATGCATAATACAATCTTCAGTTTTGTGGTACATAATTACTAAACACAATTAGTTAATTAACCTCCATGATTGAAATTAATGTACTGTTTGTAATGATAAAATCCAATAATTTAATGACTTTTGGAATGGTTTCTATGAAAAAAATCGCAAAGTTCATGGTTTTGTGGAGTACACAATTGAGATTACATGTCAAAACAGAAAAAAGAGTAGAAAATTTGAAACTCATTAAGTGGAGTCTGACTTATTTAATCCCCACAAAATATGTTATTTTAACTTTTTAATTTTTTTGGGTTATATTTTATTAAAAACCGGGTATGAACTCGTTAATAATGTAGTGGAGTTTTTTTTTTTTAACATACTAGTATTATTACACTCAATAATTTTTAATGGTATAAAACATATTATGCTCATGAGTCATGTCGAATATTTAATATTGAATTTTACGAACTGAAACATTAGATAACGGAAGGATATTTACGGTTACAGGTAAGTGAGTTCGGTAATTTGATTTAATTACATCACAAATTACGTTAGCTTGGCAAAGCATGTGAATCATCTACCGAATTTACATTTATTAGGCGTTATTGAAACCTATTTTCCACAATTATTCGGGGCCATGTATAAGCTAATTTTTTTTTTAAACGGATACAAAAATAATGAAACTAATTAAATAATTTTAACTAATTAAGTGTTGTTCTATGTGGGTGGTTTTTATTTTGTGTAATTTAAATTTCCATAAAAATCTTCACTTTCATATATAATCTCTGAACCATGTTGTAATAGCCCTGAATTCTATTTTAAATTTCGGCTATTTTAAAAACATGTTGTAATAGCCTTGAATTCTAGGCTGCGGTCCACCCTCATTCAAGGCCACGTTGGTGGCCGCAGTATCCCCAATTTGAGGCTCATCATTATAAGATACATCTTCATTAACGGGGTCAGTAGCAGGTGAATTGCATTTCATCTTGTGCTCTTTAATACTGCAGAAGTCCGGTGCCAAGCACTCTGTCCAATCGTGACTTATGTGTCCATATTGGGGGCGAAAACTAGGCTCGGGTGATTCGGGATGTTCCAATGGCACCTGATCTTGACGAAGTGTAGGTGAGAGAACCTCAGTTTGATGTTCCGCATGCATACTATCTGGCTTCTCATGAACCTTTTCATTATGAAAAGGTTCATTAACAGGATTTCGAAAATTAACCCCCGGTTGGCTCTCAATAGGGGAGGATACAGGGCGGTAACATCCCTCTCCTGCATCATTTTCTCGCACGTCCACATCAATCGAAGGCATTGGTGCATAATCGCAGAGCATCTGAAAGACATCATTTTCAGTGTTGTCTGAAACCCGATCAGATTTGTCACAAATGTTGGAGGGAACCATGCCATGAGAATCTTGAACCACTTCCTTGGTTGGATGGGTAATTTCATAACCAAGACCATCATGACTCGGCGTAGTGTTTACCTCGTATTTGGGCAGTTTTTGCGTTTGTTTCTACTGTGCATTCGAGCGTGTTTCATGACTTTTGCCCTATATTTCACGTGCTCAATGATCTTTTTGGGTGTGCTACTGTCGTGTGCAGGAATCTAGAGCGGCAAGCGTTTTTAGCATCGTTTGGAGATAATTTCGAAGGCAACCTCACGGCCGCCGCCGTGCCACGGCGGCCGCGGCCCCACGGCGCGGGCCGTGCTTGTTTTTGGACGATTCTGCGAAAGGGCCTTACGGCGGCGCCGTCTCACGGCGGCCGCCGTGCCTGTTCAAATTCGGCAGTTACGTTTCTTCATATAAAAATCAATTTTTAGGGTTTTATTTGATACTCTCGAACACAGCAGCCTCTAGGGCGATTTCCACTATTTTCCTTTGGTTTTTAGAGATTCTAAACATCAATATTCGTGCTCGGTTTCATTGGATTGTCGTTGATTGATCGTTTCATTCCGTTGGATTTGTTTTACTCGGATCACTACGTTTGTAAGAACTCATTTGTTTCTCTTAGTTACTTTGAATCTTTGGTTATTTGAATCCTTTAGTGGATGCTTTTGATGAATGTGATGATTTTAGATTATTGTCGTTGAATCTTGATAAATTACGTGAATCGTTGTTTGGTTATTGTTGCCTACGTTTCCGCTCTTGTTGATGAATGTTTAGAGAATTCTTTCTTGGTGATTTAAGCTTTCTTTGCAATTGAATTGATGTTTGATTTAGTTTCATGCCTAGGTAATAATTATTCATTGATGGTTCATAAGTTGATGATCGTTTGGTTAGAGTGCATCAATTGAAACCCTAGTTGATAATCTTCATGTCTAATACTTGTGTTCTTAGTTGTTCATGTCTCCTGCATTAGTTAATGTTTAGTACTTTTCTGTTTATGTCTTGGTGAGTAGAGTGCGAGATAGTGTCAGACCCAATTACCGATTAGAGTGTTTAGGTTTTATTTCTATACTTGTGAGTAGCACAATTGAAGCCCTACTAAGTCTTCCTTGAGAGACGACTTGAGTCACCTTACCACCCTAGGACGACCTCGTGTAAATTCGAGTCCATCCGCTAGGTGTTTTTGGATGAGTCAAATTTTGGCGCCGTTGCCGGGGAAGGCTTTAGGCATTTGATTGTGTTGCATTGTTTTCCGTGTTTACTTTTGTTTATTTCTTTTGACTCGGTTATTTTCTCCCTCCGGTGCGTTTGATTTGTTTGTTCGTGTTGTGTATGCAAGGACATAGAAGCTTGAAGAGAAAGCTTGCACCTTACTACGACAACATTCACCGACCATGTGAGGTCCTTTCAAGCCTGGAGAAGGAGTCCGAGTCCAGTTCGAGAAACCTTGTGGAATCAAAGTCTCGAGAGGGAGACCGTGAAGAGAGAATCGCTTCCAACCCCATTCTGGAAGCCGTTGAGGATACACCTTCTTTGCACTCTGACGGAGAAGAAGAAGCTCGGCCAAATCCTGACCAAGAAACCATGGCGGAGCAGAACGTACAATACATGGGAGATTTCTCCAGGCCAATTATTGGGACCACTAGCACGTCAGCGATAGTGCTTCCCACGGCGGTCCGGAATTACAATCTGAAGCCCAACGATTCAAACCTGCTGTCGCTCTTTTATGGGATGCCGAGTGAGGACGCCTTACAGTTCATCCGTGACTTCTGCACTCAAGTGCAGACCTTCCCACTACTGGAACTCACCGAGGATCAGTTGAGACTCAAGTGCTTACCTTATGCACTCAAGGACCGGGCAAGAACGTGGTTACTGTCCTTGCCGCCAAACTCCATCACCACATGGGCAGAGGCGAGTGAGAAGTTCATGCTCAAATACTACCCTAATCACAAGACGCAGAAGATTAGGACACAGATAATGAACTTCATGCAAGGAGCTGACGAGCCCCTCCACGAGGCTTGGGAGAGATTCCAAGAGCTCCTCCGCCAGTGTCCACAGCACCAGTTAGTACCCGTCATGTTGATGCAGTTCTTCTATGACGGATTGATTCAGACGGCACAGTTCATGGTGGACAGTACCGCTGGGGGCAACATTGCCCGAAAGACAGCTGATGAGCTCAAGGAGATCTTCGACACTCTTGCCGCGAGTTCTCAACAAAAATCAGTCAGAGGAAGGAGGGTCGAAGCCAATGCTGTAGCCCCAAACAATGAGCTGCAGAAGCAAGTAGCGGACCTGATGAGGCAAGTTCAGCATTTAAGAATGAACCAGGTGGAGCCTCAACCCGTCCAAGCACCGCCAGCTCAAGCACCTCCAGCTCAGGCACCGCCAGCAGAAGGATGTGGCATATGTGGCGACTTTGGCCACGGAACCAACGAGTGCCATCGAATGGGGGAGTTCACACCCGAAGGGGAGGCAGAGGTCTACGCTGCCCAGGGATACCCAGGGAGGCCTCAGTTTGAGCAGAGGCCCATGTTTAATCAAGGGCAACAGAATTCCAACTCTGGTTGGAGAGCTCAGCAGAATTCTGGATGGAGGAACCAAGCTCCTGGCCAAGGATCGGGATCAAATCAGGGAAATCAATTCCGCCGCCCTCCTCAGCAATTTGGGTATCAGAACCAGCAGCAGTTTTACCCACCTCAACAGCAGTTCCCCTTTCCTCAGCAGCAGAACTACCCGCAAGCTTATCAGCAGCAGCAGCAGCCCCCGCAGTATCAGCAGTATCAACAGTTCCCTATGCAGCAAGGGAATTTTCAGCAGCAGCAGCAATACCAGAATGCGCCCCAGCAGTTTCAGAAGCCAGCTCAACCGCAGAAGCCGTCTCTCGAGGACACCATGCAATCCTTTATGGAGATGACCAAACAGAACATGGAGTCACAGTCTGCTACAATCAAACGTCTTGAGACGACCGTTGGACAACTCTCAGGGACCTTGAACCAGATGCAACAGCAGCAACAGCCAGGGAAACTCCATGGACAAGGATTGCAACCTCATCAAGCTCAAGCTGTCACAGTCTTACGGAGTGGGAAGAAGGTGGACAACAAAGTGGAGATCCCCACTGACGAGCTCCCTAAAGAAACTCGTGAGGAGGAGATGGTGAAAGAATTACCCCCACCGAGAGAATAAGAGCAGCAAGGGGAACCCTCAGTGACGCTTCACAAGGCGACCAAACCCTACAGACCACCGATTCCGTACCCAGGGCGGTTGAGGAACGAGAAGCAAGATCAACAATTCACCGACTTCTACAACATGTTGGCAAAGGTGAATGTCAACTTACCACTTCTGGACGTGATCAGAAATGTACCGGCCTATGTGAAGTTCTTTAAGGAGCTAGCGTCCAAGAAGAGGAAGTTTGTTGACAACGAGAAGATTCTTGTGTCCGAGGTTGCCAATTCCATCATGCAACAACCCTTGCCACCCAAGCAACGAGATCCAGGTAGTTTTGTTATCAATATTGCTTTGGGGAATGGTAAGGAGGCCTCGGGTATGCATGATTTGGGGGCAGGGATTAATTTGATGCCGTACTCTATTTTTAAACAACTAGAGTTAGGCGATTTAAAACCCACTCGAATGTGCTTGCAATTGGCGGATAGATCAGTTAGGTATCCTCGCGGGGTCATTGAGGATATTCTAGTTAGAGTGGGTGGTTTGATTGTGCCTGTCGATTTTGTTGTGCTTGAGATAGGAGAAGTTCATGAGAATGGCAAAGAACATACTTTACTACTAGGAAGACCATTCATGGCCACCACTAACACGTTGATTGATGTGAAAAATGGAACAATAAAAATGACCGTGTTAGGAGAGTCCGTGTCTTTTTCTGTGCATCATAGTCGCACTTTGCCATCATCTTCATTTACTAATGAATGCTCCTATATAGATGCTATTGATGGCCTTGCCGAGATGGTTTATATGCAGGAACAAGAGATAGTGGAGGTCTTTGCAGGATCGGCGAATATGGAGGAGTTTGCTCGGGAAGCCGAGGAAAGAGAGAGAGAACGAAGAGACAAACTCCCCATTGATGAGCCTGTGGTGCTTGAAGATGCCACGAAGTGCAAAAAGCCCAAGTTGGAACTCAAGGATCTGCCCAAACACCTAAAATACGTGTACTTGGAAGAAGGAGAGGAGAAGCCCGTGATAATATCCGCCGAGCTCACGCATGAGCAAGAAATGACGTTGATGGAAGTGCTAAGGAGCAACAAGTTGGCATTTGGTTGGGGCCTTGCCGACATTAGTGGCATTAGCCCCGCCACATGCATGCATCGGATTCACCTCGAGGATGGAGCAACACCTAAGAGGGATGGTCAACGAAGACTAAACCCCGTCCTCATGGAGGTAGTACGCAAGGAGATACTCAAACTATTAGCGGAAGGGATCATTTACCCTATCGCCGATAGTGAGTGGGTAAGCCCGGTGCATGTGGTGCCCAAGAAGGGAGGTATCACGGTTATCCTCAATGACAACAAGGAGTTGGTGCCGACCCGTCCGGTAACGGGTTGGCGTATGTGTATTGACTACAGGAAGCTAAATGCCGTCACAAAAAAGGATCATTTTCCTCTTCCTTTCATTGATCAAATGTTGGATCGTTTAGCTGGTCATGATTTTTACTGTTTCCTTGATGGTTTGTTAGGTTATTACCAAATAGCAATCGCGCCGGAGGACCAGGACAAGACGGCGTTTACCACCCCATTTGGTACCTTTGCGTGGAAGAGGATTCCATTTGGGCTGTGCAATGCACCGGGGACCTTCCAACGGTGCATGATGTCGATCTTCGCGGAAATGATAGGTGATTTTGTTGAAATTTTCATGGATGATTTTTCCGTGTTTGGTAATTCGTTTAGTGATTGCTTGGGTAAAATTAACTTAGTTTTAAAAAGGTGTATAGAGAGTGGGTTAACTCTTAGTTGGGAAAAGAGTCACTTCATGGTGACTAGTGGCATCGTTCTTGGCCACGTTGTGTCAAAAGATGGTATAGAGGTTGATAGGGCTAAGGTGGAGGTGATTGAAAAATTACCCCCGCCAATTGATGTGAAAAGAATAAGGAGTTTCCTAGGTCATGCCGGGTTTTACCGGCGTTTCATTAAGGATTTCTCTAAGATTACCCAACCTTTATGTCGTCTGCTTGCTCAAGATGTGAATTTTGATTTTGATGAAACTTGCATGCATGCTTTTGAATTGCTGAAGTTTAAGTTGAGCACTGCACCTGTTGTTGTTGCACCCAATTGGTCATTGCCTTTTGAAATTATGTGTGATGCATCAAACTCCGCTGTAGGAGCCGTTCTTGGTCAACGTGTTGATAAAATGTTGCGTGTAATTTACTATGCTAGCTTGACTTTGAATAGTGCTCAAGTGAATTATACCACCACTGAGAAAGAGTTACTTGCTGTGGTTTTTGCTTTAGACAAGTTTCGTGCTTATATTATTGGTTCTAAAGTAATTGTCCATAGTGATCATGCGGCACTAAGGTATTTGTTGACCAAGTCCCAAGCTAAGCCACGCCTTATCCGTTGGATTTTATTATTGCAAGAGTTTGATCTTGAGATTAAGGATAGGAAGGGGAGTGAAAACTCCGTTGCCGATCACTTATCTAGACTTGAGCATAATGTGGTTGAATCGAGTCAAGATGTCATACATGAGTCCTTCCCGTTTGAACACTCATATGAAATTGCCTCTGTGCCTTGGTTTGCTGATATCGTCAATAACCTTGCTTGTGGGGAATTAAGACCCGATCTAACATCCCAAGAGAGGAAAAGGTTTTTGGCTACTTGCAGGCAATATTATTGGGAAGACCCTTATCTCTTTAAGTTGGGAAAGGACGAGGTGATTCGAAGATGCATCCCGGATGTGGAGCAACAACAAGTGTTGAGGCTCTGCCATGAAGCCCATTGTGGTGGGCATTTTGGTGGACAAAAGACGGCTCATAAGGTCCTCCAATCCGGTTTGTTTTGGCCCACTCTTTTCAAAGATGCTCATTCTTTTTATCTTTCTTGTGATCGGTGCCAAAGAGTTGGGAACATTGGGCGCAAGAATGAAATGCCCCTCACGAGCATTCTTGTTGTGGAGATTTTTGATGTGTGGGGCATAGATTTCATGGGCCCCTTTCCTATGTCTTACGGTTTTGAGTACATCTTGCTTGCCGTCGATTATGTGTCCAAGTAGGTTGAGGCTATCCCCACAAGGACATGTGATGCTAATGTCGTTTTGAAGTTTGTGCAGGAGAACATATTGTGTAGGTTTGGATTCCCAACGCCATAATCAGTGATGGAGGCAAACACTTCTGCAACAAGCTTTTTGAGAAGCTTATGAGGAAAAACGACATCACTCACAAGGTGGCCACACCCTACCATCCTCAGACCTCGGGGCAAGCCGAAACAAGTAATGGGCAAATCAAGGGCATACTGGAAAAGACGGTCCAACCCTCCCGTAAGGATTGGTCTCTTAAGCTCAATGATGCCTTGTGGGCGTATCGCACCGCCTTCAAAGGAGTCCTGGGAATGAGCCCCTACCGCCTTGTCTACGGTAAAGCATGCCACTTACCGGTGGAGGTTGAGCACCGAGCTTATTGGGCAATCAAGGCCACAAATTGCGACCTTACAACCGCGGGGAAGCACAGAGCCCTGCAAATGGAAGAGCTCGATGAATTACGCAACGAGGCGTACGAGAATGCAAGGATCTACAAAGATAAAGTCAAGAGGTTGCATGATAGCCGTATTGTACCCAAGAATCTCCAACCCGGCATGAAAGTTCTTTTGTTCAACTCAAGGTTGAAACTCTTCCCGTGCAAGCTCAAGTCTCGTTGGAGTGGCCCTTTCATTCTTAAAGAGAGTCTCCCTCATGGCGCTGTGATATTAAGAAAGGAGAACAACGAAGAGATGTTTACCGTCAACGGGCATAGGGTGAAGCCCTACTTGGAGCATGAAGTGGTTGCCGTTATAGTGGAGTCCCAAGCACTCCACGACCCAACGTTTTGACACGCTTAATACCGTCGAGCTCTCGACCTTAACTAGAGCGCTTCGTGGGAGGCAATCCACGTTTCTTCTCTTCTCTTTTCCTTTTTGTTTTGTGTGGCGTGAGTCCTTCAGGTGTTGTATCCTGTTGTTGCTGGTTTTAGTTGAGTTTTCATTGGTGTTCTATTGTGGTGTTGCAGGAAATAGGCTTACCGGACTGTCCCCGAGCTTAAAGGATGTGATTTTGGCTGCCGGATAGCAAAAATCAGCAAAAGGCCGAAGGGGAGGGACGGCGGCCGCCGTCCACGGCGCCGCCGCCGCACGGCGGGCGCCGCCACTTGCACACCACCAAAACCTTCAAAAACATCACAAAACGCCGAAAGGGGGGACGGCGGCGCCGTCTCACGGCGGGCGCCGCCATTTTTTTTAACCAGCCTTTTCCAAAAACCCCGAAGGGGAGTCACGGCGGCGCCGTGCCACAGCGGCCGCCATCGCCCCCAAGCCCAACCCAGCCCTAACCAACCCAGCACGGCCCGGCCCACTCCCTTTTAAAGATCCAAACCCTAGCTGCCCCTCCCACGCCTCTCCCGCCTCCCTCACCATCTCTCTCTCTTCCATTCTCCATAACCACCTCCACCACCCACATCCGACCACCGCCGTCCACCACCACCAACCTCCTTCTCTCCACCACCATCACCAACCTCCGTTCACCACCGCCACCCACACCTCACCAGCTATCTCTCTCTCCCATCCTCCATAACCACCACACCCACACCCACCGTCACCACCACCACTCCAGCCACCTTCTGCAACTGCCGCCACACAGCCGCAGCGCCGCCCTGCAGCCACCGCCCAGCAGCCTCATCTTCCTCCGTCCACGGTCGCCGCCGCCTACACGGCCGCCGCCGTGTCCCACAGCCACCGCCGTCTCCACGGCCACCGCCGTCTGCACCGCCTCCGCCGTCTGCACAGCCGCCGCCGTTCACCTCCATCCACCTCATCCCATGGCGCCTCTCACCACCTACAAGCGCCGCCGCCACCTCATAGTCGACGACGAAGAGGATGAGGCCCCACCTAGCCCTCCGGCCTCTTCTAGCCGCCCTCCGGCCTCTTCTAGCCGTCAGCCGGCCTCGCCTATCCGCCCTCCCACGCCACCAACGGACAACCGCCATGTCTACAATGCCCCGTTCGCCATCTTTGAAGATTGGGAGGGTACTCGGTGGAAGGCACTCAAAGGGAAGCAAATCACCCAACCTCGCTGTCTCGATTGGCCATTGCTCCGAAGGTTGAAGCTCGACCAAGCCATCGAGACACATTTGAAGAACCTGGGACTCTTCAAGTTCTCACAAACGACGCCGCCGGGTTTGCTCCCTTTACATCTGGAGTTCCTTTGCACTCTCAACATGACCGCCGACAAGTCCGAGCTTCATTGTCGCATGCTCAATACGCCATGCGTCGTCACCTACCGGATCATGAATAAAGTTTTTGGGTTTCACCCGAGGCATTTGAAGGGAATTCCGGATACGTGGGTGCCCGCTAAAGCTTGGAAAGAATTGACGGGTTTGCCCACTTGGACCGGCCAGGGTGCCCCGAGCAATCAACTCATAGACGCCGACATCGGCGTGCTACACAAGTTCTTGTCCTTTTGCATTGTGGGCAAGGAACAGGTGAACAAAGTGAATGCGACCGAACTCTATATGTTATGGTGTGCAAAGCGCAAGAAGACGATTGACGCCACCACCATCATTTGGAACCAGCTTCATAGCATGGCCTGGTACGGGGGTTTCAAGCCCTCCCTGAGCCCGATCTCTACCGCCCTGGCCCTCCATTTCCACCTCTTCCCGCCGACCCAGGTCCCCGCCCACCTGCGCGCCTCTGAGACAAGGATGATTGATCGCTCTGAGCTAAAGACATTTGTGGCCTCTGATTTCACCATCATTCCACAGGCCAAACGCCCCAATGTTCGTGCAATCTTGCAGCAATTCAATAGGGGCGAGGGCACGTCATCCTCGGCGCGCCATGTCTTAGCTGACGATGATGAGGACGATAATGAGGAGGAGGAGGAGCATGTGCCACCACCTGCTTTCGTTTATGATCCTGAGGCTGGCCCTTCCAATGCCTTTCAGCAGTTTCAGGCCCACTTTGACGAGTCATTTCGCCAGTTCCGCCAGGAGGTCTACTCCCGTTTCGATACAGTGCAGGACTCAGTGGGCGGCATCTACAACAGGATCGACGACATCTATGGTCATCTGGACCAGCTTGGTGGCCAAGTGACGCCCATGCAGGAGCAGTTGGGCGACATCTATGGCTGTGTCAACACCATTGGCGGAGAGGTCACGCGCTTGCGTGAACAGGTGTCGTCATATGATGCTCGGTTTGCCCAATACAATCAGGGCCTCACCGACGTCAACCAGGGCCTCACTGACACGAACTACTACCTCGCCGACCTAGAGAGACAGTGGGCCGCCTTCTCTTTGCAGAACCAGGACCAGTTCCGGCACCCCCCGGGCCCCCCACGGGGCCCTTACTGAGCTACCTCCTACCCACCTTTGTAAATATTCTTGTTTTTCTTTTCTTTCTTGTTTTTATTGCAGTTTCTCTTTTATGGGTTTTGTGGTTGCTTGTTTTATAGGTTCTTGGTCGCCGCTCTCTCTACCGCCGTCGCCGTGTTGGCTGCACTCCTATTCAGGGACGTTCTCTTAATTTCTCATTTTTATGCCCTGAGGACAGTGCACGTTTTTCAGTGTGGGGGAGGGGCGTTATTTATGCGTTGTGGGGGTTTTATGGTCCTGTCTTGGTTGTGTTGTTGGTTGTGCCGCATGCGGATTTTAGGATGCTTTATCATTACATTGCATGCTTGGTTGTGGTGCCCTGTTTTGCTTGTCTTGGGGCGAATGGTCCCCTTCTCTTATCTTCTTGTCTGTTTTTAAGTACATCACATGATTGATGGTGATTCACTGGCGATTCTGGATTGTGTCTGTTTGGTTTGTTGTCCTCGTTTTTCTTAATTGATTTGTTCCCAATGAAGTGTAATTAGTTTAAGGTTTTGGTGCAACACCCTGATGAGCAACTCTTGACGTGATTTGTCCGGTAGATGCTAAGGGGAGTGTTTTCAGTGCAATTTCCTAATATCTGTCTCTGTTTTGATTTGTTTGGTTGGTTGTTGAGTTTCTGATAGTCTGGGTCTCTGCTCCTCTAATGATTTCATTATGAGCATGGGAAACCACACGAGAACATTTTGGATCACCTCCAAAAGTGCAATCTCGTGAATTATGGCCCATCTATTAAGAGCGAAAATAACTTAACCCCAAAAAAAAGAGAGAGAAGTGTAATGCGAAAAGTGAAAGAATATGAAAAAGGAATGAGACATGATTGTAAAGGAAATTGCATTAGGAAATTCACCCTTAGCGGAGAACTGGGTCTGATCGGATTGAGTTGTATCACCTTGTTGTTGCACTTTTAAATCTTAGCTTTGAACACTTGATTGGGGGACATTGATTTCTTGAAGGACTTGGATTGGTTTGTGTTTGCTTGGTGAGAATAATCGCTTGTGGGTTTTCTTTCTATTTTGTGTTTGTTGCTTGAGGACAAGCAAGGATTTAAGTGTGGGGGGGTTGTTTACCTCGTATTTGGGTAGTTTTTGCGTTTGTTTCTACTGTGCATTCGAGCGTGTTTCATGACTTTTGCCCTATATTTCACGTGCTCGATGATCTTTTTGGGTGTGCTACTGTCGTGTGCAGGAATCGAGAGCGGCAAGCATTTTTAGCATCGTTTGGAGATAATTTCGAAGGCAACCTCACGGCGGCCGCCGTGCCACGGCGGCCGCCGCCTAGACGGCGGCGGCGGCCCCACGGCGCGGGCCGTGCTTGTTTTTGGACGATTCTGCGAAAGGGCCTCACGGCGGCGCCGTCCACGGCGCCGCCGTCTCACGGCGGCCGCCGTGCCTGTTCAAATTCGGCAGTTACGTTTCTTCATATAAAAACTGATTTTTAGGGTTTTATTTGATACTCTCGAACACAGCAGCCTCTAGGGCGATTTCCACTATTTTCCTTTGGTTTTTAGAGATTCTAAACATCAATATTCGTACTCGGTTTCATTGGATTGTCGTTGATTGATCGTTTCATTCCGTTGGATTTGTTTTACTCGGATCACTACGTTTGTAAGAACTCATTTGTTTCTCTTTGTTACTTTGAATCTTTGGTTATTTGAATCCTTTAGTTGATGCTTTTGATGAATGTGATGATTTTAGATTATTGTCGTTGAATCTTGATAAATTACGTGAATCGTTGTTTGGTTATTGTTGCCTACGTTTCCGCTCTTGTTGATGAATGTTTAGAGAATTCTTTCTTGGTGATTTAAGCTTTCTTTGCAATTGAATTGATGTTTGATTTAGTTTCATGCCTAGGTAATAATTATTGATTGATGGTTCATAAGTTGATGATCGTTTGGTTAGAGTGCATCAATTGAAACCCTAGTTGATAATCTTCATGTCTAATACTTGTGTTCTTAGTTGTTCATGTCTCCTGCATTAGTTAATGTTTAGTACTTTTCTGTTTATGTCTTGGTGAGTAGAGTGCGAGATAGTGTCAGACCCAATTACCGATTAGAGTGTTTAGGTTTTATTTCTGTACTTGTGAGTAGCACAATTGAAGCCCTGCTAAGTCTTCCTTGAGAGACGACTTGAGTCACCTTACCACCCTAGGATGACCTCGTGTAAATTCGAGTCCATCCGCTAGGTGTTTTTGGATGAGTCACGTAGTAGCAGGTATGCTCCGAGAACTAGATGCAGCGCCCGACGCACTTGGCCTACCGCTTGTCATCCGCAATAATTTTTTAGCAAGAATTGCAATCCAACCGGTCTCCGAAACATCTACTGGCAAATGTGGAGCAATTCTTTTAGCTAGACGAGCAAACTGAGCCTCATCATCAAGGTCGGAAGACCTACAAGGAACACCATGAAGACAACACTTGTCTGAACCATGCGTAGCCTCACTTGGGTCGTTAGCATTGACTGTAGGTCCCTCTACGTCACTCATCAACATGAAGCCTCTCATTTTCCGTACGTTTTCTTTTGGATGAACCACAATGTAGTACAGTATTTTTGGTCTTCTTCCTGCATGGTAACATTGCCTTCTGCCTTGCATAAGGCAACTTCTTCCTGGCATTCCGCTTTGATGGTACAAATAACACTTCATTCTTTCCTCGCTGCCATTCCAAAAATATATATAGTAATGCGATGTTTCTTCTTCACAAGTAACTTCTAGCGGTAAAACCTGTAACTATAGATAATATAAGGTAGATGTCACTAATTAGTAAAGAAGCACGAAATACCATACAATGAGTAACAACATTAAGAATAAGATTACCTCGTCATCGGATAGAGAAGATAGATCTGAAGTGCATTTATGAGTTTGCGACATCAAACAGTGAGAAATGCGCATCTCTTCGTCACATGTCCCGCAGGCTTCTCCTAACCCCTTGATTGCCTCATAAGACCAAATCTGTAGAGTCCAGATAGGCCCAAAGAAGTGATAGGTATCACTTCTGAATAAATCCGGATGCTTGTACAAAGTGCTAATATTATGACATAGAATCTGATACGAGAAAGCTCCCCAAGGAAATGCCGCCCAACGATCCATATCCTCGACTAATGCCCAAACCCAGTTTGCTATCCAGACATTACCGCAGCATATGAGGAGATGGTAGAGAAAAATTATATTAGCCGCTTTCAAATAATCATCCAAAAGGTCACCCAGTTTGTGATTGTTGAAAAGGTCGCGCAGGTATTCAATTTTCACTTTTTTCCCTTTAAATTTACGCCGGAAAAAAGAGTTCCGTGGAATTATATGTTTCTTCGCAAAGGGGTCAAAGTTCTTTTGGGTAAACGCCAAGCCAGTGACAAGGGTGTAATCTTTAGCAGTGAAGGAAATATCAGTTCCACCTATGTGAAACCATCTCTCTGTCTCTGAGAAGATAGGATCTTCCAACTCATGGGCTATAAGATCATGTAGTGCATTATTTGCACTACTTCCAATTCGCAAATCTAGCAAATGGCCGAAAGGTCCTTCCCTAAATCTATGAATAAGCGCATCTCTACCTAACTCCCGAAGTGTCCACCCCACCTGCTCAACAACCTCATCGCGGACATATTAGTTGATCCGACCCTTATATCCTTGCATTAATGGCCTGGCCCATGAAAATTGAGGCTGCAATAAATACAATGTAAAATTTAACAAATTTGACATTGTTATAAATGATTGTCTACAAGCCACCGTGTAAAAGTTATGAAATTTAACACTCAAGTATATTTCGATGAAAATGAAACTTCGTTTTCCATAACATGAATTCTTATAATCTACTTAATACAAGTAAGAAGATTTAAGCATAATTTTGTAGCCCTTTACTGGTGAGTACTAATAGGCTAGAATGTACATTGTTTTTGCTCTATATAAATTGTGTATTTCACAATTTATCTGTGGTCCGTGTACTTCAATTGTGCACTAATTCAATTACAACAGTCGAAAGAACTACTATGGGACAAAAATTTCATCAGTTAGGACCCAACTCCCGCGAAAAAATTAAGAAAGGGCTCAAATATACACGCTAAATTGTTCAAACCTCAAAATAGGCAAAGGATTAACATTAGCTATGAAAAAAGTAAAAAAATTCAAGTGATTTAACTCTAAATCATCAGAAACCACGTATAACCTATTGCCATTTCAAGGTTATTTATGACTTGTGAAAAATTGCATAATAATTGAAAAACAAAACTACTCATAGGTGGTTGTGGTTCGTTCGCCGCCTCAGATAATGCCTCTAACGGGGCAGTGTTGACAGCGGAGGCCGGAGTCAACGCTATATCCCCCGTTTCATGAATTGGTGTGCCTGACTCTGACGGTGGTGTGCTTTTTCGTCTCTGATTCGCCCCCACTGGAGGATCAACTTGTGCCTCCACCGGTCGCGACGTTCGTCCAAAAGATTTCATACTCATTCCCAACGTATTTCAATGATCCCCGACAGAGATGTTGAAGTTGTGGTGAAAGATTGTTGTTTTCCAATTAGGATTCCTAAAATCCCAATTTTGTTTTCGATATTATAATTAGGCTGTAGAGAACTTATTGTCCGAAATGATTACGAGGGAAGAAACAATTTCTGTTTTTTACCTTTTCAATTTTTTTTATGTCAAAATTGGAAAAATTAATGACAGTTTAAATAAGTGCACATAAAAATGAGTATCTACAAAATCAAATTAATTGTTATTACTCAAATACGTTGGCTATTAAAATATACTTTTAGTACTACTACTTAAAGTATAGTCATTAAATTTAGAAGTGAAAACAATTTAGTACTGTGTACTTGGAAAAAAATATTTATAGAAGTTTTTTTATGTCCAAAGTAGGCGTGCTCACAAATTTATTTTCCCTTCTAAAAAATAAAAGAATTATATTTTTCAATGTTTCCTCCATGTATGAATATGTTAACTGTGTACTGATTTCCCCATATGTTAACTATGTACTTGGAATAAAACATTTACCCAAGTTATTTAGTAAATATTGATCCAAAAATTCAATAATCAAATGTATAGTAAAAAACATAGCATGATTGGACAAAATCTTAGGTTCATATTGTCCCTGTGTATAGCTAACAAAAAAAAAATCAAACTCAGTCATGATAAAATTGCTTATTAACTCAAAAAAATATTATTAATTTCAAGATGTAAGTTCAGCCTTGATTACACAAATGCTTACCTGCATCATGATTAAAACACCAAATATGGTATGTAATTCATCGAATTATCAAATATCAAATTTTAAAAAAAATGAAAGAGATGGTCAGCGCATATTGTCTCCAAATACAAAAAACAAAAAAACATAATTGTGGTTTGTAAACTACTTCTTCAAACAAGGTCACAAAATTAACATAAAGAAACCACTGCTTGCAATACAGGAACTCACACATTCCACAGGTAAATGACAACAGAAGATAACCACATCACAAAAGCATAGAAATTACATCAACTACTGTAAGGTTAAAAAAATACATACTGAGATTAAAAATGCAAATCTCAGTTTTGAAATCCATTCCACTGGGTCTCCATCACGTTATATCTTCCGGTTAAAAACTCGGAGACAAGCTTTTGTTGGGACTATGCTGTCCGCTTGCGTTAGGTTGATCAACAACTTCACTATACAAGCTTGCATTGGAATTGGATGGCGTATTTAGTCGCTGTCTACTGACACTATTTTCAACAACATCTTCAAATAGCACCTTTAGGCGAGCAAAATTGAACTCACTCTCTTCCATATAGACACACATTTCAGGACGTACCTAAGAGAAGGGAAAAAATAAACCAACAAAATAAGGAAACAGATAAAAGTAATCAAATATTCAAATTTACCGCAGCAATTGTCTCACAGGTTTCCTTTGATGCATTGATGGAATTTTGGGCACTATCATAGACTACATTTGGTTGATTCATCAACCAAATGAATTGGTGATAGCGGCCATCCCACTCTTGCACTTTCATAAAGTACTCCGTAAGCGGTATGTTAATCTTCAACTCGTCTCGCATCGCCACCTTCACATCGAACAATAGATGCAGATTATTTGTTTAAGGACCGGGAACCCAACTACCCTGCCAACGTTTGTACTCAAATTTTCCAAGCACAAAAAACTCAACAGAACGAGTCCATTGGCCATAGTAAAAAAACACATTTTGAGATATAGGATTGGCACGATGCATTGTAAGTTATTGTGTCAGTTTTCAAGAATTTGGAAATGATGCCCTAGAAGGCAATGTTATATAAGGTTGGTCAACAATGCAAAAGACAAGGTAAAAGTGACATGTTGATTTTGGGAAATATTGATTTCTCAGCAGCCTGCTAGAGGCCACAAAAAGTGGTCAAAAGAAAGGTGAGCATTGTAAGTTGGTAGGGGATGCATACAACAAATTACAACATTAACAAAAAACTCCATAGTGGCTATCATTCAAACTTGAAACAAATTGGGACATATACCGAGGAAGGGACCTACGTTGGCAAGGGAAGACAAGCAAAACCAATACCCATTACCTAATTATAATACATAATAACAATTAAGTAAACTAAGAGCAACCAAAAAACAAATGCAGCATAAATTAGCTTCAAGGAAATAAAATCATCCAAAACAAAACCACCTCTGTCCACACATTATGATATAAACCAAAAGGTGACATCTTTCCTTAAGGGAAAATAAATTCTCCAAAAATACATACTCTCAAATGAAAACAGATATATAAACCAATGGTGTTCCAACGGTCACCATATAACACAAACAGGAAGGGCCACACATCCATTCACATGCTCAACTTTTTTTTTTTTTTGATCAAGCAAAGAGAGTTTTGATTAAAAAAGATCAAGGTACCAGAGGTACCAAACAAAACACTTACATCACACGTGGCAAAAGCCCGTTAGAGCACCACAGTGCGAAATCCAAATCAAAATCAGCCAAACTAAAGATTTTATTCCAACTCCACACCCTAACCTTGATTTCCAAGATCAGGTTTTTAACCTCCCACGTTTTGCCTTCGAACCTAATCTCGTTTCTCCTCTTCCAAAGGAGCCAACAGCAGCTCATCCAAATTGCCTTGAGTAACTTCCTTCCTTTCTTGTTAGACCCGCACTCGCTGAAACTAAGCCAATGGTTAGTTGCCGTAACTTCCTTCCTAACCTTGGTTGAGTAACTTCATTCACATGCTCAACTATGAAATCCTAATGAATAAGGACAAAATTCTAGTCACAACTCAGTTTACCTCTTACAATTGGCAGTCGAAAGATGATACACATTTCGAAATGGACAGAAAATAAATAAAGGGAGATCATTAAATATTTGAAAATTAAGTCAGATCCACAGTGTACGAGTCACAGGTTGGCAAAGGAAAGTTAAGACATCTAACAAACCATTTACTAACTACATTACATTACAAACATGCAATAAACTAAGAGAAATAGAAATTACAGTCAAGCCTGGTTGAAATTAACACATCGTACAGAATGGAGGTGTTAGTCTGAATCGGAATAAGAGGACGAGGCTTTCTCTTCAAGCTCCAGATACTCGAAGACTTTGGCATGGAACAATTTTGCAAGTGCAACATAATGCGGCTCCCCTCGCTCATGATACACCATGGCAGCTGGATGGGTTTGTTTTTAACAAACAATGGAAACAACAAGCAAACAAAAAAAGCATTACATTGAAAGAAATCCAATGCTTGGAAAAAAAATACAAAAAACTTAACACTGCACCTCTTGAATATATCGCCATGTCTCGTCGGAGGCTTGCAATTTGTTGCTGCGATCATCCCAAAGAACTCCCTGTTCAAGCATAAGATGGTTCCAAACATAATATCTTTGTTCAAAGTAATCAATTTTCGTGATATAAAAATAAACATCTTAATTTCGTCATGTTGAATTCTAAATTCATTTTGTTTTTCACAGATTCATAGAATTCCCAAGACTTAGGAAGGCCCTTTGGGTTGCCCTTGGCATCACTTTCAGCAACAATTAGTTCCATTAGCTTCGCGTCCATAGCCTCTGTCCACACATTATCATATAAACCAAACAGCAACATCTTTCCTAAGGGAAAAATTACTTCTTAAAAAATACATACACTAACATGGAAAAGATGCAATTAAATAGTAAAAAATATGCTGAAAGGCTCACAAGCCTACGAAAAAAAGGACAGTTACACAGCCATTCACATGTTGAATAATTAAAAACTTTTATCATGAGTCAAAAGACATCAAAAGCCTGCATCCCTGCATTGCCTGCAATACTCACATGAAAGAATTTGCAAAAAAAAAAAATCACATGTTATGGAAAGACAGGCTGCTACATAAACGAAAAAATTGATTTTCAATTCTTTCGAACATAACTATATTTAAATGTCAATTTAGGACCACCTCACAACATAGATAACAGAAAATAGTATTTGTAAACAACAAATATACATGCCTTCAACATTTGCAATACAAATAAATTCCATGTGTTAATAGGGAAAAATGCCCCCTTCTTATAAAAACTTGTAAAATTGCCCACTTTTGTTTATGAAAGTGGGCAATTTTACAAGTTTTTATAAGGATGTGGGCATTTTTGCAAATGTCCCTAAATTCCATCTACACAAACATTCAGCCTAGGGATGGCAATCGGGTACAACGGGTACGGATAGTGACTATCCATACCCATACCCACGAACTAAATGGATAGTGGTTGCTACCCACAAAACTATCCATGGATATTAAATGGTATCCAAACCCGCTACCCGCGGATACCCACTACCCGTCGGGTATCCGCGAAACCCGCTATCCGACGGGTATCCGTCACCCACTATCCGACGGATACCCGCTATCCGCCGGATACCCACTATCCGCTGGATACCCACGAAATAGAATTTAAATATAAATTTACAAAAAATTTAATATAAAAAAAAATCAACACAAATAGCATAGTTCAAATCCACAAAGAACAATGTTTAAATTCAAATTCACAAAGAACAATGTTCAAATTCATCAACTAAAATATAAAATCCAACAAAGAACAATGTCTATAATTGCTCGACAGTAGAAATAGAACCCTCTTCATTGAACTCTTCTTCTTCATCTTCAAGACAAGTCCAAAAGCTTCCATTCTTTCATTTAGCTCAGTATTAGACTTTGGGCCTTATTGTTTGGGCCTATTTTAAAATATAAAATACTAGCCCATAATCTCAAAATATGTATTTAAAGCCCATATTTTATAGAATTTTTTGTGGATATTTGACGGGTAATTGACGGATAATTGACGGGTAATTGGCGGGTATTTTTCGCGGGTATGGATAGTAAGTATCCAAACCCATACCCACGAACTAAATGGATAGTGAATTGTACCCACGAAACTATCCGTGGATATCAAATGGTATCCAAACCCACCCTAATGGGTTCGGGTTTTCGCGGATATCCACTACCCGCGGGTAGATTGCCATCCCTAATTCAGCCAAACCATATAAAACTCTAACATGGGGTACATAATCTTAACCATATTAATTTTCTAAAAGGAAGTGTAACAAAAAATAAATGGATAGATTTGAGAAATTTGCCACAAGTACTGACTCCAATTAATCCACAAAAGCATCCCAGTAAGAACCACAGTTATTCAGATCAATTGTAAACCATGAAAAAAGATTGTGAGTAAAAAAAATTCACCTTTCAATGGATGATTTTTGGAAGATGGACAAAATACTCATCAAGGTTTTACCTCTTACATTATTATTTTGGGGTTGGGAAAGAGATTGGCTATGCCATTCCACACTTGACAGTTGATGTCGTTCACCGGATGTTTGGTTCGAATTAAATGGTTCATTCTGCGATCGGTGGAATTTGACAAATGTATCATCATCTACAAAGGGCAATATAAACAATATATACAAATATATTATTTAAATGTATAAATAACAAATCTTAATTATTTACATTCAAAGCAATTAATTATTTCACATTACCCAAGCAAGTACTTTTTTAGGAGTTGCAGCAGCTCTTTTAGGCCGAGGCACATCCCAATGTCGACGCAAGCGTTTCACCGAAAACTTTTTCTGTTTCGGCGTACGTGGATTCTAATGCTCACATGCCCCGAATTGTTCCCTTCACTGCCATCAGGAACACTACCTCCCGGTTTAGACGGTTTCAATGTTTCTATTTCTTTAACAACACGGTCCACAAATGTGTTCATGACATCCTGACAAATCTTATCGCCCTTGCAGTCCAACATCAAATCATACAGAGTTTTCATATTATGGTTAACAAAAACCATATTAGCAATGCTATCTTTTCCTCCTTCATCACACAAAGTTGATTGGTTAGGTACTAACCTATTCTTTGCATCCTTCCTCCACCTCTTAAGAATGAACTGGGCTGGCGAGCACTCAATATTCAACAACAAGAGAATATTCAGTATATGGCGACACAATATGCCTTCGGCCTCCCACATTCGACAAGAGTAGGTAGCATGACTTGTTTGGCGAGAGAAATGAACCGTACGAATCCCATTACTGGCAGAACTTGAAGACACTCCGTAGACTAACTCATCCGCACTAAGTCATATGGATGATGAATAAGCTTCACATTTAGAGAATGAGCTACCTCACATTTAAAAGTTTTGTACACGTTCCTCGTGTAAACAGAAGCAGCGTGTTTGAGCAGATTGTTGTTTTGAATAAACTGACCAAGGACGCCACGACACATGGTCTCAGACTCTCGCAAACGCCACTCTTTTAGTACTCTTTCATATTGGATGACAAACTCATGAAGAGAGGTCGTAGCACAACATAAATCTTTCAAAACCTTGTTCGTCACCTCACTCCTTGATGTTGCGTGTAGTCCAGCGGTAAACTTGTTGGTAAAGATAGAAGCCCACCGTTTTCTCAAATGGTACATGTTCCGGAACCATCGGTTCTCACTTAGATCATAATCGGTAAGCATTGTCTGCCAAGTAGAATCAAATTCCCCTACACTCTCACAACCATTCATACAATTATACCATGTCTTCTTGAATGCAGCATTTCCATTTAAACTACCAAAATGCGACGACGCAGTTTGATTTATGTGCCATTGGCACAATCGGTGACTCGCGTTAGGAAAAGTATAATCAATGTCGTTCATGAGAGCTTGACACTGATCATAAAATATAACAACAGGCTCTTTTCCTGCCATAGACGCCAAGAAACTATTCAACAACCACTCGAAGGATTTGGTGGTTTCATCGGACAAGAAGGCTAGCCCAAAAAGGACATTATGTTTGTGATGGTTTACACCAACGAAAGGGGCACACACAAGATTGTACTTATTTGTTCGGTATGTTGTATCAATCAATAAAACATCACCAAATATATCATAATCAACGAGTATCCCTAAAGAAAAAGTTCATTAGCCGCCCCTCGTCATCAAGCTCTACATTCCAATAAAAATGGGATTCACTGTTGCCCTTGCCAATGAAATACTTCATTAAGGTATTTGCATCACCATTCTCCAGTTTGGTTTCCTTTTTTTTCAAACTCGCATGAGCATATGCATCATTTTTGGTAAATCCTACATTCGGTCGTCCACCGACTTCTTTTTCCATGAACCTATACGCACTACTGATCTTAATTCCAACAGACCGAAGAGTGCTAATACAGACTTCTTTGCATGTGACATATGTCGAGCAGATCTCAACGTATAACACTGGTCTGGTGTCACTAATTCATGATTATGTTGTTTAAAAAAAACAGATACGGTCCAGGGACCTTCTGCTTCTCGAACAACCCGCAACATTGCCTTACAATTTGTTCGACTAACTTGCTTCTTGTACGAGGCAATTCAACCAACAGAACGCTTATTATAGGAAAATCTGTGACAAGAACAATGATATACTTTTAACCTAAGATCATCCGAGTTGTCGAATCTTTTTTGAGATCCCTTCTTAACACTGTATCCAGTTAGAACACCATATTGCGCGTATACAATATAAATCACATCCAAACTATCATAAAAAGAAGGGTTAATCGCCCCTAAATACACCACCTTTCATTGAATTCTACAACTGCACATCACCTTTAAAATCCACCCCTAAATACACCACCTTTCCTTGAATTCTACAATTGCACATCACCTTTAAATCCGCCCCAAAATACATCACCTTTATATTTTTTCTGTTTTTGCACATGACTAAAAAAATCCTCAAGAAATAAATTAAAGTGTTAATTTATAAATTTAAATATCTTTTTAGCAGCGGAAATATAATAAAATAAAATTCTTTATTATTTAATAAAGAATTTTATTTTATTATATTTCCGCTGCTAAAAAGATATTTAAATTTATATTTAACACTTTAATTAGATTAGGGTGTTACCACTTTAAATGACGTGGTTTCCAGATTGGCAAAACTGTGTCGTTTTGAATGTTATGATCGTATGTGTTACCATTTTATTAACGTGGACAATAATTGCATGTTCCCACACTAAGTATACTATGTATGCTTATCCAATATTTAATATTTCAGGTAAATGACATTGGAGGCGCGTGGAGAGTCGAATGGGCGCGTCGAACCTCTTTAAAAAAAATAAAAAAAAATGTTTCTTTCAAACTCATTATATTATTCATGTGGTACTTTTGATTATTGTAACTCTAAATTCCAAATTATATCGAATTCGTGTGGAATTTATTAAAATAAAAGTTTCATTTTATTTTCTTAATGTCATGACTTGTTTATTTTTTTAATTCAAGTTCTTTCTAAAAATTTATTAGAGAATTTATTTCTTTACGAAAATGCTTATTTATATATATACATATATATATATATATATTTATGATTTTAAACTTTATAAAGAATTTTATTTTATTATATTTCCGTTTCTAAAAAGATATTTAAATTTATAAATTAACACTTTAATTTATTTCTTGAGGATTTTTTAGTCATGTGCAAAAACAGAAAAAATATAAAGGTGGTGTATTTTGGGGCGGATTTAAAGGTGATGTGCAATTGTAGAATTCAAGGAAAACTGATGTATTTAGGGGCGAATTTTAAAGGTGGTGTGCAATTGTAGAATTCAAGGAAATGTGGTGTATTTAGGGGCAATTAACCCTAAAAAGAACCAACCTGCAATTTATCCTCCATTTCATTTTTTAGTGACATATATGACTCACTCTCCAAATCTGAATCACGAATCTCCTCAAACGAGCTACATTGTTTACCCTCAAAATTATTCTCAATTTCAGCATCATCAAAGCCATCATCAGAAACATTCAAATCGATCAACATTATTGAAAAAACTAAGGAAAGAGATCTATTCAGCTACATAGATACTAATCAAGAAAACAGGATCGTTGCGAAATAACTCCAACCCAAGAAATACGAAAACAAATTACCTAGACAAAATGGATTCCAATTAATACATGCAACTAAATTTTCAGATTGTAACACCTAAATAAGGAGATCAATAGCTACAAAAAAAAAAGTTAATTTACACAAAATAGGGCGCAAATATTATCGGAAAAATTACCAACCTCTAAATAGGGAACAAACGCTATGGCCAGCCCCTGAAAACTTCCAAATGCATTCCTTCAATACAAAATCTACGTCAATGTATCATGCGACGCTCTTCCATTTCCAAAAATTGGGATTTTCCGTCAGTATATGGCCAGCCCCTGAAAACTTCCAAATGCATTCCTTCAATACAAAGTCTACGTCAATGTATCATGCGACGCTCTTCCATTTCCAAAAATTGGGATTTTCCGTCAGTAACAAGGTGCCAAAATGTATGTAAAAAGAAGGTAAAATGAGCAAAATAGTTAAATCAGCGTCTTTATACTCAGCTATTGCGTCTCTCAACATTTTCTTCTTTCAACACAATGAAATGAAGGGAAAATTAAAATTGATGAGGAATCTTGTATAAAGTAACAGGAACAACACTAGAACTTCGGGTTGATGCAAAAATAGCAAGACAACTCGCCGAAAATTGGAAAATGTCAATATTCCGATGAAGAAGAGTCTACGGTAAGCTTCTATTCAGCCAAATTTTTTGAATTGCCTCGTGTATAGGCCTACGATTTTAAAAATCGGCTCTAGGCTAGTTAAAGAGCAAAGAAGAACCGGTAATAATTGTGGACCAGCTGGTCCAATTGAACTTAAAGGTGGACATGTGTCAAGATCCTAAGGGTGATCCTCACTAAGTGTATCCTAGTCACCTTGACGAAAGTCAAAGGTACAAATACACAGAAAGCAAAGAGAAAACAACCGAAAAGCTTCAATGTTTCTGGAGAGAGAATCAAGGTTTAGGATGGAGAAAATTTTCATGTGTCCTCACCGATCGATGACAATTAATATGGATTAGGTAGTCGGAATAGTAAGAAATTGATATTCTTTTCTTGAATGAAACGTTGCGGCTCGCAGAGAGAGAGAGAGCACTTTTTGAACCGTGGAAGTTATTGAATCAATTATGTTAGGAGATGAAAGAAAAAAAAATGCTAATTTTTAAAATTTTAATATTATGCATTCTTACACAAAAATTGGTCAACTTTTAATATTTTTATTTGATAGGTTAATTTTTTAATTTATTATAAACAAGTGACCAATTTCATTCATATATTAATTTTTAATAATAACTCACTTTTTTGGTCTTCTAATTATGAAAAAACAAAAAAATCGTTTTATAAAAAATTGTGAATTCGATCATTTTTTATTATATTTATATGTTCATTAGGGGATTAAAGTAATTAGCAAGAGTACATTACTTCCAAGTTTCAGTTATTGACCGCTCACCAGAGTCTAATTCAGAAACCATTGTCCTTTCTTTCTGAGGTCCTCATTTCTCCAGTCTCTCTCTCTCTCTCCTGCTCTCCTTAAGTTGAAGTGGTGATTGGAGTAACCGCCAACTTCCTGAGATGACAAGTATCTTGGCGAGCCGGCTTCCAGCAAGACTGCCGCCGACTGGAGACAATTTTGGCCTTCTTCTCAAACCTGCTGATTGCAGAATCCTCTGTTTAAGGTATTCAAATTTGGAAACTCACATCTGCACCCGTATGAGTGGCGCTCCTACCCAGCGCCGCGCTAGGGGCTCGTGCGTCGTTTTTTCCGGTAAATTGGACGATAATATTGAAGGCGATGACGGCTCTGACAGGGATGAAGGCGGAATTGATCCTGTGAGTCCAGTTTTTTCCTTTTTATGTCTTGCTTTTACTTTCGCTTTTAAATAAGTCTGCGCTGCTGAAGTGAGCATTAAGAGAAGCACAAATGAGTGGATAACTGACTACTGCTTGAGCTCTCGTTGATTGTATGGCTTCGTGGTTATTCTTTAATTTTTTATGATATATGTTAGGGCTTTCTGAAGCTATTTAGCTTCCTAGTGTTCTATTTTGTGCATATACTTGATACCAAAATGTTTGTGGTTTGGTTATTGATGTATCCGCTTTTTTGATGTATTGCTCTGACGTTTTGCTTTGGCACCCAGTAATAAATCTTGGCACGTATGGTAAAGTTTCTAATACATGCTGTGTGTTGCTCATTTTGCAGTAGCATAGGAATCATAATTCCATACATGCACCAAGAAAACTGAAAATTTCCCACATATTAGAGATTTATGGTTACTACAAATGAAGTCATGACGGAGTAACTGTCCCTCCAAACGAATCATTTGAAACTTTTTCATTTATATGTTCACGAACAACAGCTGGAGTATCATAGCATTTTGCCTTGTATATTCCCAATGAATGTAAACCTAATTTGTTGCATCTGGAATCAGCACATGTCACCCAATACTTTTCCTGTTTTCCATATGGGTGACTAGAATGTGTATTAAACCTTTTATTATGACTTCTACTCGTCTATGTTCATTGGCGACTTAAGAGAAAGTATAATAATTTCTGGTTTTTCAGGTTAACAGTGACCTAATTAGGGAAGAACTTGAAAAAATTGTTGGGAGAGATGACTCCAGTTTCAGTGGGATAGATCTTGCAACTCTTATACGGAACAGATATGGAAGGTCTTATGATGTGCAACTAATCAAGAAGGTCCGTTCAGTGTCAATTAGTCTAACCCTTATGCAGTTAGGTATTACATTCATTTCACCATGAGTGACCAAAGGCTGCACCTGCATTGGGAAAATTTCCACTATGCACAAAATGGTATATGATCCTAAGTGAAACCAGTAAGCATCACCTATTAGTTTGAGGTTGATCTTTTTATTTTATCCCACAGAATGTATAGTTTATAGATGCCTTCACTTTTCTGTTTTAACCATCAAGCATGTTGATTATACAATTCTGTGAAGTGCATGTAGATAAATGTTGATTCGTGATATCAAATGAATTGATTTATTAAGAGGGATTGATCAGTTACCTCCTACAGCTACAGCGGTGCTACATATACTCATTCTCATGCACACATGTTTTGATGTGTAGACCTATCCCTGAAAATGTAGTAAAGCTCTCTTGGGTGTGTTATCAATTAATACAATTAGACAAGTCAATCCTATAAATTACTGTGTGGATCAGTTCCATTGAGCTAATTCTCATTGAATGCACACACATTAGAACTATATGCCAAGACGGGCTTTGTTTGTAGTTCTCAAATTTGCTTGAGCTTCAGAAAGAAAAAATATAGGGTCTTAAGGTTAGCTATCAGGTATACAAGAATTTTCACTCTGTAGTAATTCTGATGTAGAAAGATTGATCGTTGCAAAATTAAAAGACTAGCTCAATTATCAGTTCTTTACTATTTCACGTTTCCTGCTTCATAGGAATGATAAACCACAAATCTTATCAACTTTTTTTTTGTGCATTTCTGATGTTCGAGTGTATATAATTTAGAATTGAGAGCATATATTCAATTGTAATCTCCAGAAGGGTCATTTTCTGTTCTGCAATGCAGGAATTCATGGGCAGAAACCTCCTTGCTTTAAATGTCATGTGGAAGTACATGGAGCAGGTCAGTTGCATTCTCTCCATTGGCCAATATTATATTAGGTTGTTATATCCTTACACTGCAACCACATGAGATTTATTTTTTGGTGAAGTGACTGGTTTACAGCTTTGATGCACCATCCATGAATAAGATACTTATATCTAATCGCTCCTGCCATAAAAAAATGGCAGAAAGTTAAGTGTCTTGGATTGAAGTAACATTACATTTACGTTGCTCCAGCTTGACTCCATTCCTCATCTACTTTTAACTCCTCAAGCTTTGTAATATTTCAGAGTAAAACATTAATGTGAAATGTGGAAAACATTGATTTTTTGGTAGTTATAAGCATAGCACTTTAAATTTATGTTTCTCTTTAGCCGTGTTTTAAGACAATAAGAGTGGAATTTGTTGCATTAGTAAAAGATGTGCTCATCATCTATTAAATTTGCAATGACAAATGAGGTGAATTAAATAAATATAAATTTTTCTTCATCATGCTCCTAGTTTCTAAAAAGTTCAAATCTATGTCTTCCAATTTGAAAACCTGTCATATAGGGTTTGCCTGGGTGAATTAAGTAAAAATCCTAGTTTGTTTCTTTGTCATCTCAATCTCAGCTATGTGTTGCTTGTTCCGTCTTAGAGATCGTTCCCACTGACTGAAGAAGAGTACATTTTGAGGCTTGATGATGTGGCAAATACTTTAAAATGTTGGGGCGCTGTCTCACATATCCGAAACAGTCTCGAGAAGGTGAAAGAACGGCCTCGGATTGGCAAGGTAAATCCTTAGTTTTTATTCTTCTTCTTTCTACTGCCAACAAGTATCCTTCATAACACCTTGCATACACCTTCTCCTTAACTTTTATATTCCTTAAACCTTTTTGTCGATCTCAAAGTAATATCCCGTTTACCTTGTTATAGGGTGCATTATATTTTGTTCTCCTTTAATATATCCCTGCTTAATGTTATTCATTATTAACAATCTTTTTGCTTTGGATGAGCAAATACGGTATAGTAGGAAAATTATGTGTTAATTTTACTTTTCCAAGCTTATTAAATATATTTTCTTAATATGTATAAAAAGGATAAGAGGACCTCATTTAGGGGGCATTTACTTTGGAGGATTAGCCTTGATAGATAAAAATGGTAAGGTTAATCCCTTGTTTACTTTGATGGATTGAAACTTTGGGATATCCCAAGGCCCTTGATTATTTTTATCATTCAAGCTAATTTTGCTTGATTCTTATCCCATGAAAAGGGTGGGATTAGAGAAATTCTACCATTGAGGATAAAAATACTCAATCATGCATATAATTAATCATGCAAAGTAAACACCCCCTTATTGGATAAGAGGACTTCATTCTCCAGTAAACTTTTATTTCCAATGTTCTTCAATATTGGACATACATATTTTATGAAAATGGAAATGACTCCGGCAGCAGGCCACAAATATTAAAAGAGGACCTTAATTATGCTCAGTTTTCGACTTCTTTCATCTTCTTATTTGAAACTCAAAAACTGCTATTCATAAGCTGCAAGAAGTTTTGTCTTCTCCTTTGATAGAATGTAGTTCTTTTGGATGATCTTCACTAAAGGTGGATTATGCAAAGGTGACTATCCATTTATAATCTCATAAAAGCCAAAAATTAAGTTGTGGAAGAGCCCAGTGGAAATCAAACTTGTTTTCAAGGAAGAGTGGGGATGGTCACTACTAATGGGAGGGTTATCGTAAATTTCATGTGCTTTGTAGCCAGATTACTCGATTTATGCATCATCCGAGGGGATTAGGGGAGTAGAGGATTATTTTGTATTGAGTTTGTTTCTGATTGGACAAACAACTTCTCGTGTAGACATTGTTAGTCTAAGCATGTGAAGTTTTATGGTGTTAGCAGAACACCTATTCTGCACAGTTAATCAGCTTGAAGTTTTGCCATTTTGGTTGTTTTAGCATGCCATGATGCAATACAACTTATATTTTCATTGTTAAAGTTATGAGATTAATTGTGTTAGGAATAAATCTTGTCGATCTGATTGCTACAAATTGTGCAGGCTGTAAGCATGTGAGTTAGGAATTAATTTTGTCGATCTGATTGCTACAAATTTGTACAGGCTGTAAGCATCTTCATAGATATGGACGAGTCTGGGGGCCGAGCAAACGAGTGGATATACAAGTAGGCCTTTCCATATTCCAGTTGATCTTTTTTTAACAGTTGTAGGTGCACTATACTATATATATGCCGTCCATTCTTTGGTTATATTGGCAAAGCTGGGACGCGTTGGTTAATGCTTTAAGATCGTAACGTTGAGGAAACATTGAAGACCAGCTTTATGGTCTGGCGATGGCATTGCAAGTAAGCAGATCCATTAGCAAAACTGACTCGTATTACTAGTGTTTAATAGTGTGTTATTCTTTCCCTTTCTTTGTAAATCCAAAATGACAAGTACTATATGTTCTTATACGACAAATTATTCATATAATTTAGTATTGCCCATTAGTTATTGCTTGAATACAAAGATTCTACAACTTTTAGCAATGAGCTGCAATATAATTGCCCTCTTTTACACATGAAAGGTTCACCACTTGAATGCTTTTAAGGGATCGCTGAAGACATTTATGATTGTAGAATGTATTAATTTATAGGTTAAGTATCAATTTCACCACTAACGTGGAGACCATTATTACGTTTAGCACCCTATGGGCAGGGATGTGTCAACTAAGCCCCTGAAGTATCTATTTTCCTTCAATTAAGCCCTCCGACTTAACGGAGAGTTAACACCGTTAACTATTTTTATTTTTTTATTTTGTTGGTGGTGGGACCCAACCTTCTTCTTCACCAAACTTGCCGGTCCGACCCCTACGCCATGAACTACCGCTTCATCGCCGCCAACACGCTTCAGAAGCTGATCGTCCTTGCCGGAAATACGCCGGAATCTGGAAACGGCAGCAGTGGCGACGTACCCCTCTCTTCTCTAAATCTCGTCGCCACTGTTTCTCCTCCGGAGACGTCGCGCCACCTAAGTCCGACGCCCTTCTCTCTCTCTACCATACGCAAAGCCACAAATCTCTCTCTGATAGCACACGCTCAAGGCAAAAGGGCAAGCCCCAATTCCTCCCCTAATTAAATCGAAATCGCCGCCGCCTGAGCCAAAATCCGGTAACGTAGCACCCTTTTCTCTGGTGTGGTCAATGCCTTTGCGCCGGAGGTCTACTCCGTTCCCCTTTCCCTTTCGATGTTGAGCCTTAGCCCTCCCCCCTTAAATCCACCGCTGTGGGTTCTGTAATTCCGGCGATTTACATTCGCCGATCGTTCTTCTCGGTTACCGGAGTCTCTCTCGCCTTTCGAATTCAAGGGAGGGTGCCTTCCAGCAGGTCCGAGTCGTAGCCCTTCCCTATCATGAATCGTCGTTGTTGTCCTCTTCAGAGTCGACCACGTCGTTGCTGGGTTCGGGCGGAGGAAGGTACGCCGCCACTGCTGTTGTTCCTAGATTCCGGCATATTTCCGGCGAGCTTGGTGAAGAAGAAGGTGTGGGTCCCACCACCAACAAAATAAAAGAATTTAAAAAAAAATAGTTAACCCTTCATTTATTTGGAGCATCTTCAACAAATATGCAAAATGGCGCTGAGTGTTTTTTTGGTTCATAAATTAGTATGCCCTTCTGTGTGATGCACGAGCACTATATATATTTATTTATTTTTAAAATTAAAATTATGTAAAAATATCAAAATGTCATAAATTATGATTTAGATTAATTGGTAAAAAAATTATGTTAATTTAAATATTAGTAATTGATTTAAAATAGTGTATAATAACAATAATTAAATTTAGACTGTAAAGCAATAAGTTAAGTTTCTTTAAAGCAAATAACACTAAACCATCAATATGACAAAATTTATAATTTTCATTTAATATAATAATTTTGGGCTTTTAAAAATTCAAATTGTATTATTATTAAAAGTTCATATTTAAATAGCCAAAAATTAATTAAAAATCAGAAAAAATAGAATAATATAAAAAGAAAAATTTAGAATTAAATTGTAGGAAATTGGTTATTGAGTTGACTAATGTTTGACTAATTTTCGAGAATCGAAAAAATTTAATTTAACATAATTAAATGGCACAGGATCGATCTACGTTTCGAGTAGATGATCGTAGTATATTTACTTACTCAAAACCGATTTTCGGTGACTGGAAAATTAATAATCAAAGTTGGGTACTTGAAATATGGAGTTGTGGGAAAGCGATAAGCATTAAAGAGATGTTAATGCATATCCCACATTGATTTGTGGATGATAATTAAGATAGTATATAAATTATTACATCAGTGCATGTAATAAAACAGTGTACACATGCAACGGGCTGCAAAGCCCACATACGTGCCCCCGACGTTCGACGTCCAGCCCCGGCCTCAGCCGTAGACTTGAATTTTGATCTTGGATCTTGGCAATTGGTCTTTAGGCCAAGCCTTAGCTCCCAATTGAATTATTATTTTGGACCTCGACCCAAAAGAATCAAAGCCCAATCTGTTGGGCCTATGCGTGCACACAACTGTTAACCCGGCGGTTACTGTCCCACAACATGTAACATCCATCATAATGAGACGGAAGGGAGTTACATGACCGAGTTCAAACATCCAGAGGTTACACTTGTAACTCCCAACAGTTTTGAATCTCCCTTAATGAGAATTTATTATTGTCATGCTCTCCCCCATGGGTGGACTGTGCCTATAAATAAGACAGTCACACCATGCATAACATCGACCAAATTTTCTGCATACTAGTATCACAAGCATTCTCTCTATACTCATATAGTCTAGAGCTTTGTTCTCACCTCATTCCAGTTCGCTGGAGCTCATTGGTCTCTGCGGTGATGCTACCCACGAGACGAAGCCGTTTTATCTTTGGAGACGACACGCCAAACCGTGAGCACTACAGATGCGTATCTCCTCTTGCATATAGAGGATTCTCCTCGACTCGGCTCCATTTTCCTACAGGTTTCATTTTTGTATTTTTCAATATTGTTTAGTTCATTGTAATTTTCGATCTTCTACATTTTTATCGCATTGTAATACGTCCGCAAGTTATATTTTCCAACAATCGCAAGACGAGATAAGCTTGCTAAAGGCGATCAATCTTTCGACTCAAATTGAACTTAACACTTTCGAAACTTAAACACCTTTGCTGGGATGTCGTCTGTTCCTGCCAACTCCAGTGTCGCCGTTGCTGCTGCGACTGCCACCACTATTGTTGTTGTCACTGCCGATGCGGCTGCTGCCGCCACATCCACCAATGCATCCACGGTTGTTGCCACCAATGTTGCTGCCTCCACCTTCTTTGGTGGATCTAGGGCTGGTAAACCGGTGCCAATTTTTCGGTTAAAATTATAACCGAACAGGAAAAGTCGGTTATAGGTTAATCGATAACCGATTTTCCCCGGTTCGGTTCGGTTATCAGTTAGTGTAATTCAATAAATCGGTTAATCACTTTAATCGGTCGGTTAACTGGCTAAATCGATTAATCGGTTTAATTTTATTAAATTAATTAATGTCGCAGCCCGATATAGCCAGTGGTAGCGTATACCAAGTATCGTACGACTAATAAAAGTAATAGTGAAAGAAATGGAATTTCATCTTGTATAAGCGGAAGCATTTGCAAACTTTACTCATTTCCGAGAAAGATTTTAAGATCAAAATAATACATGCTTGGGTAAAACATAATTAAGAAATTGGAAGCTTAGCAAGGGTTTGAACAGTATTTCCCTTATGGGATATTACAGACATAAGCAAATTAAATAAAGAGTTTCATCAGAGTTATGCAGCGAGATACGTTACTATATGTGTGAAGACATATAGTAGGGAGTTCAATTACTTACGAGCTCTGTAGTGAACCTCTGTTGTTGAAACAGGGGTTTCATTGATCACACTGGGAATCCCTCTGGTTGAGCTCTTTTGCCCTTCAAAGAGATGAATTGTTGAAGAAACTTTGGTGGTGTTCTTCCAGAAGCATTGAATCTTCTTTGTGCTGTGAAGGATCAAGGATGACACCCTTGTCCCTTGTCGTAAATGTCTGGAGGAGTGAGTTTTCCTCTTTTCTTCAGCAAGGATTTGAAGATATGCCATTTCCCAGTTGAATGGGCCTTCTTGCGTCAGTGCGATCAACACAAGTTTGTGGGGCCTTGAAAGATGATCAGGTGATCCAAGAATGCCAAACAGTATCTCTTGATCATCTTGGCAATGGGTCAGAGATGGGCATGCAGTCTTGACATGCTCAAGACGTTCTTGATATTTGTGTTGGAGGAGGCATCATCCATCAGGGTACCTCTCATGAGATTGGGGGCTTCTTCATCTGAGAAGATTGGAGCAGGTCCTTCAGCAGGAAGATTGCACAGTTCTCTTGCTGCTTGAGAGATGTTGACAGTAAACTTGATCAACTCCAAAAAATCTTCGTTGGTGAAGATGTCGATGTCTGCTGTGTAGTCACCAGTCAACTCGTCAATCTGAATGGTGTCGTAGAACATTTTGATGGTCTCTTCGTTGAGTAGAAATTCTGGTGAACTGTGAAGAAACTTTGTTCATCCATGTCGGCTCAAGATCTCATTGATCTTGCAATGTTTAGAAAGTTTCTGAAGTGCCTCAGTTGTGACGATGGGCTCGTAACAAACAACTTGTTGAGAGGCGGATTTTAAAGATCTTGCCATGAGTAGATTTTGAGATGATAGGTTTCTACAAAAATCTTGAAAGTTTCTCACAGAGATTGAAGTGTGGATTTCACGGTGAGTTGAGAGGAAAGACGACACTTTTTGATTTGAATCGAATGAGTTCTCAGAGATTGAGTAAATCTTTTGCAGAAGATGAAACGATTTTGAAGAGGATGTGGAAGATCGTGCACAAGGCGGTTTCAATGATATTTTGAAATCCGTGTAAATAGTGACGTGACACATGTGGATCAGTCCGCTTGTTAGTAAAAAGGGCGAGATTGTGCGAACGTGTGACAACCATATTTAGACAAAAATTCTAAATATCATTAACCAAAACAAAAAGATATTATCATAACAAATCAGCCTAATAACAGTTTTCAGTGGAGAGTCATAAATGAAAAATAGTCATTTCAACTTATAAACTCATAGAGAGAAACTTACACGTCAACCAGTTTTGAATTGGACGTTAAGAACAGTGGAAGTTCCCCCTTAATTGGTGACTGATTTTTCTTTAGGCACTCCGATTTTGACTGTTACTGCACTTGCTTCTCTTGTTTCATCTTTCTTCTGATCTGCAGTGTTGTTTCATGGATCACTCCTTCAAATATTTCTGACGTCTTCTTGAAGTTTATTTCTATTTCTTCAAGGTGAGGTAGAAGTTCTTGCTTCTGAGACTGTAGAAGTTTCAGTCTGTTGATCAGTCTGCGCTCTTGAACGTTTCTTCTATCAGCTTCGTCTTCGTCTGAGATGAAGCGCATGACATTCCTTCTAGCATCTTGCACATAGAGAATCTCTCTGATGATTTGCCTGTGCTTCCTAAGGAGATTTTCAAATCTCATTCTTAGGTCTTGATACTCTTGTCGAGCTTGATCATATTCGCAAATTTCTCCTGGAGGTGAGTGGATTGGACTATGGCTTTCTTCTGGAAAGATAAATTTGTCAATGATGTCTGAATCCAAAGGCCCAATCTCAAGTCCGTTGACTCCTCGAAAGAAGGTTTTGACAAAGTCGCTGGAGGAATCTTTCCTAATCCTGTTCATAAGGAAGAGAAAAATGAGACACGCAGGAACGGAGAAAAGAACACAGAACATGCAAGCTCAAGAAAAACCTTGAGAAGAATTTAAGAGTTGAAAATAACCCTCTGAAGGATCTAGTTCAGTAGAACCTAATCAAAACAGAATTGTTCTTGCGAACAACCTGCTCTGATACCAATTGTTAGGTCCGGAGGGTCTCGAATAGGTGTATGGGGGGGGGAGAATACACCTATAGGCTATTTTCGATCTTTACAAGAGATCAAAATGAAACTTCAAACACAAACTCAGACACCTGTTTACTAAAAAGAGTTTTGACCAAAACAGGGTTGACGACTGATACTGAATACTCTTCAGTAAAGAGTTATCAGTTAAGTAAAAAGAACTTAACTGATGCACGTAAGGCTTCAGTCAAGTTTGATAAACAGAGATGTTATAAATCTTACTGACTATCAGAGATAGATCAGTCTGACTGATAACACACGCATCAGAAAACTTTTGTTTCGCAATAGCCTGTGAGTTGAGCACGCAACAGAAATCTTACTGGAGTGCATGGCTTCCTTTGAACGTTGGAGGTTCAGTCCGAGGAAGAATGTTTAACTGATACTTGACTTTAGTATCAGTCCGCTGATTCCACGTGGCTCACATTAAGTAATCAGTTAAAAACTGATTCCTCGACTGATGCTTCACTCGGCAATTTCAGTCTTCAGTCCTTCGTTCTTCAGTCTTCAGTCTTCAGAACAGCAACTAAACTAGAAAAAGAACTCTAACACTTGAGTTCAAACAGTTCTAGTCTATTACAAACGAAACCTATTGATTTTGGTATCATCAAAACAAGGATTAGGATATTTCATTAAGTTCCCAACATATATATATATATATATATATATATATATATATATATATATAATATATATCTAGGGAAGAGCTCAATGGAGAACACTAAATATTCAAAGAACAGAGAATAAATCTCAGTCGTTGATCTTATCTAATCTAACGGTCAGAATTTATTCACGCCATGTTCAACAGATTTTTATGTTGAACATGTAGGGAGTCGAATCCCAAAACCCCCAAAAATTCAGTATATTTTGATGAACCTTCAACGAAATGACTGATATGTTCAATATAATTTGATGAACATGGGCGTGTTCGTGTTCTCCATTGAACGCGATCCTATATATATATATATATATATATATTGTCACGACCGGACTTAATTAAGGATAATTAAGCCGGGGAAACCGTCACTAAGGGAGGGAGATTAGAAGCGAGAATAGAAATAGGGTAAATAAATAAGGAAGGATCGTATCTAATCGTTGTTAACAAAAAGAACATTTATAATATAACAGAGGTTCAGTCATAATGACTCAAATAAACTAGTAAATTCGGATATCTCCGTCTTAGCCAAAATAATATAAGACTTCTGTGTACGCAGCGGAATAAAGGTTCTGATTACATGTATGAAGACATGTATCCCCAGAGTTCATTAATACATAAAACTAAGACAAAAGGGTTCCGCTCGTCACTTCATCACCACCGACAGCTGCTCAACCTGCACATTTACAAATATATGCAGGGCTGAGTACAGAAGTACTCAATGGGCACGTATGCCTAAGTTTAAAAATACATGCTAAAAAAACTGTGAATTGTCATGCCATCATAAGCAGTACAACAAGGAATTTTTCGTTAAAGGAGCCCAAGCCTACTGAAATCATTTGTGATTCTTAAAGTTCGACTGCAGTCTAAGTTCTCTTGTAATCTATCATATCTGAAGCTCTGTGCCGGAGAGGTGGCCACCTCTCACGAACACTTGACCGGCCAACCCGCTCGATGACTCATGGTCACTGGTGTACACTAGCCCTGCAGAATAGATATCAACTGCTCAGGACCCGAATTCGATTACATAATTGCAGATAGCTATCATACTACAATTTAACATTTATGGCAAGACAATAGATGAAATAATTTTCAATGCAGAGATTTTGCAACGAAATAACTTGCTCAAATGCAACATTTAAATCATTTGATATATATATAAAAATAAACCCACCTGATCCTCGGTGTGGGAGTGAGATGATCTTAACCTGTGGTACCGTCCTGTGAACCAATTCATACAAGACGAGTTCTTAACACTTAGCACATATCATGGATAGCGAAAATTATTGTCTACTTAGGGTCTCTAGGTCAACCTATTCCCGGACTTACAACGCATAATTGAACTAGGGATTATGCATTTTACATACATTAGCTTATCTTGATGCCTTATCTAGGTTAACTCACTCATTTTCATGAAAACTTTGCACAAAATATGTCCCAAACTCTTCATGCACATATACCTAATCTTTCATGAAACATCCTTTAAAATCAACTTTCATACTTAGAAAATAATTCAACAACTTGAGCTCTTAAGGGACTATTTTGCAACAGACACCAAATCTGCCTCGGATCTCCAAATGAGGCTCCAAAGGACATTCTGAAAACTAGGCATTTGAAGGATCATTCTCCAATTTGAATCGAATGCAACAGAGTTCAAACGAGCAAGATATGCCCTCTCAAAGATGGGTATTTAACAAGCAAAAATCTGAAAATTTCAGATTTTCCAGATTAGAACCAAGTCAGTGGGCATTCTTTAAAAATTCATATGCCCGATCAAAAAAAGTCCAATCGAAACTCCAAAGGTAACCCGAAAACTAGGGAAAGAGTGTAACACTCTCCAGTTGGATTTACCCCAAAAAGATTCATGGTTTAGGAGATATGAGTATCTAAAATTTAGTGCACAAAAAGAGTTCAAGTTCGGTAGATTCAAAACATAAATCGGAAAAATCACTTTAGACTAGACCAAAAATTCTAAAAATGAACAAATAAGCTCCCAACATGTCAATTCATATTTAGTACAAAAATAGGCTTGAGAATCTAAGGTTTAAGTTGGCCTTTGCAACCTCAAAGTCGTAGGTTTGTAAAACCTACTGGAGGACACAAGGAAAAGAACTAGATTTCAATAATTTATACAGGTTGTTTCCCTTACTCAAAAATGGTGAGGCTAATGCCAAAAGAAAGATACGGGAGTCTAGAGTGACATATTCAAGCTTCAAAGGTTTTCAACTATTGAAACTTGACGTATGGCCTCCCAAAGAGTGTTTACCAGAAATGCATTCCAGACAGGCAGTGATATTTAAAAATTAATAAATAAATCATATGAGCTCTAAATATTTTAAAATTTTACCATTATATAGAAAACATATGAAATCTGAAACAAAATTAATTTGGGAATTTTTGGGCACCGTTTGCATGGATGGAATCGCCTTGCGAAACACTGCCGGAGCAGTGTGCTTATGGCAGATTCGCTGCCTTACCTCATGCACGGTTTATCACCCAATAAACTCTACCAAAATAAACATCCAATACCATAAAACATATCCTCACACAATATAGTACACATAGGTGTAAAAATCCATGGTTTTAAAGTATTTTCAGTTGAGAAGACCAAAGAAAACTCACCCTCGAAGCACAACCTTCACTCTAACTTTACGCCCTAGTTTTCTCATGCTCTCCCTTGCTTTGATACTTCTCTTGGGGCTTAAAAGGCTTCTATGGAGTGTGATAATGGTGGGAGAAGAGACTTGGGAGTGGGGGAGATGTGGAGGGACGAAAATGGAGAGGGGAGAGAGTGAGAGCTCTTTCTTGCCTTAGCACTTTCTTGGAGTGAAAATGAATGGAATGGGAGAAGCTTGCAGCCACTCTTGCTTTTGGGGAGGATATGCATGGAAATTTGGGGTAGGATAGGGTGGGGGTGGCTGCCACCAATGGAAGGTACCTTGTGGCATGCTATTTGGTAGTTCCAATGCCAAGTAATTATGGTTCTTGTCCCCTTTTGAATTTTAAAGTAAATCAGATTTTGAGGAGGGTTTAGGGGCTGAATTGGGCTGGTATTTAACTATATAATATGGTCTAAAATAGGTCCAAGGCTTGTCCAATAATCGGCCCACCCTTTGGCCCATTCTACGAGTCCGTTTTCGCTCTACCCATCTTAAAAACAAACACGTATTAAAATAAATATGCATTTTGTTTTTCATACTTTGAAATGAAAAAGTATACATATATATACATATTGATTTAAATCAATATTACACGAAAAAAATAAAAATCTATTTTTCATTTTTCTTAAGAGAAAGTTGAAAGATTATTAGCCCCAACGAGATCGTTTCTTGGATATCTTAATTTGCCATACAACGATTAATCCTAACATGCTCCTATGAATTTAAGTGCTGCACATAGGAGTTAGAATTACTTACTTGAAAACTGTATGCAAAGGTTGTCGATGATCGAGTTGAACGACTCCAGCTCTGATCTTCTGAACTGCATCCCGCTCAGCTTTCACCGTTGAATGGACAACGAGCTATGAAAGTCCCAAGAGAGAATTCTGCTTTTTCACGCTAGCGCCGCTCAACTGCTCTCAAAAACCTAATTTTTGTGTATTTTTCCTGAGGAACTTAATAAGTGTTGGATTTGTATACTGAAAGCAAGAACTTTATGCTTGTATACAATGATTCCTGTTATTCACTATTCTTATCTCCTATCTGATTGTGTTCATGATTGCCTATGTATGTTCTTTATCTCTGTATAAGTAGATTATATAGTGTGTTGTAGATCACAAAAGACCATATAATTGGAATAACCTTAAGAGATATAATATGATCACAGCCGAAATAACTCTAGGACAAGTTATTGGTTTAGGCTGCAGTATAGATGGAAGTAGTTTGTCTTGGCTACTTGTCTATACTGGTACGTCATTACGTATTAATAGGACCACAGTTTGAGATGTATTCTTCTATCTGACTTAAGTGAAGAATCAAGATCTCGGTGACTTATGAATCTTAATACTAATAAGTATTCAGATATATATGTTAACTCGTATATCACTTTGACTTACTATGGGTGAAAGTTATATATTAACTCGAGTACTCTGTATCTTGGGTGATAGCGGTTAATATATGATATTTGATTATCTGTATTAGTACCCGTATCCGGTATAGGATAATGACATCCCCTTAAGGAGCTCAATAAGGTTTATTACGCTAAATCCTGCAGGTTGATTAAGTTCAGGCGTAATAATAAAGATTGAGTGGTACTGCTTAAGGAATTATTAAGAGATTAATTAATTTAAGCTGTCAGAGCTCTAATTAATTAATGGATGTCGGATATTTTAAATACGGAGATTTAATAAGTCTAAATACAAGCCCCGACTCATCACCGGCAATAAAGAGGTAAGTCAATATCGGTTCTCTAGTGGAATGAACTGATATTTATAAATTAATTATGGTCTGGGCTGACCATGGATAAATTAATTTATTTGAGGCCCATCTTTATTCCTTGTATCTGGTCCCTGGGCTGGCCCAATGTCTCCTAGCCCAAGAAGACAGAATTTTCGGCCCTCACTAAGAAAGTGGCGCCTCCTCCCTTTTTCTGTATTATTAAATACAGCTGTCAGCTCTCAGGAAAATACACTGATAAAAATTAGGGTTTTGAGAGCAGAGGGTGGCGCAGGAAACGTGTGAGGCTTTTCTGTCTTGGGAATTTCCATAGCTCGTTGTCCATCCAACGTTGGGAATTGAGCGGGATACAGTCGAGAAGATCAGAGCTGGAGTCAGAATCTTTCGACGTGATCATCAACCGTTTGTGCATTCGATTCTCAAGTAAGTTTTCCTAACACCTGTGTGCAGCTGTTAAATTCATAGGAGCATGTTAGGAATTAATCGTTGTATGATGAATTAATAATAATCCAAGAAACGATCATCGGGCAATCGAGTATTAATTCAATTTAATATTCCTTCAATTGGTATCAGAGCCCAGGATTATTTTCTTGGCTCTATTATTAATTTATGTACGATTAATAATGTGCGTTGTTTTACTGCTGTTGTTCTTCGTGGTTCGTTGATTCGTGGAATACGTCGTTTGACGTTGTAATCATTTTTCACCACGAGAAAATCCGTGGTTAGATTAGGATTTCAATTGTATTTATTTTTCCGTTGTAAATCTGTAATATTGAGGAACGAAACGAGGATGACGATGAATCAACGACGAGGAAGGTGTAAGGAGGTTGTCACGGTCACCGTGTGGCACGGGCAGCCGCGACGCCGAGGGCCGCGCGCGCACGGGCGCTTCGGCACCGTGCGCTGCGCGCGCCTGGTCAGGCGGCCGCGCTGCTGCGTGCTGCTGGTCCGTGGCGAGGCATGGCGAGGCGAGGCAGACCGAGGCGGGCTCGGCTAGGGCTGGGCGAGGGCTGGAAGCAGTGGGCGGGGGCGGTGCGCGCCCGTGGCTGCGCCTGCGCGCTCTGCGCGCTGCGCGCTGCCGCTGCTGTTGCCGCACGCCGGGGCCGCTGCTGTCGCCGTGCGCCGTGTGCTGCTGCTGGAGTCGACGAGGAACGAGGGCTGGGCGTGCTGGGGTCGTGCGCACGCTGCCTGCCGACTGTGTGCAGCGCGCCCAGCGCCGCACTGCTCGGCCGTCCGCCCACCGACTGCTGCTGCGCGAGGATTGCCGAGGCTGCCGAGCCGAGACGGCCGCCACCACGCCGGAGCTGCTGCTGCCGCGCTGGTTTGGCTGCTGTCGAGGCTAGGCGGCGGCGGCTAGGGTTTCCAAACCCTAGCTGCGATTGCTTCTCAACTCTAGGGAGCCCAAACCCTAATTCAAACGACGGGCTTGAAGTTTTCGGGCCTTTTTTAGTTTTTGGGCTTGTTTTTTCTATTTTTTGTAATATAATAGATGTTGGGTTTCCACGAATGGATCACGAAGAATTTTAATTCTTTTATTACTGTTCTTTGCATGTCGTGGTTGTTAATCCCTTATGCTCTTTACCTGCTTTTTGCACGTCTTTGCTTGTTAATATTTGTTTATTAATTGCGCTTAGACGAGCATGCTAGTAGGTTTGCCGTTTTCTTAAGCATGTTTTAGAATTCTGCGAGCATGATTTACATGTTGCGTTCTAGAGAAGCATGTTTAGGTTTATGTGCTTGAGCATGAACAAACCTTTTGAAAGAAAAATGACTAAGCTGTTTAATAATTTTTATAGTGATTAAAATTTTTTTTAGACCTCCACATGCGGTCTCTAGACAAAGTGATTGGCGGTATGGGTAAACGTCCACCCGCGTGGCTTACTTCATATTTGTTTCTCATAAGTTTGTCAGAAGAGGTTTCTATAAAAATATTTAAATTCATTAAAGTAGTGGGAGTTATACAGTAAACGTCCACCCGCGTGGCTTGCTTGTATGATTTTCACAAGTACTTTGGAGAATGATTTTAAATAAGATAACCAAAGTAATTAAATCAAAAGCGACATGGTCCGAGTGAGTATGTCAATTTTGAGAATTTAATTATTAAGGTTAAATTGTGGTCATTGCTTAGATATCATATCGAGTACAATGTACAACTCCCCGCGGAGTCCCTTCTTGATTATGATATGGTCTAGTTAAGGTGCCAACTATTAATTTCTTTTGTCAAAAGGTTAAGTTGACATGGATAGAAATTAAACGACTAGGTGAATAGTCTGGTTGAGGAGTTCGTGTGTAAACGTCCACCCGCGTGGCTTGCATATGGATTCTTTGAGCAGTTGGAGGTTTCACTAATATTGTTTTATCAAAAGGTTACAATATTATTGTTACGAACTATATGTGTTTCATGTTCTTACATGTTTATTTGTTTACTTTCAGATATGTCTATGTCTCCGATTATTAACATTCTAGCAAACAATCCTCTCATCGGTCCTAATTATACCGAATGGAAACGCCATATTATGTACATACTTGACGCTGATGAGCACAGTTTTGTGCTTACTACTCCACGTCCCGCGGCCTTAACTGATGAGTCGACTGATGCGGAACGTGAGGCGCATAAAAGGTGGCATAAGTCGAATAATATGGCCAAGTGCTACATTATGATGACTATGACGCAAACTTTGCAACTCCAGCATCAGGTCATGGATGACGCAGCGACCATCATGTTAAATCTCAAGGAGGTTTATGGGGAGTCCGAGAGGTCTGCTCGTTTTAACTTGATGAGAGAAATCTTATCTTGTAAGATGAGCGAGGGCAGTCCTGTGCACGATCATGTCATGCATATGACAAATTTGTTTGACAGGCTTGATCTGCTAGGAGGGGGTATCGAAGGCGAAGCCAAGGTCGATATCATCCTCAACACTCTTCCCAAATCCTATGAGAACTTCCGTCTCAACGTCGTTATGAGCAAGGCCAACTATACTCTCAATGAGTTATTGAATGCTCTAGTTTCGGCGGAGGGAGTCATGGGCACGCGCAATGGGAAAGAGGTCCTTGTTGCTGCCAAGGGATCTACTTCTTCGTCGAAAGGCGGGAAAAAGAAGTGGAAAGGTCCAAAGGGCAAGCATGACCATGAGGCTAGTGGGAGCGGTAAAGCCAAACTAGATGGCCCTACCGGCGGCGTGAACAAGTCAACGGCCAAGGGAAAGTGCTTCAAGTGCGGCAAGGTTGGGCATTGGAAGAAAGATTGTCCAGTGCTCAAGGCAAAGGGACAAGGTACGTCACAAGTTTTAGTAACAGAAACATGTTTAGCTTCGTTTTCTACTCATTCGTGGGTAGTGGATACGGGGGCAACTCACCATGTTTGTTACACCTTGCAGGGGTTCAACCCAACAAGGGAGCTAGCAAGTGATGAGATCACCATCTCCATGGGCAATGCGTCGAAGGTCGCAGCTGTTGCTATTGGAGATTTATCTTTATGTTTTGGTGATGACATTTTAGTTTTGAGAGATATTTTGTATGTGCCGGAGTTTCGGCGGAACATAATTTCTGTTTCAAAGTTGTTTTTGAATGGATATTCTGTTACTTTTGATGGGGGTGTCTCTATCATGAGAGATAACAAGATTATTTGTTCTGGAATTTTGAACAACTCTCTCTATACTATTACATGTCCAATGAATAACTCTGTCCATGTTGCATCTACATCACAAATTCTTCCAAATCCAAATAAGAGGAAGTATTATTCTCATGAACAATATACACATGCGTGGCACCTAAGGTTAGGCCACATCAATCTAAATAGGATCCAAAGGCTCGTTTCAAATGGAGTCTTGAAAGACTTTCAAGCTGTTCCATTTAGAACCTGCGAATCCTGTATAGAGGGAAAGATGACGGCAAGGCCTTTTAAGGCCAAGGGGAATAGGGCCTCGCATGTGTTAGAATTGATTCACTCTGACTTGTGTGGACCGATGTCCACTAGAGCTCGTGGAGGGTATGAGTACTTCGTCACTTTCATTGACGATTACTCAAGATATGGGTATATTTACCTACTTCAACGCAAGTCTGAATGCTTTGAGAAATTCAAAGAATTCAAGGCGGAAGTGGAGAAGAGATTGGGTAAATCTATCAAGTCATTGCGGTCTGATCGCGGTGGCGAATACCTCGGGAACGAGTTCTTGCAATACTTGTCAGATTCAGGGATTACATCCCAATTGACTGCACCGGGTACTCCCCAACAGAATGGTGTAGCAGAGAGAAGAAATAGAACTCTTTTGGAAATGGTAAGATCAATGATGAGTTATGCATCATTGCCTATTTCGTTTTGGGGATATGCCTTGGAAACAACGGTATACTTGCTGAATCTAGTGCCTTCCAAATCGGTTCCTAAAACTCCTGTCGAGTTATGGTATGGGTACCAGCCCAGTCTAAACCATATAAAGATATGGGGTTGTCCTGCATACGTGCTAGACAAGGAAGCGAAGAAATTGGAACCTAGATGTGAAGTAATGCTGTTTATAGGATATCCTAAAGGAACGAAAGGTGGTTATTTTTATAATCCTAAGGATCAGAAAGTGGTTGTTAGCACCAACGCACGATTCTTGGAACAGGATTATATAGATAAACACAAGTCTAGGTCCGAGATTGTCCTTCAAGAAATCGAAGGCAGTGGACAGGCGATTCCATCACCCCAGCCAAGTGTGCAAGTGAATGCACCACAAGACACTGCACAAACCATTGTCACAGCTGTACCACCACCGCTTCGTCGTAGTGGGAGGGTTGTAGTTCAACCCGATCGATTTATGTTCTTGGGAGAATCTTCGGATCTTCTTCCTGTTGATGAACAAAAGGATGTCGACCCTGATAACTATAGACAAGCGATGAAAGATCAAGATGCAGATTCTTGGTACGAAGCCATGGTTTCTGAAATAGAATCCATGGGTGCTATGGATGTATACGAGAAAACCGAACTACCAGATGGCTTCTTAGCTATAGGTAGTAGGTGGGTATACAAGAGAAAGAGAGATTCGGATGGCGAAGTCGCAGCTTTTAAAGCTAGGCTGGTGGCGAAAGGTTATACCCAGGAACAGGGTATAGATTATGATGAGACCTTTTCGCCGGTTGCCATGCTCAAGTCTATCCGAATACTCCTTGCCATAGCAGCCCACATGAACCTTGAGATTTGGCAAATGGATGTCAAGACCGCTTTCCTAAACGGTTTCCTTGAAGAAGGAAGGGACATCTATATGCAGCAACCTGAAGGGTTTGTGAAAAAGGGCGAAGAGCATCTTGTGTGGAAGCTTAAGAAGTCCATTTATAGACTTAAGCAAGCTTCGAGATCATGGAACAAACGTTTTGACGAGGTCATTAAATCCTATGGATTTACTCGTTGTGAGAACGAAAGTTGCGTGTACCGTCTAGATGCCAATGGTGACGTGGTTTTCCTTGCACTTTATGTAGATGATATCCTCCTCATTGGCAACAATGTTGAGCTATTATCGGACATAAAGAAGTGGTTATCCGAACAGTTTCAAATGAAAGACTTAGGCGATGCAGCGTACATCCTAGGGATCAAGGTCGTTCGTGATCGCCAGAAAAGGATGTTGAACTTATCTCAAGCGTCTTACATTGATACTGTGATTGCTCGTTTTAGCATGCAAAATGCCAAGAAAGGTTTGCTACCTTTTAGACATGGCATTCCTCTGTCTAAGGACATGTGTCCTAAGACGCCTAGTGAGGTTGAGGAGATGAGGAAGATACCCTATGCTTCCGCCGTAGGTAGCCTCATGTATGCGATGCTATGCACGAGACCTGATATTTGCTATGTCGTTGGCATGGTTGCAAGATATCAGTCGAACCCTGGACCAGGACACCGGATTGCGGTAAAGCATATTCTCAAGTACCTGAAACGGACTCGAGATTATAGGCTAGTTTACCAGTCAGACAGTCTATTTCCTTTGGGTTACACCGATTCGGATTTCCAGGCTGACCGGGATGAGAAGAGATCTACCTCTGGTTATGTGTTTACCTTTGGAGGTGGAGCCGTATCGTGGCGGAGTGCAAAGCAGAAGTGTATTGCAGACTCCACCATGGAAGCCGAGGATGTAGCTGCTTCGGAAGCTGCTAAAGAGGCTGTATGGTTCCGGAACTACCTCTTGGATCTAGGAGTGGTCCCTAATTTGCCTAAGAGTATCATAATTTATTGTGATAACTCGGGTGCAGTGGCAAATTCTAAGGAACCCAGGAGCCACAAGGCGTCAAAACACATAGAGAGAAAGTACCACATCATACGAGAAATCGTAAACAGAGGAGATGTGCTAGTAGAAAAGATTGATACATTGGAGAACCTAGCTGATCCTTTCACGAAAAGCTTACCGCAAAAGACCTATGAGAAGCATGCTCGAGGGATGGGATTGCGGTTGATGCCACCCACTTAGAGAAAAACTTTCAGTATAAGTGGGAGAGATGAAGTGAAGTTTTTGTAATAGCTAGTTTTTAGACACATTGTATACTAAAAGTTTTGCTTTAGTATAAGTGGGAGATTGTTGGATTTGTATACTGAAAGCAAGAACTTTATGCTTGTATACAATGATTCCTGTTATTCACTATTCTTATCTCCTATCTGATTGTGTTCATGATTGCATATGTATGTTCTTTATCTCTGTATAAGTATATTATATGGTGTGTTGTAGATCACAGAAGACCATATAATTGGAATAACCTTAAGAGATATAATATGATCACAGCCGAAATAACTCTAGGACAAGTTATTGGTTTAGGCTGCAGTATAGATGGAAGTAGTTTGTCTTGGCTACTTGTCTATACTGGTACGTCATTACGTATTGATAGGACCACAGTTTGAGATGTATTCTTCTATCTGACTTAAGTGAAGAATCAAGATCTCGGTGACTTATGAATCTTAATACTAATAAGTATTCAGATATATATGTTAACTCGTATATCACTTTGACTTACTATGGGTGAAAGTTATATACTAACTCGAGTACTCTGTATCTTGGGTGATAGCGGTTAATATATGATATTTGATTATCTGTATTAGTACCCGTATCCGGTATAGGATAATGACATCCCCTTAAGGAGCTCAATAAGGTTTATTACGCTAAATCCTGCAGGTTGATTAAGTTCAAGCGTAATAATAAAGATTGAGTGGTACTGCTTAAGGAATTATTAAGAGATTAATTAATCTAAGCTGTCAGAGCTCTAATTAATTAATGGATGTCGGATATTTTAAATACGGAGATTTAATAAGTCTAAATACAAGCCCCGACTCATCACCGGCAATAAAGGGGTAAGTCGATATCGGTTCTCTAGTGGAATGAACTGATATTTATAAATTAATTATGATCTGGGCTGACCATGGATAAATTAATTTATTTGATGCCCATCTTTATTCCTTGTATCTGGTCCCTGGGCTGGCCCAATGTCTCCTAGCCCAAGAAGACAGAATTTTCGGCCCTCACTAAGAAAGTGGCGCCTCCTCCCCTTTTCTGTATTATTAAATACAGCTGTCAGCTCTCAGGAAAATACACTGATAAAAATTAGGGTTTTGAGAGCAGAGGGTGGCGCAGGAAACGTGTGAGGCTTTTCTGTCTTGGGAATTTCCATAGCTCGTTGTCCATCCAACGTTGGGAATTGAGCGGGATACAGTCGAGAAGATCAGAGCTGGAGTCAGAATCTTTCGACGCGATCATCAACCGTTTGTGCATCCGATTCTCAAGTAAGTTTTCCTAACACCTGTGTGCAGCTGTTAAATTCATAGGAGCATGTTAGGAATTAATCGTTGTATGATGAATTAATAATAATCCAAGAAACGATCATCGGGCAATCGAGTATTAATTCAATTTAATATTCCTTCAATAAGTTTATCGTATTAAACCCTGCAGGTGGAATTAGTTCCGATACGATAATAAGTTTAAGTGGTAGCACTCGAGATGTCGTTTATAATTAAACGACTAATTAATTAATTAATTGATCGTCAGAGGAATTAATTAATTAATGGATATTGGATATCTTAAACACGGGGATTAATTAAGACTAATACTAGCCCCGACTCACCTAAAGAATTGTCGCAGCCCGTCATCTAGCCAGTGATAGCGTAGATCGGGTATCGATACGACTAATAAAATGATATGGTAAAACAAGGAAAACTAGATGACTCATCAAGCGGAAGCTAATAATAATTCATGCTCAAGCAAATAAAATATCATCAATCTTAATAGAAATATTGTCGGCTTCATACATTCAAACGTATCAGGGTCCTAGTCAACGAAAACAAAGGGAGTATAGCTAAATATTTACAAGGATTCAAATTGTTCAGGGTAGCACAACAAAACGTGATCAGACTATATGTATGAAGACATATAGCTGAGAGTGACAATCCTAATTAAGTTCAAAGGACATAGTCTTCAACTATTCACACTACCGTATAGGAGCAAAATACGGTACTCAAAAGTCGTCTAGAAATAACAAACCCTCCAGCAGTCCCCCAATCTCGCTCCTTGCTCATCCAGCACATTTAGAAATACATGCAGGGCTGAGTATAAAATACTCAGTGGACATAAGCCGAAAATAAACAATCTCGCTCTTAGAGCTATAAATTGAACTTGCCATTTATACTCTACACATGGGTTTTACTCAAAAGAACCCGTGTAAGCAATTGATAAATTATAAGCATCAAAGTAAAGAAAAATAGACTGCAGTCACAAATACTTAGCATGTAGTACCACTTCTACAACTCATCATCATCATGGTACTGAGAAGTAGGCCTCCTTCTCAAGCACCGTAACCGGCCGACCTGACAATCGGCTCACAGTCATTTCTGACCGGCCAACCCGGTATACAGCTCACGGTTACCTCCGTGTACACAATCTCGCCTTTGGCAGGATCCGAAATCGTTTCATCCGTAGAGGGTAACGTACAGGCTCGTCGTCATCAAAACTCGGCAAGTTAATTAGTTCAATCATCAATTTATCTCAAATCATTTTAAAAACTTATAAACATCATCATAATCATCATTTAGAAAGCCAGTAATAGGGGTATTAGAAAGTAATGCCCACCTAGAAATCCTAGCTTTGGTTCTCATACTTTGGAGCAATCTTACTTATGCCGTCGACTCGTGTCTTCAGGTATCATCATTGGCGTAGACGGTTCATGTAATAAAATAAACGTCGATCAGACAAAACCTCTCTAAGTTCACTGTTCTCATCTTAGTACTACTCTTCATTTCTCGTTGGTATTTTCTAACTAGTGAAAATACTTTCTAAATATTTAACGCTTCTACTCTCGACTCATTACCAAATTTGGTTAAGTAAATTAAGCACGAAAAAGTTTCATATCTATATATGTATATATATACTCCATAGCATTTTATGACTTAATACGGTGTATAGTTATTACCATAACACATGAAAATATAATAATTCAAAAAAATAGGTGTGTTATGAAAGCCTATACTTAACCTCATACCCTCTGTTTTAACTTCAAGCAATAAACTGTTTTACCTCGGAACTTCCCTGGGTTTGGAATTTATACCAATTGAAACCTCTTGAAGTCTAGTTTCATTTAAAAAAAAGTAGGTTGCAAAATTCTAAGTGGTTTAGGAGATATGACCATTTTCCTACAGCCTACCATATTCGGCAGTTTTGTGCAACTGGAAGTTTTGATTTTTCAAAAATAGTAGATCTTGTCAAAATGACTTAAAATTTTGTGGATAGCTAGATAACATGTTCATCATGTTCATATAAAAATTTGGAAACCATAAACTCAGGGAAAGCTACTAGAAAGGTGACTCTAGTATCTGTTTCTTCCAAACTTTCGGTAGAAAGTTGCAGTTGGAGATTTATAAATTAAAAGGGTATCAAACGATGTCCAAATGACTTCAAATTTTGCATGAGCGTTTCTAACACTTATATATACTTACCATAACATTTGCAAGATTTTTGGGTATCAATAACCCTGTCGAATTCAACCGAGTCAGTAGCTTTGCAAGCTAGCCAATTAACTCATCAATTAGTCAATCTTAAGCATATAGCCAAGTGTACCTTATTTCCCATCAAACCAATTCATCATAATCTTTATCAATCATCTCTAATCATCATTTTAATCCATCAACTATGATACCTACAATCTCATAAGCTTATATTCACAATCAATTCATCAATCAAACCTTAATCTTCAACCTTTCTTAGCATACTAACACATTCAAACATTTGTATCTCATAATAACTCATGCTTTGCATACAAAAGATGATTAACTGGACTCCTAATAGCCTAAACATGGTCTCTCTTGAAGATTGGCAGAATAAAAAATTTTATGACTTCCAACCCTAAATTTTTCGAAAATTACCAGCTTGAATTAGGAGTTATTGTCATGCTTTAATCATCCATATTCATGCTTATACAGCTTAATTATGAGTAGATTCATGTGTTTAGAGGCTTACTCTTATGATTTGTTTAGAAGCTCGGGTTGGCTATGTTTTGCAGGTGAACTCGCTCGTGTTGGTGCAGGGTAATCTTCTTCTCATTTTAACAATATAGATAGAACATTGAGATCTTGAAGATTACTTATGTAACTCACATGTTGCTGGATTTTTTTAATTCTCCAGTACATTATTGTGATTGAGTTTATCATCTTGGCGGATCAAGTAGATGGGAGTCGATGAGCTATGAGGACTACTACAAACGAGAAGGCTGAAGCAGAGAACGTCGTTTCAAATGTCTAGCAAGTTGCGCGCATTTGTAATATTTTTTAATTAAACATCTAGCTAAATAGAATATATGTAAAGTTTTCATTATATTTGGATGATAATGTATGAATATTTTGGATGATATATAATATTGTTATTGTTGATTTTATCATTTTGTCGTTTTATAAAAATTGCAAAATTTAAAAATATACTACAATTATATAAAGTGCAAAAAAACTGTTATAAAAGGTGCAAAAACCGTTATAAGAAGTAAAAAACCGTTATGTATAAGCATTATAGATAACGGTTTCATACCGTTATGTATAGAAAAAAAACTGTTAACTATGATAGGAAAAAAACAAAAAAAATACAAAACATAACGGAAAAATCCTCATACATAACGGTATAAACCGTTATGTATAATCATTATAGATAACGGTTTCATACCGTTATGTATAGAAAAAAAACTGTTAACTATGATAGAAAAAAAAAACAAAAAAAATACAAAACATAACGGAAAAATCCTGATGCAGCCCAAGGTTCGTTAGTACAAGATCCAGTGCATGTTCCTGTTGGTCCAGTTACAAGAGCTCGAGCCAAGAAGTTCAAGGAGAGCTTGATGATCTTAGTTGAAGAAGTTTGGAAGCAAGAGTTGATCAAGAAGCCAATTGGAGATTGTGGAGTTGGCGAATTGAGCCCGTGTTTGATTAATCTTATTACGTGCGAGTGGACCGAAGTTTGAAAGACTTCATTTTATTTATTTAGCTTTATTTTGCAGCCCATTAGTTAAGGGCCTTGTTAAATTTCGAATTTTAAAGTAAGGGCCTTGTTTGGCTTATTAGGGCTTGTTTTTAAGTTGTTTCCTTATTAGACTAGGTTTAGTTTTGCCTATATATATGGCTGCTACATGTTGGACAAAAATTAGCCTACTTTTATCAATAAACTTGTGAGTTTTATTTCTCTCTTGAGATTTCCGAATTCCTCTTGATTATTCCAAGAAGAATTCAATTATCGACGTAACGGCGAGTCAACCAACCCTCGTCGGGTGTCATTCAGCGTCCCCGAGTTGCTGCGTCAACTTCACGTTGGGGTTTAGGGATCCGTTCGCCTAAATCATTCCGTGGGTTAGATTCAGAGGTTTTGGGATTTCCATCCTTTCCGTTCAAGTTCAGTCTTCCGCGTGCGTTGTGTTCGATCGATCGGCAAGGATCATATCATCAATGATGCAGCCCAAGGTTCGTTAGTACAAGATCCAGTGCATGTTCCTGTTGGTCCAGTTACAAGAGCTCGAGCCAAGAAGTTCAAGGAGAGCTTGATGATCTTAGTTGAAGAAGTTTGGAAGCAAGAGTTGATCAAGAAGCCAATTGGAGATTGTGGAGTTGGCGAATTGAGCCCGTGTTTGATTAATCTTATTACTTGCGAGTGGACCGAAGTTTGAAAGACTTCATTTTATTTATTTAGCTTTATTTTGCAGCCCATTAGTTAAGGGCCTTGTTAAATTTCGAATTTTAAAGTAAGGGCCTTGTTTGGCTTATTAGGGCTTGTTTTTAAGTTGTTTCCTTATTAGACTAGGTTTAGTTTTGCCTATATATATGGCTGCTAGATGTTGGACGAAAATTAACATACTTTTATCAATAAACTTGTGAGTTTTATTTCTCTCTTGAGAATTCCGAATTCCTCTTGATTTTTCCAAGACGAATTCAATTATCGACGTAACGGCGAGTCAACCAACCCTCGTCGGGTGTCATTCAGCGTCCCCGAGTTGCTGCGTCAACTTCACGTTGGGGTTTAGGGATTCGTTCGCCTAAATCATTCCGTGGGTTAGATTCAGAGGTTTTGGGATTCCATCCTTTCCGTTCAAGTTCAGTCTTCCGCGTGCGTGGTGTTCGATTGATCGGCAAGGATCATATCAATCGAACACCACGCACGCGGAAGACTGAACTTGAACGGAAAGGATGGAATCCCAAAACCTCTGAATCTAACCCACGGAATGATTTAGGCGAACGAATCCCTAAACCCCAACGTGAAGTTGACGCAGCAACTCGGGGACGCTGAATGACACCCGACGAGGGTTGGTTGACTCGCCGTTACGTCGATAATTGAATTCATCTTGGAAAAATCAAGAGGAATTCGGAATTCTCAAGAGAGAAATAAAACTCACAAGTTTATTGATAAAAGTATGTTAATTTTCGTCCAACATGTAGCAGCCATATATATAGGCAAAACTAAACCTAGTCTAATAAGGAAATAACTTAAAAACAAGCCCTAATAAGCCAAACAAGGCCCTTACTTTAAAATTCAAAATTTAACAAGGACTAATGGGCTGCAAAATAAAGCTAAATAAATAAAATGAAGTCTTTCAAACTTCGGTCCACTCGCACGTAATAAGATTAATCAAACACGGGCTCAATTCGCCAACTCCACAATCTCCAATTGGCTTCTTGATCAACTCTTGCTTCCAAACTTCTTCAACTAAGATCATCAAGCTCTCCTTGAACTTCTTGGCTCGAGCTCTTGTAACTGGACCAACAGGAACATGCACTGGATCTTGTACTAACGAACCTTGGGCTGCATCAAATCCTCATACATAACGGTATAAACCGTTATGTATAATCATTATAGATAACGGTTTCATACCGTTATGTATGAGCGTCTCGTACCGTTATCTATTCTCACATACATAACGGTTTTTAAACCGTTGTCTATGATACGTATCATAGATAACACCACTATACACAACGGTTTTTTTGCTCATAGATAACGGATAAAATCCGTTATCTATGAGCGTTTTTCTAGTAGTGAACCCAACTTTTGTTCTATGGATTTAAGGGTGTTTTCAGCTTGATTTAATCGGTGGTTATGGCATAAAAGTAGCTTGTGAAGCTTTTTACTATCTCATCAATGGTGTTGGGTGAAGACAGTCCAGAGAGAAGAGAGAGAGAAGTGGCTGCTAAGGGGAATGAATCAAGACCGAGATGTTTTATTTAAGCACAGATACTTAGCCTCCAAGTATTTCAATTAAAACACATGCTTAATTATCCACAAAAAGAATCTTATCCATTAACTATGTTTATCCACTTGCTTTGACTCTCCTCTCTAAAGTCAGTTCCGCACCAGAGCAGAGCACATCTCGACCACCAGAGCAGAGCTCGACTTCAGCTCTGCCTCCAGAGCAGAGCTCGACTTCAGCTCTGCCTCCAGAGCAGAGCTCGGTTTCAGCTTTGCCTCCATCTTCTCTGTCGCATATTGAGATCCTTTTGCTGTAAGAAATATTTGAGACTCTTGTGATCGGTGTATAACTCGCACCGTACTCCATAAAGATGGTGTCTCCATATCTTCAATGCGTGTACCACTGCTGCTAACTCTAGATCATGCGTCGGATAATTCATCTCGTGTGGTCTAAGTTGTCGTGAAGCATAAGCTATCACCTTTCCATCTTGCATAAGTACACATCCTAGACCATTCTTTGACGCATCCGTGTAGACAGCGTACTCTTTATCTGCCTTTGGAACGGTTAGCACTGGGGCAGTGGTGAGTCTCTTCTTCAATTCTTGGAAACTTCGCTCACATGCGTCAGTTCACTCATACTTGACATCCTTCTTTAGCAGGTGCGTTATTGGCTTAGCAATTTTTGAAAAGCCCTCGATGAATCTTCGGTAATAACCTGCTAACCCTAGAAAACTGCGTATTTCATGCGGCGTAGTTGGTGATCTCCATTCTTGTACAGCCTGCACTTTTACTGGATCTACCTCAATTCCTCTTGCAGAAACGATATGGCCCAGAAAATTGACTTCCTTAAGCCAGAACTCGCATTTGCTAAACTTGGCGTAAAGTTTCTCAGCTCACAACTTCTCTAACACGACCCTTAGATGTTCTTCATGAACCTGTTTACTGCTCGAGTAAATCAAAATATCATCGATGAAAACTACCACGAACTTATCTAAGTATTCGTGGAAAACTCGGTTCATGAGGTCCATGAACACAGCAGGGGCATTCGTTAGTCCAAAAGGCATCACTATAAACTTATAGTGTCCATATCTTGTACGAAATGCCGTTTTCGGAATATCCTCTAACCGTATCTTCAATTGATGGTATCCCGATCTTAAATCAATCTTCGAAAAAGTGTTCGCTCCCTGTAGTTGGTCGAACAGGTCATCAATCCAGGGCAACAGATACTTGTTCTTCAGCGTCACCTTATTCAGCTCACGATATTCGATGCATAACCTCAAGCTGCCATCTTTTTTGTTAACAAAAAGAACTGGTGCTCCCCACGGGAAAACACTGGGTCGAATGAAACCCATGTCCAATAATTCTTGCAGTTGCAGCTTCAACTCCTGTAACTCTGTTGGTGCCATTCTATAAGGTGCTTTTGATATCGGTGCGGCTCCGTGCTCAAGGTCGATCGTAAACTCGAGTTGTCGATTGGGTGGTAATCCTGGCAAAGCTTCAGGAAAAACGTCTTGGTACTCCCGCACGACTGACACGTCGTCTATGTTTGCCTTGGATTCCTCATTTTGATTTAAGTATACAACGTAAGCAGTTGTATCATTCCTTTCCAAAAGCTTTTTGGCTCGTAGCGCTGAGATGATTGGCGTCTTTTTCCATTTTCTCTCAATGCCAATAAAAGAAGTAGACTCTTGGCCGGGAGGTTGAAATGATATTCGTCTCTCCTTGCATTGTATCGTCGCATGGTTTTCCTCTAACCAATCCATTCCCAATATAATGTCCAAATGCCACATAGGCATTACCCTCAGGTTTCTAGCCTTAAGCTTGATTGATCCTAACTCAAATTCTAAGTTAGGACACACATGTGAAACCGTAGTAGTTCTGCCTGTGGGAGTGGTTACCTTTAGATATTGTGGAGCAGGTTCTATGTTCAGTCCTAATGTATCCACACATGGAAAGGAGATAAAAGAATGCGATGCTCCACTATCGAACAATATTACTATGGGTACTCCTTTTAACTCACCTATACCTGCTAAATTTCCTTGATTTCCATCATTCGCTTTCTGATCAATGGCAAACACTCTCTGGTGATGTCGCTGATTTACCTGCGGGGCTAGAGGTTGTCTTCCTGACTGATGTGGTCGGTAAGCTTGTTGTTGGCGCTGTGGTGGCGGTAACGGTAGATGTACCTCCATTGCCCTAAGCTGTGGCTGGAACTGGTTTGGTCGCCCTCCGCCTCCACTTTGCTGACGATTGGGACATTGATTTGAATAATGTCCAGCCCTTCCACAGGTATAGCAGTTGTTCGTTCCGATCTTGCATTCTACCAATTGTAGCTTGTTACATTTCAGACAAGGTGGTATTCCTCGAGGTCCGTGTGGTGTTGCCGGAGGTCCAGCATAAGGTCGCTTGTCTCTGATTTGAAACTGTGGTGGTGCATTCTGATACTGCCATGGCTTTTTAAATTCTTGACTTCTGTCTTCCCATTTCCTCTTACCTTTCTGTCCTTGTCCCGAAAAAGGTTGATTTCCCCTCTGAGGGTTCGGGTTCGACTGGGGTACAGAAGTTTAACTCGTCTTTTCTGGCTGCATTGCCAGTTCCATATCCAGTGCTCGATTTAAAGCTTCAGCATATGACAGCGTACTCTGACTTGCCAAGACAACTCGTATCTCTTGCTTTAGTCAAGAGCAAAACAGCTCTGACATCTTCTCGTCCGTATCTACTCGATATGGTGCATATCGAGCCAAATCACAAAACAGACGATCGTACTCAGCTACTGTTTTGTTTCCTTGCCTTAGATTTACAAATTCCGTCTCCTTCTTCTTTCGATAACTTCGCGGTACATATTTTTCACACAGCGCTATCTTAAATTGCTCCCAAGTTAGAGCAGCCATCTGTTCTGGGGTCATGGTTTTCTCTTTCGCTTCCCACCAAAAATCTGCTGACCCCTTAAGCTGATACGACATACACATAAGACGCTCGGGATCATCACATCGAAGAAATCTAAAGATTCGCTCCATGCTTCTTATCCATTCTTCAGTTTCAGCAGGATCTCCAGACCCCATTGAAGGTAGGTGGATTTTGCCTTAAAAAGAGTTCTTCTATTCTTCTTTCTGGCTGTAGAGGAGGTGGTGGTGGCGTAGGTTCTCTTTGTTCCTCCTCTTCCTCTTCTTGATTTCTATATCTTCTTCTCGGCGACATTCTTAAAAAGAAAACATATGTCAGCTCTTAAAACTAGTTCTTATAAATCACAAATCTTAGGATTCTTACTCAACATCATACTACTTCTATAACATTACATCTCTTAGTTAAAAATCTCTATTCGTATTTAACAAAACTCTTATTTATAAAAGACCCTGGGGTCATCATCATATATATATATATATAGGAAAATTGCCTCTTACGAGGACGTTTACAAAAAAGGGGTATATACAGCAAAATGTCCCCTAATGCATACTATGACGCTCTATCAAAACGGTCGTCATACGTACTAGGCATCTATATATGTCAGATACTGATATACACACTACACTATGCATCTCTATCTATATACATCTATCTACATATAAGCATCAAAAACCCAGCATCATATGTAGCTACTCTCACTCAGATCCATCCAGTCCCACCGAAAGCATATCCGGATACTCTACTTCCTGCATCATCTACTGTCATCTCCTCACTGGGCTCGGTCTCCTCATCCTCACTAGGCTCGGTCTCCTCATCCTCACCTCCATCAATCAAACGGTTCCCACTATCATCATCATCCTCTGTCTCATCTTCAACATCTGTGTCCGCCATCGGGCCGAAAACAGGTGGCTCTGGAACAGGCTCCCAAACATCAACTCCATCAGCAGTGGTCCGATGTCGTAATGGTCGGGTCTGTCCATGCCCAACTGTCATCTTTGGTGTTTCCTCGTCTGGGTCCTTATCATCACTATCAATCTGAATCGGACAAGACGGTCCTTCCTGTGCATCTCGGGACGGCGGGTATAAAATAGGATGCATATAAAGCTAAAACTCAAGTGTGCCGAGCTCAGGTAGAGGAGCAACCTTCGGGTAAGGATCAAAAGGCACAAACTCAGTCCAAGGCATCGTAGATGGAATGGGTGGTATAATCTCCGAAGGAGGCAATGATAATGGCTCTGTCGCTGGGGTTGGCTCCCAGGGCGGCAGATCAGCACTGGGAAATGGTATCAGTGTCAAGTAATGAAATGGATCAAAGTCCATGAATGACGATCCAGTCTAAGGAATACCCGATTCAGGAACAACGGAATCAGGGATAATGGGCTCAAATGCAACGGCCTCATCAGGCACAACTGGCTCCGGAACATACGGAACCTCATCAGCTTGGGGTACGGGTATGATCGGAAAAGGATCTGTCGGAGGAGGGGGTGCATCATATGGTAGCGATGGGGGCTCATCAAATACAAAGTAACGGTGACTAATCATCGCTACAAAACCCCTAAAATCTGCACGCACGAAGCGTCCAAACTCACCCCTAACGATATACTGCGGCACCAGCGAAGCCGCCCAATCCTGCCACTCAGGTGGTAACTGTGGAATCAAACATCAATCCCATATGAGGTAGTCTCTAGCCATCGTCTATGGTAGTGTGCTAAAAACTCACCAAGCGTGTCACCCTCTTGCGGTCTAGTATCTCTGAACCATCGACGCATCACCTCTCCTAAACGTCGCTGCATCCTGAAATAAAATTATAACTTGTATCACAACAAGGATATAGAACTTACTTGATACATCTCGAACAATGACATACTCAATCTCGTTTGGTACGGTGGTGCATTGGCTATTCTAGCCCCAATATTTCTCCATTTATTCCAAAACCACTGGCTCACATCATATTCCATCACCTCAAGCAGTTTCATCCATCAAAACATTACATATCTCGTTAGTACATCAAAATCAACATTCAACATAAAAACAGTACAAAATTAAAATCTCTTACCTCGATAAGCCGGAGGAGATAGGGCGCTGAGGTGTTGTTTCAGACTTACTCTCAATCTTACTCTCACTCTAGCCTAAGAATTCAAGGTAGGCTAGACTCAATCTCAAGGTAGGACTTGATCTCATGAATAAATGAAATCAAAAGATTCACTCAACTCAGGAATAGTTGAAATCAAACATTTGACTCAATCGAGGAGTTTTAACTCAATGAAGGAGTTTGAACTCAATCAAGAATGAAACTCAGAGCAGATGACCTGCTCTGATACCACTCTTTCGCAGCCCGTCATCTAGCCAGTGATAGCGTAGATCGGGTATCGATACGACTAATAAAATGATATGGTAAAACAAGGAAAGCTAGATGACTTATCAAGCGGAAGCTAATAATAATTCATGCTCAAGCAAATAAAATATCATCAATCTTAATAGAAATATTGTCGGCTTCATACATTCAAACGTATCAGGGTCCTAGTCAACGAAAACAAAGGGAGTATAGCTAAATATTTACAAGGATTCAAATTGTTCAGGGTAGCACAGCAAAACGTGATCAGGCTATATGTATGAAGACATATAGCTGAGAGTGACAATCCTAATTAAGTTCAGAGGACATAGTCTTCAACTATTCACACTACCGTATAGGAGCAAAATACGGTACTCAAAAGTCGTCTAGAAATAACAAACCCTCCAGCAGTCCCCCAATCTCTCTCCTTGCTCATCCTGCACATTTAGAAATACATGCAGGGCTGAGTATAAAATACTCAGTGGACATAAGCCGAAAATAAACAATCTCGCTCTTAGAGCTATAAATTGAACTTGCCATTTATACTCTACACATGGGTTTTACTCAAAAGAATCCGTGTAAGCAATTGATAAATTATAAGCATCAAAGTAAAGAAAAATAGACTGCAGTCACAAATACTTAGCATGTAGTACCACTTCTACAACTCATCATCATCATAGTACTGAGAAGTAGGCCTCCTTCTCAAGCACCGTAACTGGCCGACCTGACAATCGGCTCACAGTCATTTCTGACCGGCCAACCCGGTATACAGCTCACGGTTACCTCCGTGTACACAATCCCGCCTTTGGCAGGACCCGAAATCGTTTCATCCGTAGAGGGTAACGTACAGGCTCGTCGTCATCAAAACTCGGCAAGTTAATTAGTTCAATCATCAATTTATCTCAAATCATTTTAAAAACTTATAAACATCATCATAATCATCATTTAGAAAGCCAGTAATAGGGGTATTAGAAAGTAATGCCCACCTGGAAATCCTAGCTTTGGATCTCGTACTTTGGAGCAATCTTACTTATGCCGTCGACTCGTGTCTTTAGGTATCATCATTGGCGTAGACGGTTCATGTAATAAAATAAACGTCGATCAGACAAAACCTCTCTAAGTTCACTGTTCTCATCTTAGTACTACTCTTCATTTCTCGTTGGTATTTTCTAACTAGTGAAAATACTTTCTAAATATTTTACGCTTCTACTCTCGACTCATTACCAAATTTGGTTAAGTAAATTAAGCACGAAAAAGTTTCATATCTATATATGTATATATATACTCCATAGCATTTTATGACTTAATACGGTGTATAGTTATTACCATAACACATGAAAATATAATAATTCAAAAAAATAGGTGTGTTATGAAAGCCTATACTTAACCTCATACCCTCTGTTTTAACTTCAAGCAATAAACTGTTTTACCTCGGAACTTCCCTGGGTTTGGTATTTATACCAATTGAAACCTCGTGAAGTCTAGTTTCATTTTAAAAAAAGTAGGTTGCAAAATTCTAAGTGGTTCAGGAGATATGACCATTTTCCTACAGCCTACCATATTCGGCAGTTTTGTGCAACTGGAAGTTTTGATTTTTGAAAAATAGTAGATCTTGTCAAAATTACTTGAAATTTTGTGGATAGCTAGATAACATGTTCATCTTGTTCATATAAAAATGGGGAAACCATAAACTCAGGGAAAGCGACTAGAAAGGTGACTCTAGTATCTGTTTCTTCCAAACTTTCGGTAGAAAGTTGCAGTTGGAGATTTATAATTGAAAAGGGTATCAAACGATGTCCAAATGACTTCAAATTTTGCATGAACGTTGCTACCACTTATATATACTTACCATAATATTTTCAAGATTTTTGGGTATCAATAACCCTGTCGAATTCAACCAAGTCAGTAGCTTTGTAAGCTAGCCAATTAACTCATCAATTAGTCAATCTTAAGCATATAGCCAAGTGTACCTTATTTCCCATCAAACCAATTCATCATAATCTTTATCAATCATCTCTAATCATCATTTTAATCCATCAACTATGATACCTACAATCTCATAAGCTCATATTCACAATCAATTCATCAATCAAACCTTAATCTTCAACCTTTCTTAGCATACTAACACATTCAAACATTTGTGTCTCATAATATCTCATAATAACTCATGCTTTGCATACAAAAGATGATTAACTAGACTCCTAATAGCCTAAACATGGTCTCTCTTGAAGATTGACAGAATAAAAAATTTTATGACTTCCAACCCTAAATTTTTCGAAAATTACCAGCTTGAATTAGGAGTTGTTTTCATGCTTTAATCATCCATATTCATGCTTATACAGCTTAATTATGAGTAGATTCATGTGCTTTTACCACCTAGGACTTTGACTAAAGGGAAAGATATTAGAAGATAGGCAAGCTTATGGTCAGAACCCAATCAAGATGTCCGGAGTGTAAACACGAGCCTAAACACTTGAGAGAAAGAGTGAAATGGGAGGAACATCCTTATGCCCACAACCCGATCTTGACTCAACTGATGGCAATTTTGATTGTTTGATCCAGCTACTTGTTGTTTCTTTTGATCTTCATTTTACTGTTGGACTGAGAGAGTTTAGCATGCTGTGTGTTTCGTTTTTGTGTGTTTTTTTTTCGTTCGTGTCTGTTTCCTGGGCAAATTCATGCATGCACGCTTGAGGACAATCGTGTTTAAAGTGTGTGCATGTGATGAGCCCAGGTTTGTGCTCTGTTTTTGTGCTTGTTTTAAGTATAGATCGAGTCTTTTTCCGTGTGTTTGTGTGGTTTGGTCGCCTGGGAGGGCATAGTTCAATGACAAGAATAAACTTGCGGGGAAGAAGCCAAAATGCCAGAGGATTCACAACGGAGCACCAGAGGATTCAAAATGCCAGAGCAGCGGAGTAGGCTTTGTCAGAGAAGTCAAGCTGCCAGCGGGGAAGCGATTCCTCTGAACGACAGAGCAGAGATCATTCCTCTGGATCCAGAGCAGAAGTCATTCCTTTGACCGCCAGCGCAGAGAAGTCATCCGAGCAGCGAAATCCTCTGACCATAGGAATCAGCCGAGCAGAAGAATTCTCTGAAGCACTTCAGGTGTTGAAAGCGCTGTCACCTCTCGTGAAAGAGGTATGTGCCAGAAGCAAAGGGATTGTGGAAGCAAGATTTTCCCTTATGCCCAGAAGTACCGCACGAGAGCTGGCAGGAAAGAGGAGGAAGGAAGGAAAGAAAAGACAGAGGCACGACCGACGGGCGAGGAAGAACTGCGAGTGGGAGTCCGAAAAAGGCGGAAGGCGGTAGCTATCCAAAAGAGACCGATAAGGCCAAACCACAGCCTTATCCAAAAGGAAACATATCTTCATGAAGATTAGGTCTGAAAAAGGATACGCATCTCCATGCTTACATGGATCCAGCCGCAAGTCATGGGCTGGGCCTTCAAACCCTATTGACTCCTATAAATACCCGAAGAGCTTCACAAGCTAAGGGTGCCGAAATTCCGTCCTGTTGTGCGTTGTTTTGAGAGATAGAGCTAACCCAGGCTGTGGGCAATTTCCTAGTACTTTACTTTTTTTTATGTTTTGCACGGCACTTTCGGCCGTAGGTACTTTTATTTTCATTTAAGTCATTTCAATTCCAGTTATGTTTTCTTTTGTATCTTTTGCTTGTGTTATTTACGTTATGGTTGGCTAAGTTTATATTCTGATTTGGGGTAAGATGATCTAAGCATGAATGAATAAACTCGAGAGGTCTAATTTGGGCATAATAACTATATGATCATGTTCCCGATACACTAGGTTTGATTCCAAAAAGGTTGTAACAACTTGGTTAATTAATTGATCACTAGTTAACTAGGGTGTTCTGGCCACAAGTAATACTTTGGGAATAAGGCGAGTTGCCATCGACCTCCAAAATAGTACAACTGGTGTTAGAGCCGTGACTGCTGTGAAATATCGGCGTAAGAGTCAAGTGGGTCTATCTAGTTCTTAAAGCATTCTGGGCAAAGCACAACTAGCGATAGGCCATCGCAGAGAGCGTGGATGTTGTCTGGGGTAGTTGATTTCCATTAGCTGACCCTTCTAAGGAATCATAAACTGAAAGGATAGATTGGGCAGAGGGTTTGTTGTGTGCGTGACGAGTGACAATTGGGGCACAACAATTCTTATGCCTATAACCACTGGTATGTGAATATAGTGATTAATCTTTGCACCAATGGTCGAGTGTCAATTCATGTTTAAGTGATTCGAACCCAAGTCAGAATTATTTTGTTATTTGATTTATCTACTTTGTTATTTCAGTTTGGATTGGATACCCGTTCTGCCCATAACCACGTTTTGGTCAGAACACCACGGAAAGCAAAACCTTTTTAGTGACACCCTTGCAGGAGAAGTTATTGCTCAGTTCCCTGTGGATTCGACTCTGGACTTACCGCTAGCTAGTCTAGTTGTGGGCACAGGATTATTTATTTGTACGAAGCTCAAACGACAGCTCCGTCAAATTGGCGCCGTTGCCGGGGAATTGAGAGCGCTAGTAATTTCTTTTGTGATTTTTGTGTGAGTTTTGCCTTCACGTTTGTGTATGCGTCGTACCAGGAGTGCAGGTAACGAAAATCTTTTGTTCCACGAGGATATCGAAAGAATTGCTCGAGAGAACAACGCTGCTAGACGCAGGGTAGAACAAGAGGCACAAGCCAGAGAGAGACAGTTAGAAGCAGAGAGACAGAGAACAGCGGAAAGAGAGATGGCAGAGAATCCAGAAGGGCAGAATGATGACGCCAACAAAACTCTCCGAGACATGATGTTTCCAAGCAACCTGAACCTCCGGCCCTCAGCCATAGTACTGCCGGAGATCACTGGAAATTGGGAATTGAAGTATACTCTCATCCAGATTTTGCCCAAATACAGTGATATGCCCGGAGAGGACCCTCAAAGGCATTTACAAGATTTTGAGATGGCATGTGGAACAGTGCGCACCGCTACCCCAGCTCTTGGCGAATACATACGCCTCCTTACTTTTCCGTTCTCTCTGTTAGAGGGAGAGAGGGAGTGGTTGTATGATTTACCCGAAGGAAGCATTCGGACCTGGCAGGAGCTACAGAGCAAGTTTTTGGAGCGATACTTTCCAGCTGCCCGGATTCAAAATCTAAGGACTCGAATAAGTAATATTAAGATGGGATCAGCAGAAGTTCTATATGAGTACTGGGGAAGGTTCAAGCAGATGCTGGCCAAATGCCCACAACACCAAATACCGGATCATGATCTTATTCGGTATTTCGTGGGAGGACTCCGGAGGCAAGATAGGCAATGGTTACACGCTGCATGTGGAGGATCAATCTTAAACAAATCCGCAGCGGAGGCTTTCAAGCTCATAGCCGACATGGCAGAGGAATCAAGAGATGAGGAAGGGACTATAGTCAGAACTCCTCTGACACCAGCCACCTCTGCCCAAGACGAAAAATTGGACAAGCTGTGCAACATGTTCGAGAAGTTTATGACGAACCAAGGAGCACCCAATCAAGGAATTCCCAGCATTCGGAAGCCTGTGAAGGCATGCCAACTCTGCATGGCAACTTCACATGCAACCGATGAATGTCCACAACTTTTCGAAGATGAAGAGCTTAATGCCATTGGGCAACAACCAGGAGGAAACAATGGAGGGCAGAACCAGAAACCTTTTGAGCCTTACAGACAGCAGTATAACAATCAAGGATGGAGGCAACATGAGAACCTTAGGTACGGCAACAACCACTATTTGGGGCCGAACCAAGGGCAGACGAGTAATCCACCACAATACTCGCAACAACCTCAACAGGCAAGAGGATCCTCCTTATCAGAGCTAGTGCATCAAATGGCTCAGCAACAAGTGAAGTTCCAGAGTGAGACCGAAAAATTCATAATGGAGACAAGAGGAGGAATGCAGAATGTGAACTCCCAACTATCACATCTTGCCCAAGCAGTCGCCAGACTTGAAAACAAACAGGGGACACTTCCATCTCAAGTGGAGGTGAAGAAAGTGAATGCCATGACACTCAGAGGGGGAAAGGAGTTACCCGAAGTTGTGAAAGAGAAAGACCAAGAAAAGCCAGAGATCAACGAGCAAGTCGGAATGGGATCAGCAGATGAGGAAGAATTTGCCAGAGAGAAAGAGGAAAAGCGGAAAGCGATGGGTAAGGGAAAAGAGAAATCAAGCCAGACCGAACCCACACTTCCTTTTCCAGGCAGAGCAGCCAAGGAACAAGAAAAAGAAGAATTAACCGAGCTGGTCAAAATCTTCAAGAAGGTGGAAGTCAATATACCCCTTTTGGTCGCATTACGCTCTATGCCCAGATGTGCGAAATTTCTCAAAGAACTATGCACTAGGAAAGTCAAATACACTGATGATGCGAAATTTCAAGTGGGAGAATCTGTATCCTCGGTCTTACAAAGAGATATGCCGATAAAGTGTGGAGATCCTGGAATGTTCTACATTCCTTGTGTGATAGGAACAATGAAAGTGGAGAAGGCGATGCTCGATTTGGGGGCATCCATCAACGTTATGCCCTTATCCATGTACCAGGACCTGGAGATAGGACCGCTGAAGCCCACCCGAGTGGTAATCCAACTGGCAGATCGATCAAGTGTCTACCCAGAGGGGATATTGGAAGACGTGCTGGTCAAAGTGGAGGAACTCATCTTTCCAGCGGATTTTTACATTCTCGACATGGGAAAGTCAAAAGCACGAGATCATGTAATGCTTTTGGGCAGACCATTTCTAAAGACTGCCAGGACGCGCATAGATTGTGATACGGGGAAGCTAACATGTCAGTTTGAAGGGGAAACGGTGACCTTCGACATATACAATGCCATGAAGCATCCAACTGATACAGAGATGGTGAGAAGTGTCAACATGATCGAGAAAGTTGTTGAGGAGGTTTTGCCTAGAGCAGCTTTCAAGGAGCCATATGACATAATAATCCAGAATGCCATAACAGAGGAGGACTTGCAAGAGGAGCAATTGCAAGAGGCGGTGAAGGTACTTAATGCATGGAGCGAAGAGGTCAATTACACTGAAGCTCTGAAAATCCCTACCTTGAAGGAGGAAGACCGACTGGTGCCTTCAATCCAAAGGGCACCCAAGCTCGAGCTGAAGTCTCTGCCCAAACACCTCAAGTATATCTTCTTGGGCGAGGATGACACTTTGCCCGTGATCATCAACTCAGAGTTGACACGTGAAGACGAGAACAGAGTCAAGATGACTTTGGGAAAGTACAAGGAAGCAATTGGATGGACCCTAGCCGACATTAAGGGCATAAGCCCCACCGTATGCATGCACCACATATTACTAGAGGAAGATGCAATTCCAGTCAGAGATCCCCAGAGAAAACTGAATCCAGCCATGAAGGAAGTAGTGATGAAAGAAATACTCAAGCTATTGGATTTGGGCATAATATACCCAGTATCCGATAGCAGATGGGTAAGCCCAGTGCACGTCGTACCCAAAAAGTCGGGCATACAAGTGGTGGAGAATGAATTCCGAGAATTGATTGCTACAAGATTGCAGACCGGCTGGAGGGTGTGCATCGATTACCGCAAGCTCAACCAGAAGACAAGGAAGGATCACTTTCCTCTGCCGTTCATCGATGAGATGCTGGAAAGACTTGCAGGGAACCAATATTTCTGCTTTCTAGACGGATACTCAGGCTACATGCAGATTTGGGTCGCGGAGGAGGACCAGGGCAAAACGACTTTCCCTTGCCCTTTCGGGACATTTGCCTACCGGAGGATGCCATTTGGGCTATGCAACGCCCCAGGCACATTCCAAAGATGCATGATGAGCATATTCTCGGATCTCCTTGAGAATTGCATCGAAGTATTCATGGATGATTTCACGGTGTATGGACAAACCTTCGATTCATGTTTAGCCAATCTGGAGAAGGTGCTGCAAAGGTGCGTGGACAAAAGTTTGGTGTTGAACTATGAGAAATGCCACTTCATGGTTAGAGAAGGAATTGTGCTCGGACATGTAATATCAGGCAGAGGAATAGAAGTGGACAAAGCAAAAATTGAAATCATCGCCAAGCTACCATATCCAACGAACGTTAAGCAGCTACGAGGATTCCTTGGGCATGCTGGGTTCTACAGGAGGTTTGTGAAGGACTTTGCAAAAATTGCCCAACCCATGACAAGGCTGCTACAAAACGAAGTGGAATGGAATTTTGATGGGGATTGCAAGGAGGCCTTCCAAATCTTAAAGAATAATCTTATCTCCGCACCCATAATACAGCCCCCTGACTGGGGTATGCCCTTTGAGGTGATGTGCGACGCCAGTGGATACGCCATAGGGGCAGTTCTTGGGCAGAAGCGGGGAAAGGAAAGTCACGTCATCTATTATGCCTCGAAGACACTGAATGGGGCTCAAGTTAATTATTCCACAACAGAGAAGGAGATGTTGGCAGTGGTGTTCGCCTTTGAAAAATTCAGATCTTACCTGCTTGGAGGAAAGACCACAGTCTACACCGATCATGCGGCTCTGAAGTACCTTCTGGCCAAGAAGGAATCTAAGCCCAGGCTGATCCGATGGGTTCTGCTACTACAAGAATTCGACGTGGAAATAAAGGACAAAGCTGGAGCACAGAACCAAGTGGCCGATCATCTCAGTAGGATAGTGAGGAAGGAAGAAGGGGAACCAATCAAGGAAACGTTCCCGGATGAACAACTAATGAATGCTCAAGGGATGAACAACTAATGAATGCTCAAGGAAACAGAGAAGTGGTACGCGGATCTGTGCAATTACCTTTGCTCCGAATATGTACCCACAGGGTACACTTATGCCCAGAGGAAGAGATTGGCCAGAGAAAGCCGAGAATACATCTGGGATGAACCATACATGTGGAAGCAATGCGGAGATCAAATGCTTCGAAGATGTATCCCACAAGAGGAGCAAGGTAGCATCCTAGAATTCTGTCATTCAAAGGAGTGTGGGGGACACTTTGGGCATAAGAGGACCGCAGCCAAGATTCTGGAGTGTGGTTTTTATTGGCCAACAATCTTCAAGGACAGCTACACCATCTGCAAGAACTGCCCGCAATGCCAGCGAGAAGGGAACATAACAAGGAGAAATGAAATGCCCATGATGCCAATCATGCCCGTGGAGATCTTTGACATTTGGGGAATGGATTTCATGGGGCCCCTTTCCAGCTCGAGAGGAAACTTGTACATCCTACTTTTGGTGGATTATGTCTCCAAATGGGTGGAGGCAAAAGCATCCCCAACGAATGACTCAAAGGTAGTGGTGAATTTCTTGAAGACTAACATATTTTGCAGGTTTGGTGTGCCCAGAGCAATCATCAGTGATCAAGGATCCCATTTCTGCAATTTCTCTGTCGAAAACTTGTGCAAGAAGTATGGAGTCCAACATCGAGTCTCAATAGCTTACCACCCACAAGCCAATGGGCAAGCCGAACTCTCAAATCGCATAATCAAAACGATTTTGCGAAAGACCGTGGGCCCAACAGGGAAGGACTGGAGTCTCAAGCTGGAGGATGCCTTATGGGCATATCGGACGGCATACAAAACTCCATTCGGGATGTCACCATATCGAATGGTGTATGGCAAGAGGTGTCATTTACCGGTGGAATTGGAGCACAAGGCGTTCTGGGCAGTGAACAAAGTAAACTTTGATTGGGATAAAGCAGGACAGGCGAGGAAGCTAGAAATCCAAGAGCTCGAGGAAATCAGGAGGGAAGCATACGACAATGCTGTCCTCTACAAGGAAAGAATGAAAAAGAGCCATGATGCCTTAATCACAAGCAAGCAATTCAGCTATGGGCAAGAAGTTCTGCTGTACCAGACACGGTTCAAGTTTGCACAAGGGAAGCTGAGTACCAAGTGGACCGGCCCATTCGTGGTGAAGACCCAATTCCCAAATGGAGCCGTGGAGATTGGGAACCCAAAATCAGGGAAGGTGTTCAAGGTGAATGGACAAAGGTTGAAAGCCTATTATGGGCATAAACCCGACGCTGGGGAAGAACTGGATCTCGACCCAGCCACAAGCACCTCGGACCAATAAAAAGGTATCACGTCATGCCCAGGACGATAAATAGGGCACTGGCCAGGAGGTAACCTGGTGTTTCCGTTTAGTTTTTCTTTTCTTTTAGTTTGTTTCGTTTTTCGTTTTTATTTGCCCAGAAGCCTGGTTGTGCCCACATCTGTGGGCGAGTTTTAGTTTCCCGCCTTCGCGGAAATTTGAATGTGTTTTGCAGAAACATGAAAGGAGTTATGGGCAAAAGGGACAGTCGAGTAAAGAAGCAATGCTTCCAGGGCAAAAAGGGGGCTCTCGGGCAGAACGCGGCTGAAATCACCTGACGCACGTCACATCAAGTCACAATTGTCAGTCCGACTTTTCACCTCCCAAAAACCCTAAAAACCCTTACCACGACGTTATTTCCCTAACAAGCCAACTTCCCATAATCACCACCCTTCTCTCAACCTTTCGAATTCAAAACCACCATCAGCCACCATGGTAGCCACCAGGCCCAAAAACAAACTTCGAGGAATACCCGACGGAACAGAAATCGATCTTACCGGAGAAGACCCCTCACCGGCAAAACCAAAAGCACCGAAGAAAGCCCCACACAAAGAACCACTCCCGATGGAAACCACGCCTACTCCCTCATCCAAAACCCTAGCTCGCACCGAGAGCCCCTCGCCGGTAGACGAACATGCAATCAAGCAACTCACGGCGGAAATCGTCGTCCCTACTCTCGGCGCTGAGGACCAGCATGAGGCCGAAGCAGAAAACAAGGCGGAGGAAGAAAATGGAGAGCCGTCCAAGAAGAAGCGCACCACCACTACCCAGAAGAGGAAGAAATCGGGTACGCCGGCCGAAGAATCATCAACAGAAAGAAACGAACCATCTGATTCGGAGAAGTCCGGCGAGGAACAAGAAGAAACTCCGGCGAAGAGGAGGAAGGAGGTGCTAGACCCAACCCCGATCCGTATGATAAAGGGAGAACCGGTTTCTGCACCGAAGAGCAAGAAGAAGGAGAAAAAAGGGATTGATGTGCCCAAGATACCAGTTATGGACGCATTGAAACCCCTGGGCATAGTGGAGAAGGTGAAGGAGTATTTCAACAACATCGGATGGAAGGCATTCTTGGATTGGCCAGGGCACGCTTACGAGGAGGTGGTGAGAGAAGTGTTCGAATCAGTGCAGGTGGACATCAATCAAACCTGCGGGCCTTTGGGAATGAGTTTTTCCATGAATGGGGAGATCAGAGACATGTCAGTGAATGAGCTCAACCAAAATCTGGGGATGATTAAGCTTAAGGATTTGCAGAAGAAGGACTACAAAGAGGCGAAGAAAGGAATCCCCACATTCACTGCACAGGAATGGGATGAAATGTGGGCAGAGATAGGAGATGGAGGGCAGTTCAAAACTCAGAAGGTGAAAGGGCATAGGATTCGAGACTCAGCCTTGAGGATCTGCCATCGCATTCTTTCTTATTCCCTCTTCGGCAAAATCGATAGTGGAAATGCTATGTCCAAGAAGGATCTCTATATCCTTTGGGCAATGCACAGCGGGGTAAGGCTCAACTATGGGGCCTTTCTGATTGAGCATATCGATTCTATAATCAGCAAACCGAATCAGAGACTTTCCTGCATTCAATTCACCACCGCTTTCGCAGAGATGAATGAGATTGAGATTGAGGAGGTGAACACCAGAATCGAGCCAGAGAAGTTAAACATCGAAGCCCTGATCTGCATGAAGGACGTCAGAATGGATCGGGGGATTCCCAGATTTATCAATCCAGATGAAAGAGAATCTTCAGCAGCAGAAGCCTAAGGACCCGTTGAGGAAAAAGGAAAAGAAAAGGTGGAGGAGTCAGAGTCGGAAGAGGAAGGAGATAGGCTGGAAAGGATTGAGAACAGGATAATCGAGACCCAGGAAACACTGGTGGCAACCCAGAAGGCCCTCCTGGCCTTTTTCAAGCATCAGGGGTTCAGGTATCCACCTGCACCTGCTCCTTGAATTCTACCCTCCCTAGGATGTTTAGTTTTTAGTTTGTTTTGTTTTGTTGCGTCTTCATGTTTTGTGTTTGATCGTTTGTGTTGGTGTTTCTGTGTTTGTTCGTTTGTTTTTTTTTTTTAGTTTGTGTTTTCCTTGACCCCTTCTACACACCCACTTTGCCCAAAGCAAAGTGTGTGTGTGTGGGGGGCCAAGGCGTCTGTCGTTGCTTTACCGGGTAATCTTTGTTCTCGCAGCCTTTGCCTTAAGGCAAAGTGTGTGAGTGGGAGGGAAGACCCGGTATCTTTTATGTTTCAAAGTTTGTGTCAAGCATGTTGTACATTCGAGGTTTCTCAGTTTGTGATGATTTGAAAGTGCATTTTTGTGAGTGAGATTAAGCAAACTCTATGTCGTATGTAGTTGAGGACGATGGATAGGGAATTGGGCATACCTTGTGAGGATTTGAGCTTTTAAATTGTTACTTTATGCCAAAACAATTCTTTCTTTCATTGTGTGAATTTTGACATCTTGATTAAGGGGAATGCTAGAACTTGCCTTGATTCTTGGTCGAACCCTGTGTACACAGTCTAGGTGTATTGAATGATTTAGGCATTTTCTTTCTTTAAGCCCACTAAGCCAAACTGACCAACCCTACATCTATCACTTGCAACCATTTTGAGCTTAATAATTCTTTTGAATTCACTTATAATTTTGCCTAAATTTGAGCCATCCCGGTCAAAACTGAACTTAAGGGCAAAACAAAAAGAAGGGGAGAATGGTGTAATGGATCCTATGGGAAGGACTAGTGCAAAGAAAATGCAAAATGGGAAATCTAAATCCCAAAACAGAGAAAAGTCCAGAAAGAGAAAAAAAAAAAAAAAAAAAAAAAAAGGAAAGAAAAAAAAAAAAAAGAGGAAGAACAAAAGGAAGAATGTGCTTAGGCCCGTAAGAATAGGCAAGGATCAAAAGAATTTGGGAAGTCAGTTGCCCAGAATGAAGTTCAGTATGACCTTAGCCTCGTACCAAAAATCCTCACCTTATGCCTTAAGCCACATTACAACCCATGAAAGACCTAATGAGATGCACCTAGGACTTTGACTAAAGGGAAAGATATTAGAAGATAGGCAAGCTTATGGTCAGAACCCAATCAAGATGTCCGGAGTGTAAACACGAGCCTAAACACTTGAGAGAAAGAGTGAAATGGGAGGAACATCCTTATGCCCACAACCCGATCTTGACTCAACTGATGGCAATTTTGATTGTTTGATCCAGCTACTTGTTGTTTCTTTTGATCTTCATTTTACTGTTGGACTGAGAGAGTTTAGCATGCTGTGTGTTTCGTTTTTGTGTGTTTTTTTTTTCGTTCGTGTCTGTTTCCTGGGCAAATTCATGCATGCACGCTTGAGGACAATCGTGTTTAAAGTGTGTGCGTGTGATGAGCCCAGGTTTGTGCTCTGTTTTTGTGCTTGTTTTAAGTATAGATCGAGTCTTTTTCCGTGTGTTTGTGTGGTTTGGTCGCCTGGGAGGGCATAGTTCAATGACAGGAATCAACTTGCGGGGAAGAAGCCAAAATGCCAAAGGATTCACAACGGAGCACCAGAGGATTCAAAATGCCAGAGCAGCGGAGTAGGCTTTGTCAGAGAAGTCAAGCTGCCAGCGGGGAAGCGATTCCTCTGAACGACAGAGCAGAGATCATTCCTCTGGATCCAGAGCAGAAGTCATTCCTCTGACCGCCAGCGCAGAGAAGTCATCCGAGCAGCGAAATCCTCTGACCATAGGAATCAGCCGAGCAGAAGAATTCTCTGAAGCACTTCAGGTGTTGAAAGCGCTGTCACCTCTCGTGAAAGAGGTATGTGCCAGAAGCAAAGGGATTGTGGAAGCAAGATTTTCCCTTATGCCCAGAAGTACCGCACGAGAGCTGGCAGGAAAAAGGAGGAAGGAAGGAAAGAAAAGACAGAGGCACGACCGACGGGCGAGGAAGAAGTGCGAGTGGGAGTACGAAAAAGGCGGAAGGCGGTAGCTATCCAAAAGAGACCGATAAGGCCAAACCACAGCCTTATCCAAAAGGAAACATATCTTCATGAAGATTAGGTCTGAAAAAGGATACGCATCTCCATGCTTACATGGATCCAGCCGCAAGTCATGGGCTGGGCCTTCAAACCCTATTGACTCCTATAAATACCCGAAGAGCTTCACAAACTAAGGGTGCCGAAATTCCGTCCTGTTGTGCGTTGTTTTGAGAGATAGAGCTAACCCAGGCTGTGGGCAATTTCCTAGTACTTTACTTTTTTTTATGTTTTGCACGGCACTTTCGGCCGTAGGTACTTTTATTTTCATTTAAGTCATTTCAATTCCAGTTATGTTTTCTTTTATATCTTTTGCTTGTGTTATTTACGTTATGGTTGGCTAAGTTTATATTCTGATTTGGGGTAAGATGATCTAAGCATGAATGAATAAACTCGAGAGGTCTAATTTGGGCATAAGAACTATATGATCATGTTCCCGATACACTAGGTTTGATTCCAAAAAGGTTGTAACAACTTGGTTAATTAATTGATCACTAGTTAACTAGGGAGTTCTGGCCACAAGTAATACTTTGGGAATAAGGCGAGTTGCCATCGACCTCCAAAATAGTACAACTGATGTTGGAGCCGTGACTGCTGTGAAATATCGGCGTAAGAGTCAAGTGGGTCTATCTAGTTCTTAAAGCATTCTGGGCAAAACACAACTAGCGATAGGCCATATCAGAGAGCGTGGATGTTGTCCGGGGTAGTTGATTTCCATTAGCTGACCCTTCTAAGGAATCATAAACTGAAAGGATAGATTGGGCAGAGGGTTTGTTGTGTGCGTGACGAGTGACAATAGGGGCACAACAATTCTTATGCCTATAACCACTGGTATGTGAATATAGTGATTAATCTTTGCACCAATGATCGAGTGTCAATTCATGTTTAAGTGATTCGAACCCAAGTCAGAATTATTTTGTTATTTGATTTATCTACTTTGTTATTTCAGTTTGGATTGGATACCCGTTCTGCCCATAACCACGTTTTGGTCAGAACACCACGGAAAGCAAAACCTTTTTAGTGACACCCTTGCAGGAGAAGTTATTGCTCAGTTCCCTGTGGATTCGACTCTGGACTTACCGCTAGCTAGTCTAGTTGTGGGCACAAGATTATTTATTTGTACGAAGCTCAAACGACAGCTCCGTCATTGGGCTTTGTCTTAGTTTAATTAGATGATGGGCTTATTATTTAGGGTTTTAATACCCAGTATAAATAATAGGTACAACCCTAATTCTAATTACTCGTGACATTACGTGAGATAAAATAGAGAGAAATCTGTGAGAGCACAGAAAAGTGTGGCGGTGCGTTTCCTTAGGAAAATGAGAGGACTTGAAGATCGTTGCCATCCAATGTCAAGTCTTGCCGTGGGAACAAGTTGGAAGATCAACACTGGAGTCGATCATTGCCGAATTCGCAAGTAAGATTCTATCCTCTTTCTATAGGCACATGGTTTTTGTATGTATTCGTTTGATATCCGAAATGGATCACAGGCACGTGAATCATATGTCAAAATATGGTTCCTTCACTCCTCAGTGTCAAGAATCTATATAATGTGGCGTTTCCATTCATTATAGTTCGGACCGGTGAGATGATTGTTTGCAAGAATCGAAATAATAGGAGACATAGACATATCTGAATGTAAACAAAATAAACATGAAGCACATAATTCGTAACAATAATATTGTAACCTTTTGATAAAATAATATTAATGAAACCTTCAACTGCCCAAGGAATGTCACGAGTAAGCCACGATCGTGTGGACGTTTACACATGAACCCCTCAACCAGACTATTTACCTAGTCGTTTAATTTCCATCCATGTCAACTTAACCTTTTTGACAAAGGAAATTAATAGTTGGACCTTAACTAGACCATATCATATTCAAGAAGGGACTCCGATGGGGAGTTGTACATTGTAATTGAAATGATATCTAAGCAGCGACCACAATTTAACCTTGATAATTAAATTCTCGAAATTAGCATACTCACAAGCACCATACCGCTTTCAATTTAACCTCTTGGTTATCTTATTTAAAATCCATCCTCTAAAGTACTTATGAAAATCATACGAGTAAGCCACGATCGTGTGGACGTTTACCGCATAACTCCCACTACTTAAATGGATTTAAATATTTTTAATAGAAATCTCAACTTAACAAACTTGTGAAATCAAATATGAAGTAAGCCACGATCATGTGGACGTTTACTCATATTCTCAATCACTTTGTATTGAGACCGCATGTGGAGGTCTAAAATAATTTTTAAATACCATAAAAATTATTAAATCAGCTTAGTCTTTTTCTTTCAAAAGGTTTGATCATGCTCAACACATAATCCTAAACATGCTCTTCTAGAACGCAACACGTAAAACATGCTCGCAGAATTCTAAAACATGCTTAAGAAAACGATAAACCTAACATGCTTGTCGAAGCGCAGTTAATAAACACATATTAACAATCAAAGATAAAAACAGCAGGTAAAGAGCATAAAGGATTAACACCACGACATGCAAAGAACAGAATAAAAAAAATAAAGTTCTCCGTGACCCATTCATGGAATCCCAAAACTATTCTATTACATTTAAAAAAAAACTCAAAAAACTAGGGTTTGGAACCCCTAGGGTTTCTCGAAACTCGCGAATCACGCCGCCTAGGGTTCCGTGCCCTAGGCAGTTCAGCCACCTCCTCTCGGCAGCAATAGCATCAATGCGGTAGTAGGCAGCCTCTGCGCGCACAGGTCTCGGCACCTCTCAGCATCAGCAGCATCGGGCGCGCAGCGGTCAGCGCAGCGGGCGGACGGCCGTGCAGCGCAGCCCTGGGCGCGCGCCACCCTAGCACGCACGGCCCCCTCTTCCCTAGACCGACACCAGCCTACCCGCCTTCTCGGCAGGACTCAGCGCTACGACAGCTGCGGCCGCGTAGCGCCTGACCGGGCGCGCACCGCAGGACGCACAAGCGCACGCGCGCGCGCAGCCCCTCAGCGCACGCGGCCCCGTTTGCCTGCTCCCGATACCCGGCGCCCGGCCTCGCCTGTCCTGCTCACGATACTCTTCTCCGTTCTCGATTTCTGGTCTGATCGTCGTCGTCACCGTCTCGTTTTTTACAATTACAGATTACAACCGAAAAACAAAAACAACTTGAAAATCTAATCTAACCACATATTTTCTCGTGGTGGAAAAACGATTACAACGTGAAAATGACGTATCCCACGAATCAACAGACCACGAAGAACAACAGCAGGAAAAACAACGCATATTATTAATCGTACGCGAATTAACTGACAGAGCCAAGAAGATTTATCAGTTAGACTAATAACACTGGCAGCGGAAAACTTATCTTTTGAAAAAGCCTTTATTAAACACGATGTCAGGTTTATGTTTCACTTTGCAATTATTCAGTTTCAGTTAAAGATGCGATTGTGCACAGAAAAGAATGTAAAATTGAAAGCGATAAACGACAAAGGATTTTTACGTGGTTCGGATCAAGTTCCTACGTCTACGGTCAGTTGATCACACTGACAAACACTCTGGGCTTGTGCTTGCGGGTGCACAACAAACCTTAAACTGAAAATACACTTTTCAGCACCAACACTATTCGCTATTTTATCTAACACGCCGCAAGTGTACGGGTGCATAGAGATGGCAGCGGATCCTGGACCCGGTCCAGATCCGATTTTACGGATCTGGATCTCAATTTTTTGGATCCACGGATCTGGATCCGGATCTGGATCTCATTTTCTAAAACGGATCTGGATCTGGATCTTAAAATTTGAGATCCGGATCCGACCCAGATCCGACCCGTGGATCCGATTTTATTTAAAATATATTATTTATTTTTTATATTTATTTTATTAATAGTATTAGATATATTAAAAATTAAAAATAATAGAAAAAATAGAATAACTATCAAAATTGAAACCCTAGATTTCTAATTCTCTCTAACCTATCATCTCTCGTTCATCTCCAAATCTCCCTCACTCTCCCACCGCCTCAGTCACTCTCTCTCACTCCCTCGCCCAGCCGCCGCCCGCCGCCCCACTAGTTCGCCTGCTGCCGCCCCACCAGTTCTGGCATTTCTGATACCGTTCTGCAGTATCAGATCCACCACCTGCGACGGCACCAGCCGCTGGGCACTCTGCCTCCTCCAGTTGATCCCGATGTACGCCTATGTGCAGTACCCTGCAAACAGGGCCACCACCGCCAAGGCCACCGGGATGGGGGGCCCCATCCAAGAAATTAGGTTTTCTAACCCTACAATTCAAGATCTGGATTCTCTGGCCTAATTTCCTTATGCGTGCTACCTGTTGCTCTGCCACTCCATCTCCAGCTCGCCGGCCACCTTCTCGGAGCACTCCAATTCGTCGGCGGTCGGCCTCACCCTGCCAGCCTCCCTCTCAGTTCGCCAGCGAAGGCGGAGTTACAGGTCGGCGACTCCCTCTTTCACACTCTCTCTTTTACTCTCTGCCCAACTCTCTTTCACACTCTCTCTTTTACAGCTCTCTCGACGCACGCACGCACCGGTCGCCGCTGCGCCGCACCATTTTGATTTTGTTAGATAAATTGTTGATTTCAGCCATTTTTGAGAGATTGAGTTTGTTAGATTCAGTCATTTCAGCCATTAAATTTGTTGATTTCGGCCATTGATTTGGCAGCCATTTTGTTAGATTAGATTATGGTTTTTGATTGAGTTTGTTAGATTCAGCCATTTCAGATTGGATTTATCGAAATTTTATGGTTTTTGAATTGGATTTGGCAGCCATTTTGATTTATCATGTTGACAGATTGGTTTTGGCAGCCATGTATTTATCATGTTGACAAATTGATTTTTGATTTGGCAGCCATTTTGGCATATTGGATTATGGGAATTTAAAAACAGCAGATCCATGGATCTGGACCCGCGGATCCGCGGATCTGGCGGATCTGGATCTGGATCCAAAATTTTCAGATCCACGGATCTGGATCTCATAGATAAAAACGGATTTGGATCTGGTATTGATGAGATCCGGTCCAGATTCGGCCCGTTGCCATCCCTACGGGTGCAATTGTGTACAGTAGCAAGCAAGGTCGTATTCCACAGAGACTGAATTAACCAATTCCTATCCTAAATTATTCTACTCTATCTGGACAAACGAAATTTAGAGTTTTGTTTTTAAAACTAAATAAATAAATAAAGAACATGAAACAAAATAAATTAAGCTGCGAAACAGAGAAATAGATAAGAGAAGATTTTCCAAGGTAAAGGTTTCAACAGATTCTCCTAACTAACATGTTCAATTCAATTAATAAGACGACTCCTAAGGCAATCTGTAAGCTAGTTCATACCCACTCCCGTGGCATACAAACCGTTGATTACATGCAAGGCTATCATCCCTGGATCACACTTCTAACATGTAACTCCTAAAAGTTCCTAGGATTAATGCCTCATAATTATCAATTCCCTTTAGAATTAAAATAAATGTGTTCTAAGTTCTTAGTTCAGGTAATAATCATCATCTCCTGATCTCAAATTAAAACCTATGATTATGCTAAATTGGTGATCAAGCAATAAAGCAAACAATTATAACAAGAACATAAAAAGGAATAACAATCTCAATTAATTGAATCAAACAGTCAGAAATTCAAATCATGTCTACTCCCTAAACCCTGAGAAAAAGGATTTTAGCCACACATAGACATATGACTAAAAATCAATATCTCAATAAAACCAATAAACATTCAACAATGAAAAACCGTAGTAAAGTTGAGAATCTTCAATCTTGCTCTTGCTCCGTTCTCCGTCTCTCACAGCTCTCAGGAAAAGTAAAATATGATAAAAGGTTCAGAGAAAAAGTTCTTGGGGAGTATTTATATGTCCTAGGTCTTGTAGCTCTCAAAAATACCCAAAATCGCTAAAAAAATAGAATTTTTGGGCGGAAATTCGGCGTCTCGCGCGGCCGCATGGCTGGCCCGCATGACGAAACAGAACTCCTGACAACTTTGCGTAGCGATTTTTTTTGGCTCATTCTCCCTCATCCGAACTCCGATTTACGATCCGTTTGCACTCACGAACTCCTCCCAGAGACGAACTACAACTTGTATTTCAGGCAATTTTTCCAAATTCGGCTTCATTATTTCTGAAAATTCGTTCAAACAACAAGCAAGTAGCAAGTTCTTGACCATAAACGAATATAAGCTCAAATAGACCATCAAACACATAAAATCCTCACAACTAAGCATAAAAAATGACACACCAAGAGGTAAAAATGCATGTTTATCAAACACACTGGGTTGGATTTTTCACTCACTTAACACGCACTAGGTGCTAAGATCTCTTGGAGTCAGAACACTGGTCTGAACTCCACTCTACTCAAATACTCTTTTCTCTCAGTTGAAAAGGAGGTTCGAAGTACCAACTAGATTACGAAGAACAGGCTCTTTAGTAATCAGAACTTAGGCTTTGAATAATACAAGATATTTGCCTAAGGATCTAAGAGAAGTGTGTAATCAGTAGTTTGATTTTGGCTTTGTTGATTCTCTTCTTCGATTCAAATTGTTGAAGGCTTTGAATGGCTGAGTTGCGATTTTGGCAGCATTTCAGCTTGAGCTTTTGAATCGGTGAAGATTGAAGTGATCCTCGAGCTCTATTTATAGGAGAGATCTTGAATTAATAGATTTGTTGGCGGATATGATCTTCAAGAATTCATCCGTTGTGAGAGTAATTCAAATCTTGGCTGAGGCTTCAATCTTCGAGGTTCCTCGTTTTGGTGAGAAACGTCTTCTCAGATGCAGGAGGTAGAGTCCCTCTGAAAAGTAATCACCAAAAAGGAAGGCTCTGCAGAGAAAATGACGATCCTCAATATCTCTGCATTTAATGCGGCTGTACTTGAAAGTACGTGGCTTCCTTTTAACGTTGGAGTTTCAGTCCGAGGAAGAATGTCAACTGATACTTGACTTTAGTATCAGTCCGCTAATTCCACGTAACCAGCATTTGCTGAATCAATCATAACTGATTCTTCAGTTAAGTCAAACATTAGTATTTGACTCTGCCTTTTATCGCGAACATCAGTTGAGTTCTTTAGTTTTCAGTCTTCAGTCCTCCGATCTTCAGTCTTCAGTTTTCAATCTTCAGAATACTAGAAAACTAGAAAGTGAACTCTAACAGTTAAGTTCAAAGGGTTCTAGTCTATTACAAAGAAAACTTAAGAATTTTGGTATCATCAAAACTTGGGCTATGATATTTCATTAATTTCCCAACATATAATTATTTCAATTTCATAAAAAAAGACATTCGCTTTCGTACTTGTTTATATTTATATGACGTTATTTTATCCTTTGTTCATATATTTGAATTTGATACACGCCTTCAAATAAGGGGAGTATATTGGATTGAGATTCTGTAGGATTTTCAAGGACTTTAAAAAGTCCATGGATTTTAAAGGACTTTCGAAATCCATAGACTCCGCGTGGAGTTTAGAGGAATCCATCGAAATCTCAAGTTTGAAGCTCGAATTTTGTCCTTTGTATTCTTTTTGACAAATCCATCAGAATCCATGGATTGCTAAAATCCATGAAATGTTGAATACCACCTGATTTTAAAAGACTTTAAAAAGTCTAGTTTAAATACCTCTGAATTTTAAAAGACTTTAAAAAATCTGGATTGAATACCTCTGAATTTTAAAGGACTTTTAAAAGTCTGAATTGAATACACGAAATCCTTTAAAATCCTACAGACTCTCAATCAAATACACCCCCCTAAGTTTGAATTTGATCGGAATTGGTGGCAGTAGAAAAATCACTAGCATTTATGTCTATAAGACTATAACTAGGGATGGCAACGGGTCGGATCTGGACCGGATCTCATCAATACTAGATCCAGATCCGTTTTCATCTATCAGATCCAGATCCGCGGAGCTGAAAAATTTAGATCCAGATCCAGATCCGCGGAACCGCTGGTCCAGATCCATGGATTTACTGTTTTTAAATTAAATAAAAAAAAATCACAAAATTAACATCTAATTTTCATCATGAAAAATATTGCACAAAATACATTCATGCAATCCAAAGTCTCAACATAGAAAATCAAGTCCAAAAATTCAAAATAAACAAATCTCAATGCATGAGTCTACGAGAACAAGTCTTCAAAAATTCAAATTACATTTTCTAAGAATAAAAGTCTCCATTATCCATGGCACAACTACTTTCAACATCATCGACAAATGAAGAAAAAAAAATTTAGAGCAAAACAAAGTCATTTCAATAATAGAAGTTTAAAACATATGTAAATTAATTACCATATCAATAATATCAATTTGTTCTTCTCCATCTTCATCATAATCTTCATTAACTGTGGAACAAGCATGAGAGTCATCCAATTCACCTAAGCTAAAAAAAGAAAAATATTATGAATAAGGTATATTGGCAAATGAAATGTAAAGTAAGATAAAAATAAATAAAATATAACATTTGAAATCATCAATCATCCATTTTGTAAACACATCAATGCCTCCACGGTTCGAGAGTGAAGTCGAGAACGATGAGCACTAACAACACGCCCATCCGTGCTAAAAGCACTTTCCGAGGCCACTGAAGATACGGGAATAGCAAGAATATCCTTGGCAATTTTCTTCAAAATAGGATACATTTGATCTCTTTTCCACCAATCAAGAACGTCAAAGGCATCATTCTCAGGTATAGGATCATCATCTAAGTAGTGTTCAACTTCACCCCTCATATGCACCTTTCTTTTCTTTGTTCTCTTGGCTTGAGCATAAGTATCCTCCTCATCGTCACACTCATCACCGCCTACTTCTTTTCCTTTCCAAAGTTCATTATTTTTTTCACTTTCAATCCTCATTTGATATTCAATCACAAGTCTATCAAGATTCTCCCTTACTTTTTTGAGTTCCTTTTCAGCACCATCAGGCCCATCTCCATACAACCTTTTGAAATAGAACTCCACACAATCCATCTTATTTCTAGGATCTAAAACAAAAGCAACAGCCAAAACCCCACCAATTTGGTCCCAATATTTGTCAAACTTCTCAACCATATTCTTAGCCATTGTTCTAATAACATCAACATCACTTTGCATCCACCGCCTCAAAGCAATCTTAATTTTACAAACTTTACGAAGAAACATATTAGAAGTTGGATGATTTCTACCAGAAAAGACTTTAGTAGCTTTGTAGAAAATCTCCAACTTCTCACAAACAAGACTTGCCAACATCCATTCATGCTCAGTAGGAACAACAAATTTTAGCTTTCTATTCAAGCGTTTCAATTTTGTAAACACATCCTTAAAAGGTAAAGCAGCTTGAAGCATCAAAAAAGTGGAATTTCACCTAGTTTTATAATCAAGAACCAACCTTTTAGGCCCATATATATTCAAAAGCAGACAAGCATCCTCAAATTTTTTAATTCTTTTAAGAGTAGACATCCAAAATATAACACACTCTCGAACTTTCTCAACTGCACTACCAATCACACCTAAGCCGTCTTTCACAACCAAATTTAAGATATGAGCACTGCACCTCAAATGCAAAAATAATCCACAAAACATTAAACTATTGGATTCTAAATTCTCCATCAAACCATTCATCATTGTATCATTCGTGCTCGCATTATCAAGAACCACCGCTGAGACTTTATTCTCCAAAGAATAATAACATATGCAATCCATTAATATCTTTGCAAGAATGGGTGTTGTATATGGAGAAGGCACAAAACAAAACCTAAATTAACACACAATTTATAATTATTAATAAATATTTAAAACTAAAATAAACACATAGCAACAAATAGCAAGTAAATCAACACTAGTAATTAAAAGTAAAGCTCATTACCTCAAAGTTCGATTACGTAAGATCCATTGTTGATCAATAAAGTGTGAGGTGATAGCCATGTATCCCTTTTTCTGATTGGAAGCAGTCCACATGTCGGTGGTTAGTGCAACTCTCCCATATGTGGAATCGAACAGAGCTTTCAAGGAACTCTTGGCATCATCGTATATCTTCATAATACTCTTAAGTGTATTCCTCGATATCATTTTGAAAGATGAATTAAGCCCCTTCACAAAATTTCTAAAGCCCACATGATCCACTATCGATAAAGGGTACTCATGTATGACCACCATACTAACCAAGTCCCACCTTGAAGTCTCTTGATCAAACTTGACAAGCTTTTCCCTATCCTTCAATTCCAATACAGTGGTCGCATCAACTTCAGTCTTAACATTCAACTTTGTTTGACCTAATCCAAGCCGTAAGTGCTGCTTTGGACATACGAGATTTGCATGCTTAAGTAGATGAGAAGTTCCAGATGCACCATTGTAAGACAATGTAGCTGTGCAGTAGTTGGATTTTGCCTTTTGAACACCATTCACCATTATTATCTTGAAATGATCCCAAGCTTTAGAAGTAAGTTTCTTGGCCGTTTTACTATCTTCTACTTTCACTTCTGTGGTCCCAACGACTTTAGCATTGGTGGAATCATCTTCAAGTACAATCACATTCACAAGTTGTTCAACAAAGCCTTTGCCAACTTATTTTCACCCTCCTACAAAAACAAAAATCAAATCATGTTTCTAATCTAACAAAAGGATTCTGCTGAATCTAACAAAATTTAACATTCATAAGTTAGTAGTCACGAATCTAACATTCAATAGTTTTGAATTGGACTGCCAAATTAAAAAGGATTCTGCCGAATCTAACAAAATTTTTCAAAAAGCATTCTGCCGAATGAATCTTACAAAAGTTTTAATAAGAATGAATCAACATTGACAAAAGCATTTAACAAAAGCATTCTGTCGAATGATGCCTTTAACAAAAGCATTCTGCCGAATGAATCAACATTGACAAAACGTGACTCACCACCAACATTGACAAATTCAACTTATCTAATAATCATAATCAACTTTTGACAAAATCAGAAACTAACCTAAGACAAAATTTCAATTTTCAGAATCAAATCAAAATGAACATTTTTTTTATTTCTAACCTTTGATTCAGAGAATCCAGTGGTAGACACATGGCTGAACGACGGCGGCGGTGGAGTCTGGCGGCGACCGGAAGCAAGCGGCGGCCGGAGATGGGCAGCACGCAGAGTCGCACCGGCGAACTGGAGAAGGTCTGAAGGTGGCGGCCGAACTGGAGTGCTCCGAGAGGTCCGAGAAGGTGGCTAGCGAGCTGGAGTGGTTCGAGAAGGGAAAGAGGGGCGACGGGCGAACTGAAGGAGGAAGGGCGTGTGCTGTAGCTGTTGTCCCCGCCTTCGCCGGCGACGGGCGGCGAACTAGTAAGGCGGCGGGTGGGCGAGGGAACGAGGGTGAGTGACTGAGGCGGCGGGTGAGTGAGGGAGATTTGGAGAGGAACCGAGAGATGAGAGGTTAGAGGAGAATTAGAAAACTAGGGTTTCAATTTTCAAAGTTATCCTATTTTTCTATTATTTTTAATTTTTAATATATCTAATACTATTAATAAAATAAATATAAAAAATAAATAATATATTTTAAATAAAATCGAATCCACGGGTAGGATCTGAGTTGGATCCGGATCTCAAATTTTAAGATCCAGATTCATTTTAGAAAATGAGATTCAGATCCCAATCCAAATCAGCGAATCCAAATCCATAAAATCGAATCTGGATCCACAAAATCTGGACCGGGTCAGGATCCACTACCATCCCTTAACTATAACCCTAAAATCAATCATCAAATTATACGGGCCACTGTGATGATTGTTTTTCCTGTACTCATCTTCTCCTCCTTTCTGTCTATTCTCTCCTCCCATTTCTCTCTCTATAAATGATGGGTTATCAAGCTAGGAATATTTTAGAACCAAAACTCCCCACTGTGCGTCATCTTTTCATATGATTAGTCGTATGGAGCGAACCCCAGCAGCTTGTGCCATGGACTGGAGCATTCAGCTCCAAAAAAGCCTTCGTTCAAAAATACCAGGTAACTATGGACAATTCATATATATATATTGATTCTCTGCATATTTATTAGGAATATTGATTGGTTCGTTATGGTTTAGGTAAACGTATTGAGGCCCTAGAAGAAATGGGCAGGCGGCTTGAGTGGTGGAACATGGAGCCAAAATTGACGTTTGCAGAGTACAGAATATTTGGCTTAATCCCCGGGGAGGATAAGCTGTTCCTTAATGCTATTTTTCTGTGCCTGGCTGATGCATTTAGGTCCGGCAACAAACAGACTAAAGAATGTGTTGTTAGAATTTTCGTGAGGATGAAGAGGAGGAAAGATAGAGATGATGTGGGTGTTTTGAGCAAGGAAAAGTTGGAGAATTACTTGGAGTTGTTGAGCAGAGTAAAGGAAGTGTTTGATAAAGGGGATGCTGAAGAAAGAGGACTGGCTTTACTGTTGCTTGGTTGCTGGGCTTATTTAGCAAAGGATTGTCCGGATGTGCGGTATATTGTGCTGTCAAGTTTGGTTGCTGGTGATGTTCTTGAGGTATGATGATGAAGCACCACATATCATCGAGGGATTTAAGCTTTCATGTGAAATCTCGAAACTATCAATTGTGATCTTCTGGAGATTCTTGTAAAGCTGAGATTAAAGGTGTCGTAACTTTGTCATCTTTAAAGACTTCCTAGGCACTTCTAGTCACATTATAATTCTGTATGTAAAAACTGACCATCTATTGATTTTTGTTTATAATAATTTCCTAAGTTTTGTTGCTCATTTAATGTCTAACTATCTAAGCTGGGTGTGCGTAGTGACTGATAATGTAGCAAAAAATTTGGTTCTGTTTAGCTCCAACTTTGTTTTGTATGGTTTACAAAGCCTTCTGCCATTTTCTGCAGGTGAAGGCCGCGTATTTTGCTGCAGGCTGCTTATCTGAGATGTCAGATGACTTCGCTAATGTTTTCTTGGAGATACTTAGGACAACAATCTTGTCACAGGAGATATCAAAAGACATAAAGTTAGCTGCAGGACGAGCATTTGCCAAATTGAGGTGCTCATTTTCAGTTGCAGAGAAGGCATACAAGGTTCAACATCTTCCCACCTCTAGTAGAGGCATTAGTTGTTCTTTATGCTGTGACATGGATTTTTGTTTTCACATATCTAAGCATGTCGAGGCCAATAAGCTTGTCTTCAAAAGGAAAACTAAAACAAAAAATAACTAAGAAAGAAGTGAGAAATGCTATGTGGACCTATCACTTTTGGGTTTACATGACCTTGACAGATGATAATATGCTTTGTACTACATACAGTTTGTACATGTTGGTGAGATATTTATGTCCCTGTATATTTAGCTCAATGTTATATTGCAACTTCTAAAGACACTTCTTATAGTTAGGTTTGAAGCTCCTCATGGATTCTTCAGAAGATGACTTCTCAGCTATCATGCTAATTTCACTTTCCAGAGTTGCTTCTCGGTGGATGCTTCTAGTTCCTAGTCAGGTGTGATTTTAATGAATTAAATGAGTTGCTTGCTTGTAGTTTTTTATTACTGAATATGTGGATGTGAATTTTTTCTTCCTTTCACAACCTAGAAATGGAAACAAACTAGTTTATAAGAAAAAGGCTATGCTTAACATATGGGCAGGATTTATTCAAAAAATGTATCCTTTTATGGATTTAGTAACTGACTGGGTTCTAAGTGACTGATGGAGGGAGGGATATCAGTAATTTTCAACTCAATGTACGTGCAGGATTTATTAAATTGGTTGTACAATTATGATTTACAAATTTAAACTATTTTTCGTGAACTTATAGGCTTCTATGTATTATCTTGTTTATTTTAGTATGTAATTTCTTATTTCTGGTTGTAGATAGAATTGCTTACACTGTTTCAAAATGAAGATAGATCTTTGCGGATGCAAGCTACATCATTAAGATGCTTCCGCTTTTTAGTAGCAAGAGAAGTTTGTATGTTTCCTTCAACTACAGGCACAGTCCATAAGTTATTTGGCATGCTACACAGATATGAACTTCATCCGACACTGCAGCTTGAATCTTTAAGAATTTTATATAAGGTATTTCTTGCTGCATTACTAAAATATGGCCTTATTGTATTCATAGAGTTCCTCACATTATCACATTTTGCAGTTCCTTCTGATTATTTTATCCATCACTCCTTGCATGGAGATTCCTGAGCTTTTTCAGAAGCTGTTTGTAGTAGTTCAAAAAATGCTAATATCATCTGTGCGGTCAAACAGAGTTTTAGCTGTTAGTGTGCTAGCAGATCTTTCAGGAAAAGTTTTGGGAAGACAAGATATGTGGTCAGGTGGATCTGATTACACCCTGGCATCCCAGGTGATCTCTTTCATCTTAGATCAAGTCCTTTCCCTCGTGACACCAATAGTTGGTAATAATAAGGCTGACTTTCCTGTGGAGCTTGAGGTTAAAAGCTTGCTCAAAATTTTATTCAACCTGGTTGAGAAATACTCGAAGCTTCGTTGCCTAGTGCTCGATAGTGCATGTTTATTTATATGTAATTTGATGAAGATGATCGACAGAGAAAGGGGCTCAGAGAAAACTGTCTTGTCAAATCCAATGATGACAGAGTATGTTAGCCATGGAAAAACACTGGTTGAATCAAATATCATTCTCACTCTGTCAAAAATCATGGCTGCTTGTTTGGAAAACATTGAATACACTGATACTGAAACCAGCCACACCTTGGATTTGGATGCATTGAAACTTCAAGTAGAAACTGTATGCCATTGTAGCAGTATTGGTAGCTACACTAGGCTGATGAACTTTCTGTTATTGCACTTACATTCCATCTTTATCTGCATGAAGAATTTGACTGAGCACTTGTTGTCACCTTGTAATAGTTTGAGTTTGTACTGTATTGATTCCATTCTTGAGTTTGATAAATCTACTCTCAGTTGTGCAAAGGAGATATTAGAAAGAAATAATAACTGGTGCGCTTATAAGGCTGGAAAAAATGCTGCCTGCCAGGGTGCGTGGTCCACAGCTGCTTTCATATTTGAGCAGCTTATGAAAGAGGTTGAATCTCCTTCCTGTTGCAGCTGGTTAAAATCTTTGGCTCGGTTCTCTACCTCAGAAAATCAGATTCAGCTGTTTCTTTTATCTGGCCAAGGCACATGTATTGTCCCAGGTGGAAGTGGTTTACGTGAAATGAGTGTCAGTGCCTTGAGGACCCAAAGTTGCAAGTATATAGAAATTCTTCTCAGAGGTTGCGATGCAATTCTTTGTGCCGAAGAAATTCTTGGAGCCCCTGACATAGGCCATATATTCAGTTTTCAAAGATGGTTTTTGACCCTCAGAGCAAGGGCTCTGAAAAAAGTTGCTGATATGATGAAGCTACTTGATTCAGTTTCATCTATCCAATATGGCACTGGGTCTGGTGGAGAGTTTGACAGAGGTACTCTTCTTTCGCCCGGTACTTCTTTGACACTTGGCCCCTTCGTTAACTCTTGTATTGAGGTATCATGCCATATGAAGAAATTAGCTGAGGAATTTGATATGCTCTTGACATCTTTCATGGGTATGGATAGACAAAGTGTAATGAGTGTTTCTGCACTTGCATTGAGTTGCTCTATTATGGCCTTCACTGCTGCTTTTGCTTTTCTAGTTCCAGACTGGTGTTCTTCTGAAATTTATAGAGTTTCTGAATCTGGATACCTAGAGGAGCCTTTACATGCCTTGCTTATTGAAGATCTTCTTGGGCGATTTAAGCATATAGGTTACGAGACTAGAAAAAATCTCCTTTTCCTTCTGAAGCCCTTCGGCAACTGTAACAGGTGTTCTTCATCTAGGTTTATAACTCAAACTTGTTCTTATGAGACAGTAGTCTTACACAAACTTTGTAAGTATTCGGTTCGGGAGGTTTTTAACTTGCGCAATGAGGCAGCCAGAATGCAACAAGATGCTAATGCATTGCATCAAATTATTAATAGGGGTTCGGAAGTGCTAATGAACGTTATCTCAAATTTGATGTTAATTCCTTTCCACGCTCCTCATCACTTCTTTCAAGTGAGGTATGTATAATGGATCCTTTTTAATTGGTCCTGAAGATATGCTTTTTTCTAATATGATTTGGAGGATAAATTCTTACTTTTATTGTGAATTAGTAATTTAACATATATTTCATGCCATTAACAACCAGAATATACCAACTAATACAATGCTAAAAATGCCATGTTGGATGTTGGGTGTTGGGGTAGTAAATAGAAGTTAGTGTGGAACAGTAACGGAAGATGCTTAAGATACAAGTGAATCATATATATAGCAGAATATCGTAATGAAGATAATGGTAGCTGAAACTCTTCTACTGCCTTCAGATTTCTATCTTTTTGTTAATTTCAGTCTTTTTTATAGTAGGCAGTTTCTGTCAGTAGACTATAGACGTTTCTGCTTAGAATAAGGATCGACTTTCTTTCCACATAGAATGGCTAATTCTCATATGAGGTGTTTGGTTTGAGTTAAAGGCATGATTGATAAAATAATCCAACTTAATCAAATGTCTGGCTTGCATGATTCGGCTGGTGATGCATAACTCGCCTGCAATCTAATCATCCAATTGTATGATTATTTATCACCCAAAAGTTGGATTGATTATCTAATGATCTGCCAGTCATACTCTATCCTATCAATCTTATCTATCCCATCTACCAATCCAAACGCCCCCATAGAAAATAGGATAATATTGGAGCCTATGCATTCGAGATTTCTTGACCTCTTTAATGCAGTGCTAAAATTTCAAACCTTGGTGGGAAATGGGAATGATGCCTTTGACTTCTGAATATGCCCCTTGATATCTTTAACATCCCAACTTTCACCTCTACACAAGTTTCCTGGATTTGAAATTCTTTTTTATGTTGTGGCTTGTGACGAAACACTATATATAGAAACTCTCTTTCTGCATTCTATTGACAGGTTTTTGTGTATTTCATTTAGTATTACTAGTTCAAATATTTTCTTTAGTGAAAGTTGATGCACCTTTCAGGTCTGCTGTTTCCTCTCAGCTCTTTGTCATGAATGAAGACGGGCAAGTTTTAGATGGATCGTCCATTTTGTTAGGGTCTCCTCTCTCGCTGAGTTTGAGTTGTCAATTGAAAAACATGCCCGCTGGTGTGCCAGGTCCATCGAACAAAGTGTACTGCATTCTTGGTTGTAAACCCCATTCTTCGGTAACAACTAAAATTGGAGATTCCAAACGACAATCCCAATTGAAGAAGCAGGAAGATGAGATGGATAATATGAAGGAGCTGAATGAGAAGCTGCTGAGATATGTGACTGGCTCTGTGGAGACTGAAGGACGACATTGCAGAAGACGAGACAATGATTGTTTGATGGTAACTGAATATGCGTGTTTCGAACTGAACGAACATGGTCAAGGTTTCTCTACTTGCTTTCTCGATATTTCTATTTTACCTGTAGGTGCTTACAGAATCACATGGCATAGTGGTTATGTTGATAGTGGAGGTTCTTATTGGAGCCTTCTTCCTGTTAATGCTGGCCCATCAATCGTTGTTCAGGATGTAACGACTGTGTAATGAGTTTTTGGTAAATGATGATGTTCAGCTATTCGCTTGTCTGCATAATGTAGAAAGGAATTATAGACATTATAGTTGTCTTTTGCATATTATATAGAATGTAAGGAATAGCTAGCTTATGGTGTATGGCGTGCATATGCGTTTGCAGCTCTTGTATTTGTATTTATATACATCAAAAAAGAAGAGAAGAATTGATTGAAACTAGTGGATGTGCTCGGTGGTAGGAGTAATGAAATTAGAGGCAACATTCTATTCTAGTTAAAATCATTTAGTAAAAAGAAATTTTATTTATATGAATAAAATTGTAGAAATAATAGTCATTATAGTTAAAATATTCTTGTATTGTTAACATATTATCACACATTTTTTAGGATTTATACGATTTTATCATTGTGGATGTGATTTGGGGTTATGAATAAAAAATCTTTTTTGTATATCAAATGGGTTAGAGTAGCCTATTGTCTCATGAAATCAAGTCGTTCAAATTGTATGAGGTGCCATTTTTGTTTTTTTAGGTCAGAATTCTTTTTTTTTTTTTTGAGAACTGAAGAAAGAACTTCATTGAACAGAAGAAAATGAGTTTACATCAAACGGCAAGACCCCAACAGAAACAAGGAGGGAGGAATAGGTAATAGCAAAAGAAGCTAATCTGTCAGCAATGTAATTCTCTTCCCGCGGCGTCCAGGCGTTGAAAATGCCTTCTTAAGGAATGGATCTCCCTCAACGTGTCACCTAAATAAGAAAGGTTAGTTTCTTACTTAACAAGTAGCCAGTAAAGAGGTTGGCAATCCGTTTCCACAATCACATCCATCATACCACGCTCCCGACACAGTTCCAACCCTTCTACCATCGCTAGAGCTTCACCCTCAATTACCGTGAAAGCTCCACACTTCGATCCATAAAAACACCCAATAATAGAGCCCTCCCAATCAGTTAACACTGCTCCAATTCCAATTCCCTGGCCATCCTTAATCGCTGTGTTATAGATAAGTGACTGCATAGCTTGCAGAAGGGGTTTTTTATCTTAGCTGACTAAAGTTCGAGGGCCTGATTGCAAAGTCGGGAGAAGTCTGTTTTAATGAAGTCGTTACCGTGCTTTATGGTATGCGACGTCGTTTGGCAGCTAGGCTTTTAAGAGTTAGTTAAAAGCACTGTTTTTCTTCTTTTGTTAGAGAGAGAGAGATAGAAATATTGTGTGAGTTTGAGCTAGAGATGTGAGAGTGTTGACTTCTGTAAATCAAGTCGAATTTCTTGAGTTTACGCTTTGTAACACCAAATCTCCGGCGAAGTTTCCGGCAAACAGCAATAAGATCTTCCTAACCCTCCGTGGACGTAGGTCATTCTTGGGCCGAACCACGTAACTCTTGTCTTCTTCGATCTGGAGTTGTTTTCTGTTTTCTTCGTTTCAAATTTTGGGTTTAGTTTCACACGCTGCATCCGAAGCAATTTTCACCATCCTCTCATCATCGCAATGGATTGAGCTTGCAGTCGCCGTCTGCACAGGAAAGCAAACCGGCTTCTGCCACATAGCCCGAGAAGCAAAATTAAGGCACTCCACATGGGCTAACTCTTTTTTTTGAAACAACATCATCTTCCTAGCAAACCAAGTCGTCCACGCGAGCGAAGCAAAAAAAACATGAACCTCTCGGAAAGGCGAGCTACGGATCTGCTTGAACCAGTCCGGAATGGAACAACCCTCTCCCGGATTCAAAGGCTGACGTCGTAAAGGGGACATTTCCCACAACACTCTAGCCCAACCACAATTACGTAACGCATGCTCTAAAGATTCGACCTTTTTCCCACATCTTCTACACAAAGAATCCACATCGATATTTTTTCTTCTCAGATTCTGCGCTGTAGGTAAGGTGTTAGATAAACATCTCCACATGAACAATTTAACCTTTGGAATAACGTCTAAGCCCCAAATCCAGCTCCACAAAGAATCAAAAGAATTGGACGAGGAGGCTAAGTCACGTTGTTGAAGATCAGCAGCCAATCTTACCCGGACCGCACTGAATACATATTAAGCTTTCCTCACGGCCAGAAAGGCCTATCACTTTCATTTGGATTAGGTCTAAATTGAGCAATAATTTTCCACCTATCATTTGGCAGTAGAATCTCTTCGACCTTTTCATCATTCCATGTAGCCAAATCTTCATTCATCAAATCTTGAGCTCTTAAAATTGCCATGCCATCCTCCACCATTGCAGGTGAAAACTGCCCATTTCCATTAGGAATCTAAGAATCCAGTCCAATCTGAATACGAGCACCATTACCTAATCTCCATGCAAGGCCTCTCGCGAGTAAATCACGTCCAACTAGTAAGCTTTTCCATGCATAAGAAGGGTTATGAGCATTACTAGCCAAGATCAAGTCATTTCTCGGATAATACCTTGCCTTGAGAGATCAAGCAAATAGGGAGATGTTTAGTCCTATTTTGTGATGATTAGATGGGTGTTTAGGTGTGTTATGAATTTATACTTTTGGTCTCGTTCACAAAGTAATTAATTGATTTGAGCTTATGTGTTTATTTTGTTGTCTCGAGATTGGATGCTCTAATTGATTAATTATTGAAAAAATATGAAGTTCAAATTTGGCTGATTGATCATCGCAAGAATCGTAGCTCGTCTCGATAGAAGTTCATAGGCGAAAACGGATCTAAAATTGGACTTGTAACGAGGGAGAACGGGCCGAAACAAAAACATTGCGCAGTGCAGTCTGCGCGTGAGCGACCCAGCAGGCTCTGGGTTTTTCCCGCGACCGAGCTGCGCGATTTTCAGCGCCCGAGTATCATTCCTAGCGCCCGAGCGACCCTCTTCCTCTCCCGTTGACTTCTCCCCGTGCCCGAGGGCGTTGCGAGGGCCTTCAACTCAACGCCCGAGGAGCTCTCGCCCAACTCTCCCCGCAACCGCGCGCCTTCCCAGCGGGCGAATGCCTTCTTTCCCAGCGGGCGAGCTCCAAGTCCCGCGCCCCAGCTCCAAACGTCGTGCCCGAGCAGAGATCCAGCGGACGCTTGCCATTCCAGCGGTCGCGTACCTTTGCTCCGCCCCCGCGCGCCAAACTTAGCGGTCACTGGGTTTGTTATTTCACTGCGCAGTTGCTTATTTCAAGTTCCAATCAGTGTGCACTATGTGTTCCTTTCCAGCGTTAAAAGAAAAAGCGTATTTTTCATCCGGGGATATAAAAAGGCTGACTCTCATTTCCTAGGGCACACTTACACTTTCCTAGACGCAATTCTAGCCATCGTTCCAGACACCAGATTTCCTAGTTAAGGTTTATTCGCACTGAATTCTTCATTCTTACGCCTAGAATAATTCATAGTTAGAGATTTATTTTCAATTATCATCAATTACTGTAAGTTTCTATTTATTGTCTAGATAAACTCTGGATTTATGACTTCAATACAATAGTTGTTATTTCTTTCTAGATGCTCTTTAGATTTATTCTGCTTAATAATTTCGTTCGCTGTCTAGATAATTGTTATTTTTGTTGCGCGATTATTTTAATGAATTACTGCTTTTCCTCAATAACTCTAGCGTAGATTTACATGTTATTTCTTTCCTTCTTGCTTATTTTAAATCCTTGCCTAGATAGTTTTACATGCTTTATTTCAATTACGTGCTAGATAAGAGAGAGAGAAAGAGAGTCAGACCCAAAATCTTGATTAGAGTGTTTAGGTTTATTTTATGTTATCTGTGTGCAACACGAGAGAACACCCTATTTAGCCTTCCTTGAGAGATGACTTGGGTTAGCTTATTCCACTGCAATTGACCTCGTACGATTGCGAGTCAATTCATAAGTGTTTTGAGTTGAGTCGGGAGCAGTCATTAGTGAGAAGACCCCAAGCTTGCTTAGCAAGCATCGCCTGATTAAACAGGCTAATATCTCAAAACCCCAAACCACCATCCCCTTTAGCCATACACAATTTCTTCCAACTCTTCCAATCATTTTTTTCCCAAAAAAAAAACCAGCTGCTACACTATTGAGGCGTTGGCAAATCTAGTCCAGCAATGCAAAATAGCTCATGATATAAGAGGAGATTGATTGTAACACCGACTTGATGAGAACCATCTCACCCGCTCCAGAGATAAACCACCTCTTCCAATCTTTCGACTATTTCCGGGTCCTATCAACCAACATCTGAAAAATCTCACTCTTAGAACGTCCCACTATATATGCTAGGAATTCCCAAATAAGTAGAACTCTGCCCTGACTGCACCACTCCCAGCAAATCAGCAAGTTCACCCTGTATCTCCTCAGAAATACCACCACTGAAAGATATCGAAGATTTATCAAAGTTCACCAGTTGGCCAGATACTCCTTCATAAGAATTAATGATCTTTTTAACCATCTCGACTTCCTTAGCATTCCCTCTTCCGAAGATGATACAATCATCAGCAAAATAAAATATGAGACACCCTCGGTGCTGTCCGACAAATCTGAGCCCCATGTAGCAAATTTTGGGTTTCCGCCTTTCTGAGTAACCCAGAAAGTGCCTCAACATAAAAAAGGGACAAAAAAGGGGACAATAGATCCCCCTGGCGCAACTCCCTACCTGGTTCGAAAGAGGTACCTGGAAAACCATTAACAAGGACATGGAATGAGACAGTCTACATACACCGTAAGATCAAATTCACAAACGAAAGGTTGAACCCCAAATGCAACATAATAGACTCCAAAAATTTCCATTCCCCGCGATCATAAGCTTTTTCCATGTCAAGTTTAAAAGCAAAGACGCCCTTAGATTTAGCTTTATTCAACTTCATCATATGAAAGATTTCAAAAGCCAACAAAACATTATCCGTAATATGACGACCCGGGACAAAAGCAGACTAACTCTCATGCACAATAGCAGGAAGACACATTTTGAGACGCTTAGTGATGACTTTTGAGATGAGTTTATAAACGACATTACAAATGCTAATAGGACGAAAATCAGAGGGTAGAATGCAATGTTTCTTTTTTGGGATGAGACAGATAAAAGTAGAATTAATAGGGCTAGGCGAAGCACCATTATTCAAGATATCTAACGTAAGAGGGACAATATCCAAACTAACAGACAACCAAAAAGATTTATAAAAGAGGGCAGGCATACCATGGGGCCCAGGGGCCTTAAGGGGGTGCATCTGCTTCAGCGCATTGGCAATCTCTGTGGCAGTGTATGACAAAGTCAAGTTATCGTTCATTTCCTCAGTGACCACTGGGTCAATGGAGCGGAGAACGTCAGCAGGGTTATGAGTATGGCCTGGGGAGAAGAGCGTCTGAAAGTGATTCCTAAAAACCTCATCCATCTTCTCATTTTTCTGAGTTTTTGTCCCATCCTCACACTGAATCTCCCGTATATGATTTCTTTTCTTCATTCCCTCGGCAACTTTATGAAAGAAGCCGGTATTCCGATCTCCTTCCGCCATCCAATCAGCTCTGGACCTCTGCTTCCACATCACTTCCTCCTGTTTCATAAGTTCATCCAGCTCGTTCTCAAGCCTCTTCTGCTGTTCTTTGTTTGCCATATCGAGATTATTGGCACTTTGACGTTTAGCAAGATCTTTTCTAATGTCCGCACATCTACTCTTAACGTGCCCGAACTCCTCACGTTCCTAAATCTTAAGAGCTCGGCCCATATCCTCCAATTTTTTGTTCACCTCCCCTGCTGTCCTTACCACACCACCTGCCTCCCACAACCTCTTACATGTGGCTTTGCAAGTTTCATGTCACAGCCACATGGCCTCAAATCTAAAAGGTCGGGGACGATTTGGTCGCTCTTCTCCTTTCTGATCAAGAGAAAGAATACTCGGGCAATGGTCACTAGATTTACGTAGAAAATGCACAACCTCATAAGCCAGAAAAAGCTGAACCCAACTCTCGCTGCCCAAAACTCGGTCTAAACATTCCATGATATTAGCCTTACCGACCTGATTATTATTCCACGTAAAAGGATCACCAACAAAACCCAAATCATTCAGCCCGTAATCCTCCACCACATTCCTAAAGTTCAACAGCCATGAATCCGACTTGATAAGGCCATCTTGCTTCTCAAAGTGGTACATAGTTTTGTTGAAATCACCCCCACGTATCCATCTCTCCGACACCAACGGGAGTATAGAGCGCATAAGATTCGAAGTGAGATGGTGTTCTTCAGTGATACTCCTCCCAACAAACCACAAAAATCCCATGGCTCATGAAACCCATCATCCACCGCGGCCAAAATGTGGTATAGAGAGGAAGATTTGACCGTAAGTTGTATATCATCAGCCCATAGTATACACAAACCACCTTTACGACCTCCCGTTGCACAATCACAATCAATAGCAAAGAAATTCTCGAAACCCAGTTGAGAAAGAATAGGATTCCACTCCACAGTCAGCAGTTTGGTTTCCATTAAGAAAACTACATCAGATCGCATCTGTTTGGTACTCCACAAAATTATCCTCTGTATCAATATCTTCCACCACTCCAATTTTCTTAGCAATACATCGGAGAACAGTGGGTCGAGTACACTTCATCGGGATATCATACGCACATACCCAAAAGCTTCCTTTGTCAATTTTGATATTAGATGGCTGTGCGGATCCGTTAAGTTCCGAGATTGCAAAAAGGTGCCCATCAAAATGCCACGGTTGGCACTTCAAAACCCATTGCCGAGCCTCAGGCGTCTAAAAAGAGAAAAGAAATACTCCCTCCGTCCGCCAAGATTATGTAAAAATTACTATATTTGGCGTCCGCCAAGATTATGTCACTTTCCTTTTATGGCAATGGTCCCACCATCCTCTTTAATATTTTATCCTTACTAACACTCTTTATTTACAAAAAACCCACTCAAAATTCAATCTCAACCACACATCTCATAAAGTGGTGGGACCCTTTCTCCACTACATCAAAATCATCACCAATTTTATTAAATCCCGTGCCCAAGCAATTTTACATAATTTTGGCGGACGGAGGGAGTAAGTTTTTCCTCCACTCACGTGCAGTGAAATTATTCTGGGTCTTCTAAGACTTCCTCATTATCTCCAACAGGTGAAACCTATTTGGAGACTTCATACAAATCAGTCAACCCACCAAGCAAAAGGACTGCACATTAGATTGTGACCCATCTTCCTCAACGTCCCCAGATATGTCCACAACAACACTTTCACGGTCAGTTCGCTTCTCATTACCAGGCGCAAACCCATAACCCCGCGATGAATCACCACGCTCCATGACCTGCGAAACACCAAAGGAGAAAAAAAAGAAAAAAACAACGCTCAAAACAAAACACACAGAGAAAGTAAACACGAAGAAGAAAAGAGGGACAAAAAAGAAAGACGAAGGGAGCAATAGCGCACGACAGAGACTGACGCCGACCAAAATAAGGAAAAACCCTAGACAGAGACTCACGAAGAGGACAAAACCCTAGAGAAACCTAGAGGACCAAACCCTAGACGCCTAGGGAACTTTCTTGGTAATTAATTAGGTGTTTTAGGTCGAATTCTAAACGGGTCATTTTAACCTGTAATGATGTTGGATGAGGTGTCGTTTTTTATTCTTTTACATCATATTCGAAATTACTCCCTCCATCCACAAAAAATGTGTGTTTATTACTATTTTCGTCTGCCCACAAAGATTGTGTGTTTTCATCTTTTAAAAACTTCATTTATACTTTAAAATCAATTCACACTCAATATTTATAAAATATTCACCCTTTACTCTTATAATTTGGTGGATCCAATACTACCCTTTAACACTAAAATCATCTTTCAATTTTTTTATTAAAATCCGTGCCCTCCACTTCACCACGCACTCTTTGTGGACGGAGGGAGTAGATTGTTTGCATGATAATGATGTTTCTTGTCATATTGAATATCAGTTGTACACCAAATTAGTTGTATAACATTTACATCTGATCATATTTGACACAAATTAAAGTTTTAAGATATTTTTGTTAATGATCGTGAACTTGCAACATACAATTAATCATAACTGAATATAAATTTTTGTATGCATAGTCTTATGGTTGGAAAGAGATTGCTCATATCTTTTGTTTATGATTATAGCAAAGCAAGCAAACTTTGTATCCTCTCAAGTTTTATTTTAAATTAAATTAAATTAAAAGAATTATTTATTTCTCACGTAATATCACATTTAAATAGGTATGTCACAAGGATAAATATACTATAACTGAGTATATGAACACTTTGTCCAAAAACAAGAAAGAAGGTTGTCGTTAATACAAATAGAGCAATTACTTCAATAAGAGCAAAGACCAAAATAGCGTATCTAATAGGGATCTTTTTCTTTTTTGACTATGTGAAATCCACACTTTGACTCCTAAGATTCTGTAACGAATAAATACTTCCGCAAGAGCATAAACGACTTTCTGGTTAAATACATTTAAATAATTATGTCGTCCACATCACTTTGAAATATTATAATTTTCATCACTACAAGAAAATGCGGCTCTAACGACCGAAATTTCGGTCGTTAAAACCCAAAAATCGGTCGTTAATATTTTTAACGACCGATTTAACGACCGAAATTTTCGGTCGTTGTTTGCATCGTCGCCCGAGTTTTAACGACCGTTTTTTCGGTCGTTAAATTTAACGACCGATTTTTTATTTTTAACGACCGAAATTTCGGTCGTTAAAAAGAGAAAAAAAAATAAAAAAAATAAAAAAAATTATTTTTTTTTATTTTTTTTAAATAACGACCGAAATTTTATTTTTAACGACCGAAAATTCGGTCGTTAAAAATTAATAAAAAAAATATTTTTTTTTCGAAAAAAATATATATATATTTTTTTATATATCTTTGTATCCCACAAGTATTTTTAGTGTATTTCTAATGTATTTTGACCTTAATTGCATACCATTTGACGAACTTCCCAGTAGGTCACCCATCTCACTTGTGCTCTAAGTCAAGCACGCTTAACCTTGAAGTTCCTTTCGAGTAGTCACCAGTACAGAACACTCGTATTATTGATATATATAGTACCTATTAATTCATTTAAACTCTAATTCAATATAAAATATCATTAATCATTCATAACCTTATAATATGTCGAGATAATAACTAAGATTTGTGGTGTCGGCGAAACATTGACGATAAATATACGATCGAATTTAAAATAATAAAAAATTAATATTTTCGTAATTTAAAAAAGAAAAGAAAATATGAGTATGAAAAATAACAATCAAATATACAACAAAATCAATATTAAATCAAAAAATCAATATTATAAAATTAATATTTGAAAAATAATTTTATTATTTTAAAATAATAAAAATATTAATATTTTGAAAATAATGAATCTAATAATTTAGAAAATCTAATAAGTCTAATAATTTATTATAATAAGTCTAATAATTTATTATAATAAGTCTAATAATTTATTATAATAAATCTAATAATTTATTATTATTTGCAAATAATATCACATTTTTATTAATAATCAATATTATCTATTTTTATAGAATAATATTATGAAAATAACAATCATTTTTAAAATATTCTCTATAATTTGAAAATAATAATTAAATAGAAAATTAATAAAAAATAAATATATATATATATATATATATATATATATTTATATATAATCAAAAAATAAAAATAAATCAAAATAAATAAAAATAAAAACGAAATTTAAAATTTTTAAAATTGAAAAAATAAAATTAACGACCGAAAAATTCGGTCTTTAAAAAAATTAAAAAAAATATTTTTTTTATTTAAAAAATATTAAAAAAATAAAAAAAATAAAAAAAAATATTAACGACCGAATAATTCGGTCGTTAAAAAAAATTAATTTTTTTTAAAAAAATATTTTTTTTTTAAAAAATAATTTTTTAATAAAAAAAATAAAAAAATATATATTAACGACCGAATTTTCGGTCGTTAAAATTAAAAAAATAATTAAATATAAAAAAATAATTTTTACGACCGAAAATTCGATCGTTAAGAAAAATTAAATATTAAAATATTAAAAAAAATAATTAGCTACCGAATTTTTCGGTCGTTAAAAAATAAAAATAAATAAAAAATAAAATCGGTCGTTAAACGGTCGTAAATCGGTCGTTAAGGCCGAAAAATAAACGACCGAAAATTTCGGTCGTTAATTTCGGTTGTTAAACGCGTGTTTTCTTGTAGTGCATCTCTTAGAGCATCTCTAGTGGGGAGGCGCTATAAGGTGATGAGTTTCAAATTAAATGATCGATCGTGGACGGTGTGTGACTAGTGTAGGTTTCACCTGTTCGTTCATAGCATTGAAGGAACTTAGTTATCACAATTATAGGCAGAGCTGGAGCTACGATGGTCGGGGCCAGGGCTGAGCAGGTGGCCAAGCTGGACTTGAATGCCCTGATGGGCATGATAAGTGACGATGAACTCGTTGCCCTGTTGGGCATCGACCCGGCTGCATCTCCTTCTCCTGAGTGGTGGTACCCTGTTCTGGACCAGGCCGTAGAGCAATTATCTTTCGGCATCGGCAGCGAGCCCCTCCCCATGGACCGTCTATATTCCTCTCCCTTCCTCCGCATCCTTCAGGAGTTTGTGGATAAATTGAAGGGTCCTGGCTCAGACTCGACTGTCGGGTCTCGTCCATTTGAAGAGTACGACATGGATTCTCCTCGTCCTTCCTCTGCTCAGGAAGATCTGTCCTCGATGCCTCGGGAGGTCCAACTCCAAAAACTCTTGGAGTTTTATCAGGATGAGTTTTCCATTTCCCAGCAGATTGTCCAATACCTAGTCCGTACGCCTGCTTCATACACGGACGTGGACGATTTTGAGGATCTGGAAGTCTTGAGGAACAACTCTAATGATCCTCCTGCCGGCTCGACCAATCCTGATGCTGCTACCTCCTCTGCTTCTCCTCAGCCTTAAATCATGTTCTTATGTTTGTATCGTCTTGTAATATTTTTGTTAAAAACCTATTTATATATGTTGTTCTGTATATCCGCCTTCCGTTTTTTGGAATATGCTTTGGCTTTCTATTTTTCTTCTCTGATTTTTTGTCTCTTTTTTTTATGTGATGATTTTTTGTAACACCCCGTACTTTTCCTTATTAGAAATAGTGCCAAGATACTATTTAGAGTACTGAGATATTGAGATGATAGATTTTTGATTATCTTAGATGAGACAGAGTTTCTTTATAGATAGAGATATGAGTTGTTAGAACCAATGACGGAGTTAGAAAGTGAATAGCTTTGACAAAACGAGTTGAGTTAGAGATGCTGATTGAATTGAGAAGAGATTATATTATTTTTTCGAGACCGGATATAGAACTACCGGTGAGACTGACTGACCTATTATGTTAATAGGAACAACGAGTTAGAAATGGAGTTGAGAAAAAGAGCAAGAACCCCTATAGAGAAGAGTCGATGTGAGAGATGATTTGTTTGTCGTTGAATGTGGTTTGTCTTGATGTGATGTTATCTGAGACTATTTGTTTAACTGATTACGTGACTATTTGTTACGTGCGTATTTATGAGTGAGTTATTATGATTTTTTTTAGAATGATAGCACGTGAGTTTTATTTTGAGTTTTCAAAACAAACGCGATTTATTTTTATCGAGAAATCGAAAAGTGCCGATTTATAAATTTTTCCAACAATATGTTTTCAAATTATTTTTCCTGAGATGATGTTATTAATATATTGAGTGAGTGCACTAATACTAGTGCTATATTTATTTTAATTTTGGTCACAAGAGTTTTGTGCTATAACATGTCATTAATTAGTGACTAATTTTTTCCATGACTTAAGTTCCTACACCATATATAATTTTCCAATGAGATTAATTATCCTTTTAAAGACATGTGCTTATTACAAGTGGCAAGTAGATTAGAGTGTAGAGATTGTGTAGAGATTTTGGGGAGACCAAGCATTAATGAGTGAATAGTGTTTTGTCTCTAATTACTCTTCCTTAACAAGACAAAGACTTATCTTACTTCTCCCTCACACCATCATTTCCGTCCCCCTCACTCTCTCTCTCTCTCTCGATTTCTTCCTCCATTACCACCATTGAAGAGACCTCCAAAGCTTCCTAGAATCATACCGAGAGCAAAATCCTTCACTAAATCAAGACCTAAACACTTTCTACTTCCTAAATTCAAGAGATCCTTAGAGTTTAGTCTTGGAGTTAGAAAGAGAAACTTTTGTTCTTAGTGTTATCTTGGGTAAGTGATCTTTAATTGCATAGATCTAGCTTCCATGATGTTCTATGTGTGCTTATTTGGATGTTTGAAGCAAGAAAACACCCCCCCTCACCCCTTTTGTGAGATTTTCGAAAATAGGGAGTTTTTCCCCTTCAAAAATCTTTCTTGTTCTTTTCTTAAATTAGGATGAGAAATATGTTTAATGAGGTGTTTTGAGATGATTGATGTGTGTATTGCAAAGCATGGTCTTGTGATGCAAATTTTTGCATAGTTTAGTTTGACCTAAAATTGGGAGATCTTTGAGTTTATGGTTTGAACAATAAATTGATGATGAGCATGAGATTATGATGTGTTTTTGATGATGATTGATGGTCTATATTGAGCCTAAATTGTTAATTGATGGTTTGTATGTGTTTAAGTGGCTTGTATTGATAGATCTAAGGTTGGATTGATGTTTCTTTTCTGCTCTGCCGAGCTGTTTCTGTTCTGCTCTGGCGAGCTGTTTCTGTTCTGCTCGGGCGAGCTGAGACATTCTACTCTGCTCTGCCGAGACATTCTACTCTGCTCTATCGAGTCATTCTGCTTTGCTCTGCCGAGTCATTCTGCTCTGCTCTGCCGAGTCATTCTGCTCTGCTCTGCCGAGTTTTTCTGCTCTGCTCTATCGAGAGCTTTTCTGCTCTGCTCTGTTGAGCTATTCTTCTCTGCTCTGCCAAGCTATTCTGCTCTGGCGTCCGAGCTGATTCTGCTCAGTCTGTTAAACTCACACTACTCTGGCTACCGAGTATACTCTGCTCTGGTCACCGAGCCGAGTCTAATGAGTCAAATGTTTTTGTATTGATGTTCTCGAGCGTTATAAGAGTTTAATATGAGTTTTGAAGAGTTTTCATTAAAGAAGTATGGAGTTTGAGCATGATATTAGAGTTTAATGATGTTTGGTTTGGTCAAGCATTGACTATATAAATTTTTGATTGAGTTTAGTTTGCATAAGAAGGGAGAGTCTATGCAAATGTATTGAGTTATGTGATGCATGAGGCCATTTGTGAGTAATTGAGTATCTTTGGGCGTGTTTGCTTGTTTGTTGAATGTGGACTCGTTTTACAACTCTTTTGTACCTACTGTTTCGTGAAGTTTTTGTTACCCAAACACCATGAAAATTTTATGAGAAGTATATATGAGAGTCTTGAGCATACTGGTAAAATTTCAAGCCTTTTCGGCAATGTTTACTATTTTTCAAAAATTGAAACTTTCAATTGCTGAAAACTGTCAAATATGGTAGACTGTAGGAAAACAGCCATATCTCCTAAACTACTTGGAGTTTTTCATCCTAATTTTTTTTAATGAAACTAGACTCAAAGAGGTTTCTAATGGTATAAGTTTCGAATCCAATAGAGTTCTGTACCGAGTATAGTGAGGTCTTTAATTTGTGAAATATGCAGAATGATGTTTATTTGTGACACGTCTACGTGTGAACTTGTATGCTTATTGTGCTTATGCATGTCTATGTGCTTGATTGCTATGAGTTTAATCCGAGTTGAGTGTTAAGTCGAGAGTAGGACTTGTAAATCCTTAGGAGTTAAGTATACCTAGAGATTGAGATTTATTTGGGTAAATAGAAGATGAGTGAATAGGTATAGCTTGAGACGAGATTGGATTTTAGTAAATGAGTTTCTAATTGAGGTTTATTTTATCACATGAACCTTCGATGATATATGAAGGCCCGAGCGAGACGAAGAAGTAAGTCGCCGGTTTTCTTTCCAAGCTTGAGCGAAGGACTTCAGGTGGGCAATATTTTGAGTATTCTTATATCATATGAGCTTTCTAAAATGATTTGATGATGTTATGAGTTTATCAAATGTATTGAGATAAATGATGTTTGAAAACTGTTTGACTTGCCAATTTTTGATGTTGAGCCTGTATGTTACCCTCTACTGATGAGATGAGACGAATTCGGTCCTGCCACAAGCGGGATTTTGTGCGCAGAGGTGACTGTGAGCCGTCTTCGGGTCGGCCGGTCACAGTACTTGAGAGGGAGGCCTACTTCTCAGTACCTTTGATGATGATGAGTTGTAGATGTGGTGCATACATGTTGAGATCTTTGACTGCAGTCATTTCTTTATGATGTCATGATTATTAAAACTATTTACACAGGTTCATTTACGCTAAATTTATTCCTGTGTATTGCTGAGATGTGGCAAGTTTCAAACTTATAGCACTAAGAGTAGCTTTTCTTGTTTTTCGGTGTTTGCCCGCTGAGTATTATATACTCACGCCCTGCATATATTTCTAAATGTGCAGGTTAAGCGATGGAGCGAGATTGGTCTGGTGCTAGCGGGGGATTGTTTTGACAGATGTATCTTCCTTACTGTTATTCCATTGTTGATAGAGTCCTAACGATGATACACTTTGCTTTCCTTTTGAATGTTGATAAAACCTTAATGATGAGATACTTTGTTTTCTTTTTAATCAAACAATTTACTCGCGATTATATGTCTTCATACATATAATCGATTTACCTTTTGCTGCGATACACTGAATATTATGCTTCCTTATGAATTTTGAGCTATACCTGGTTTGTTTTTGCTCATGAGAATCCTGATATTTATGGAGATATGACGATGTTGACGTTTATACCCTTGAGTTGATCTATGATGCCTTGCCTTAGCATGCTTTGATGTGAGCTTCCGCATGATGTTCAAATCTAGTTCTTCTTGTCTTTTTATTCTTTTATTATAGTCGTATCGATACTCGGACTCCGCTATTACTAGCGTTGAGATCGGGCTGCGACATTTTCGGCCTATCTTTTCTGCTCTGCGTTTTCTTTTATTTGGGAATAATTGGGTTTTCAGGGTGTACACCCTAGTTTCCCCCTAGTGTTGTGCGCGTACTTGTAGAAGTCAAGCACAATTAGCTATGTGTTCTATTATGTGGTTTACCGTATAATGTTTGTTGTTCTGATTATTGTAGTGGTTGATGCTCTCTGTTCTGATCATTTCTATGGCTTTAGCTCATTATTTTCTTGTTGTTATCCTTAATTTTAGGGTGTACACCCTAGTCTTCCCCTAGTGTTGTGCGCGTACTTGTAGAAGTCAAGCACAAGCACAATTAGTTATGACCTTAATTTTTGTTCTCCGCTCTGATTAGTGTTGTGACCTGAATTATTGTTCTCTGCTCTGGTCAGTGTTATGGCCATAGCTATTCTTCTCTGGTCTGGTCATTATTATGACCTTAGCTATTGTTCTCTGCTCCGGTCATTGCTATGACCTTAGCTATTATTCTCTGGTCTGGTCATTACTTATGACTTTAGCTATTGTTCTCTGCTCTAATCATTACTTATGACTTTAGCTATTGTTCTTTGTGTATCCGTGAATTTTTCTTTAGGAAGTAAGACTTTTCTTAGAAATTGACCATAATGATTTTGTGCTCTGTGAGTGGCGTGTGTAAGAATAACTTAAAAAATAAGCAAGGCATCCATGTTGCCCTTAAACCTAGAATCTTTATTGATTATAGATGTCTTGGTCCCAAACCTCATTAAAACCCAGTGGGAAAAAGAGTGTTTGGTCTACTTAGATGAGTGCGACAATTCAAGCATAAAATTTCTTCAATGTGTTGATATTCCAGGGTCGGGTGAGCGGCCATCCATCTGCATCGGAGAGCTGGTATGCTCCTCCACCTAGCACCCCTGTCACGACAAATGGTTCTTCCCAAGTGGCTTCAAATTTTCCTGTATTTTTTAGGGCATCTGCTTATTTCAGAACCAAGTCCCCTTTTTTGAACCTCCTCGTGGTGACCTTCTTATCAAAACCTGCCTTGATGATGCTCTTGTATTTAGCAGCTCTGAGCACGGCCATATATCTCTTTGTAAATCAATAAAATCCAAGTCCAAACATCAGAGCTCATCGTTCTGAATGGGGTTATAATGGAGGACCCTATGAGATGCCAGTCTGACCTCTGTTGGGATGACCGCATTTGATCCATACACCAAAGTGAAGGGTGCTTCTCCAGTGGCTATTTTTGGGCTGGTTCTGAGTGCCCAGAGAACACCATCGAGTTCGTCTGCCCATTTTCCCTTGCTCTTTTCAAAATTTTTCTTCAGCCCTTCACATATGACCCTGTTGGCAAGCTCTACTTGTCCGTTTGCCTGGCGGTGAGCAACATAGACAAATCTTTGTATAATATCCATGCGGTGGCAGAAATCCTTGTCGCAGCCCGCCTTAACTAAGGATAGTTAAGTCGAGTGATCTACGACTAGGGATGGGGTTAAAGAATAAGGGGAAGAAATGGGCGTCTTTTGGAACCCTAAAACTTGCTCAACTTAAGAAAACTCGTCGTAATTACTCATTAATACTCTTTTAAACAGTCTATGAAAGACAGCATAAAACTTAATTAATATCATTAATCAAGTTGTACATAATATGAAACCATTCTCTTAAGACTCAAAGTATGACATAACATACTATAACATCAACAACATCTTGCAGCGGAAAGTAGCTAGACATATGTATGAAGACATATTCTAGTCAGGTTAACTTCATTTATTAACAACCCTGAAGACTCCGCTCATTGCAGTACCATCACCACATCGGCTCAACCTACACATTTAGAAAACATATGCAGGGCTGAGTACAAAAGCACTCAGTGAACACATGCCAAACATCTCATGCATATAAAGCTCTAAATATTGTCATTGCCGTTCTCATGCAAAACATAAGGGATTTATCTAAAAAGCCTTATGTTCGCTAAACTCATTTTCATTTCTCAAAGTTGTCTGTGCAGACTTTTCTCATCAAGTAAGTATCGTATCAATTAACTCATGTACTGAGAGAGAGGCCTCCCTCTGCAGCACTGTAATCGGCCAACCTGAAAGCTGACTCACGATTACTGTGTACACTAATTCTACCTCGCGTAGAACCGATATCATTTCTCATACAGATAGATAACTGTTGGGAACCTTGTGGAATATCCTAATGCTTGTTTTGATGATACCAAAATCCATAGGTCTTAATTGTAATAGACTAGAGCTGTTTGAACTCAAGCTGTTTGAATTCAACGACATAAGCTGAAACTCTGCCAAAATAGTTTCTCAGCCAAAAGCTTAACCTCACAAAGCTTGAATCGAAGAAGAGATTTCCAAAGCCAAAAATCAGTCACTGCTGATTACATACATTCTCTTAGACCTTAGGCAAACCTCTGTTTACCTAGAAGCCAAGGTCAAACTTGCTCCAAAGAACTTGTTCTTTGAAGTATAGTTGGCAAGTGTTCAAACCTCCTTTCGAAAGAAAGAGTAGAGTGTTTGAGTGATTCGGAGTTCAGGAAGGTACTCTGACTCTGAGAGATCTTAGCACGGGTTGTGCTAAGAGTGAGAAATCCGACACGAGTGAAGTATGGGTACTGAAGAGTGGAATCTTCAGTGATACGGTTGTGTGCACCCGTCAAGCACACGGTTCGGTTTGCAGTGCACCAGTTAAGCACTTGCGGAGTGGATTGTTGGTTTGATCAACCGACCGTGGATGTAGGAAGTGTTTTCCGAACCACGTAAAAGTCTCTGTGTTATTTACAGCTTTCAGTTTTACATTCTTACTTATGTTGTTTCAATTGATAAACTGAATACTGAATAACTGCAAAGAGAAACCTAAGACTAACAACGTGCTCATCTCTGTTATTTACGAAACAAAGTTATTTCCGCTGCGTATGATATCAGTCTGACTGATCTATCCTCTGATAGTCAGGAAGAGTGTTATCATCTCTGTTTTAGCAAACTCGACTGAAGCCCTTACGTGCATCAGTTAAGTTCCAGTAACTTAACTGATAACTCCTTACTGAAGAGTTGTCGGTATCAGTCATCAACCCTGTCTGGTCAAAACTCTTTTCAGTTAACCGGTGTCATAGTTTGCATGTAAAGTTTCGTTTTGATCTCTATCTTGAGATCCCTCTGTTTTAGAGGAGAAAAATAGCCCATAGGTGTATTCCCCCCCCCATACACCTATTCGAGACCCTCTGGACCTAACAATAACATACCAAAACATCAAAAATTTGGTAATACAATAACTTCTAAATATATTTTCAATTCAAGCTTTGAAAGGAAAATAAAACATCAATGCATTTAAAATCCGTTCAATAATACATCAATACATAAAACGCATAAACATCTTGATTTTAGGGTAGAAAAGTCCACCTCGTTGCGTCTCGTATAAACGAGGAATATCACTCTCTCCCCACGTCTTTACTTCCCAAAAGGATCGATGAGAAGAAAGATCATTACAAAGGAAACTCATTTATTAACCCATACTCAAATAAGGAATTAAAACTTAACATCTTTAACTCTACTGCTCTGCCAGCGCTGACTTGGCAGCCAGAGCTGACCACAGCTCGACAGAGCTGAAGAAAACTCGATAGGGCTGAAAACTCATACCACTCGGCAGAGCTGACCCGGCAAAGCTGACTCGGCAGAGCTGACCCGGCAAAGCTGACTCGGCAGAGCTGACCACTCGCAGAGCTGAGTCGGCAGAGCTGACCACTCGCAGAGCTGAGTCGGCAGAGCTGAACTCAGAAGCCAGAGCTGACAACCCGACAGAGCTGAACTCAGCAGCTAGAGCTGACCAACCCGACAGAGCTGAACTCAACTGCCAGAGCTGACCAATCCGACAGAGCTGAACTCAACAGCCAGAGCTGACTAACCCGACAGAGCTGAACTTAACAGCACTTCAACTGCCAGAGCTGACAAGCTCGGCAGAGCTGAAATCCACACGTCAGAGCTGACCAACCCGACAGAGCTGAATTCCGTCACCAGAGCTGACTAGCTCGGCAGAGCTGGAATCCACACGCCAAGAGCTGACCAACTCGTCAGAACTGGACTCCGCCGCCAGAGCTGACTAGCTCGGCAGAGCTGGAATTCACACACCAACTCAAAAAGCTCAACACTCACCACTCATGCTCATCAACAAAACGGTTCTCATGCTTCTCTTTTCTAGCATTCCTCAAAACTTAAAACTTAATCTATCATGCTCAACTTCCATCTTAGAACACAACAACATACAAACATTCTTCATGCAACGCTCATAACTCACGACACAAAACAGCCATGCACATACATAACTCACGACTATCATGCTTGGAAAAAAATACAAATTTAACATACAACAAACCTAGCATGCTCCTAAGCACATATATCAAGTCACAACGATTAAATAAAAAATCGAAGGACGAGCTATGACGACGAACATAGACGGGCTGTCCTCATGGGTTTCTTAGCTAGGGTTCGAACCGTCCTTAACTCTTTCATTAAACATGCTCAACAATTACCCAAGAACAACATATTAAAAACTCACGACGATCCGACGTCGTTTCAAAATAAAGTCGAGAAATCGATGTTTTTCGACGTCGACAAATCTCGAAAATCTAACCATCAAAACGTAGGTAGAGATGACTCTTACCTAGATATGTATTCGAAAAGATGATCGGGGCTCGTCTCGACACTCAAATCGGAGTTCAAAAGCTCAAGCTCCAAGCTTTAATGGAAAAGGTGTGTGAGTGTGTGTGTGATTAAAGGTGTGCTGCGTGAGTTGTGTTTGTTTGGCTGATAACAGCCAAGATATTTAAGGGTGGGGGCTGTTGGGCGGTTGCGGGGGTGGTTAAGGGTAGGGTAGGTAGATATTTTAGGATATTTAAACCTTTAATCGTTAAATATCTCGATTCGTCTCGTCTCGTCTTGTTTTAACGACTAACTACCCGTACTCTTCATTGCTCGCCCTCTCAACCTCTACCCACTTTCATTACACTCGTAATTCTATATAAATATAGAAAACGAAAGCTTGTTCTCGAAATTCTGATAAACAAGCTCGGTTCGTTTATCGAGAAATTCTGATTCACTATTCACTACTCGTCCAAAAATAAAAACTTTCATTATTGGACTCGTATTGAAAAACTAAGAATATTTCTTGACGACGTACACGTAGGATTTTGAAAGTCGACAAAAAGACGAAATATCAGTATTTTACTATTCATCATCAAAAGTCAAAAATTTCAAAAACGTATTAACGGACTCAGATCTCACTTCCAAGTTCATCGTTCTCATTCAAATAATTATCTCGAATTATTCAAATACTCAAACTCAAATACGGATATAAAATCCCACATCAACCACACATCATCAAAAGAACTTCTCAACATCTTAAAAAAATAATACGAAAACTCCAAATAACTCCTCATCTCTACACAAAGTAATCAAACAAGGGATCTAAACCTTAATTACTCAAACTCAAGAAATTAAACAAGTCATCAAAAGCCCGGGTATTATATACCCTCCCCCTTAAAATAAATTTCGTCCTGAAATTTGTACCTCCTGCAAATGTTTCGGGTACTTCTCTCACATCTTATCCTCAAGCTCTCTTTCTACTTCTTTCTAACTATCATGTCTCCATTGGACCTTATCCAATGCAATCGACTTATTACTCAATTGCCGAATTTTATGATATAGCATCATCTGAGGTCTCTCTCTTCATAACTCAAGTCTGGTTCTAAGATCGTTTCTTCTTAGTAAACCACATGGTTTGGGTCGAAAATATATCTTCTCAATTGTGACACGTGAAACACGTTGTGCACGTTTCCAAAGCTAGGTGGCAAAGCCAACCTATACTCTATTGGACCTATCTTTTGCAATATCTCATAAGGACTTATAACTCTGGGTCTAAGCTATCCTTTAGCTCCAAATCTATTCATCCTCTTTGAGGGTGAAACCTTGAAGAAAACTTTGTCTCCTACCTCGAAACTTTGTCTCACATCTTATAGGAAAACTCAATTAGTGGCAATACATTCTCCCAATGTACTCCTCTATCAAGGATAATAGTTCTTATCATATCTTCTATCGTCTGGATGGTCTTTTCTGATTGTCCATCGGTTTGGGGATGAAAGGCTATGCCAAAATTCATCCTTGTACCCAACTCTTTCTGTAAACTCATCCAAAAACGTGATGTAAATTTTGGATCTCTCTCTGAGGTGATCTACACCGGTACTCCGTGCAATCTTAATCTCACGAACGTACAATTGTACTAACTTATCTAGTCCATATGCGATTAGAATCGGTGTGAAATGTGCAGATTTTGTTAGTCGATCTTACAATTACCCAAATTGTTGTGTTTCCTCTTTGACTTTTGGCTAAAGCTGTCACAAAATCCATCGCTATGTGATCCCATTTCCACTCGGGAATCTCCAACGGGTTTAACTTCCCATATGGTCATTGGTGTAATGCTTTCACTTGCTAACAAGCTAAGCATCGCTCTACAAACGAAGCTATGTCTCGTTTCATTCCGTCCCACAAAAATATCTTTTTTCAAATCCTGATACATCTTTGTGCCTCCTGGGTGGGCGGTGTAAGGCGTGTCATGAGTCTCACTTATGATCTTATCCTTAAGTTCATCATCGTGGGGAATGCATATTCTCCCCTCAAATAAGATAGCATTGTCTGATGCTTTTTGGTAACTCTTGAGATCTCCTGCTCTTATCCTTTCTCGTAACTTGTTCATTGTCTCATCTTTCCTTGTGCTTCAATCACCATTTTCCTCAAACTAGGCTTCGTCGCAACAATACTTGCTATCGTCCCTAGTGATTTTATCATCTCTATCATCATCTTGTCAAAGTCCTTTATAAGCTCATCCTCTCTCGTGAGGAGACATCCTAACTTTGACGAGACCTTTCGACTCAATGCATCGGCTACTACATTGGCCTTGTCAGGGTGATAATTAATGTCGCAGTCAACATCCTTTACTAATTCGAGCCATCTCCTTTGCCTCATGTTAATATCATTCTGCTCGAAAAAGTTTTTCAAACTTTTGTGGTCCGTGAAAATCTCACATCTAACTCCGTAGAGATGATGTCTCCAAATTTCCAGGGCATGCACAACGGCTGCAAGCTCTAAATCATGCGTTGGATAATTTATCTCGTGAGGTCTAAGTTGTCATGATGCATAGGCTATAACTCTTCCTTCTTGCATCAAAACACATCTTAGCCCATTCTTTGACACATCTGTGTACATGGTATACTCTTTATCCATTTCCGGGACTATCAGCACTGGTGCTGTAGTCAATCTCCTTTAAGCTCTTGAAAACTCTCTTCACACTCCTCTGTCCAATTGTACTTAGCTTCTTTTCTAAGTAATTGTGTCATCGGTCTTGCTATCGTGGAAAATCCTTCAATAAACCTCCGATAGTAGTATCCTGCTAAACCTAAGAAGCTGCAAAACTCGTTAGGCGGAGTTGGTGATCTCCACTCATGTACAGCTTGTACTTTGGCGGGGTCAACCTTAATTCCTTCAAATGATATAACATGTCCTAGAAAAGTTACTTCGTGTAACCAAAAGTCGCACTTGCTGAATTTGGCAAAAAGCTTCTCAACTCTTAGCGTTTCCAACATCGTTCTCAAATGTTGTTGGTGCTCTTGCTCATTCTTCGAATAGATGAGAATATCATCTATGAAAATTAGGACCAATTTATCCAGTTATGGATGGAACACTCGATTCATGTGATCCATGAAAACTACTGGTGCCTTCGTCAAACCGAATGGCATAACTATGAACTCATAGTGCTCATACCTCGTTTCAAAAGCTGTCTTAGGTATATCCTCTTGTCAAAATTTCAACTGGTGGTAATCTGATCTCAAGTCAACTTTCGAGAAAAAGCTCGCTCCTTTTAATTGATCAAACAAGTCATCTATCCTCGGTAAAGGATATTTGTTCTTGAGTGTCAATTTATTCAGTTCTCAATAATCTATGCACATTCTCAACGTACCATCCTTCTTTTTGACAAAAAGGACTGGTGCTCCCCAAGGGTATACACTAGGTTTGATAAAACCTAGCTCCAACAGTTCTTGTAGCTGAATCTTCAGTTCTTGTAGCTCCTTAGGTGCCATTCTGTAGGGTACCATCGACACTGGTGCTGATCCATGTTCTAGATCGATAGTAACCTCCAACTGTCTGGTTGGTGGCAAACCTGGTAAGGCCTCGGGAAATACATCTCTATATTCCCTTACCACTGCTACATCCTCTAAGTTTTTACTTGATTCTCCTTCATCATTCAAGTAACTAGGTAAGCTTGTGCTCCTTTCTCCTTTACCAACTTCGATGCTTGGAGTGCCGAAAAGATTGGAACTCTCTTCTTTCTATCTATGCCGTGAAAACATGTCTGTTCCTTCCCAGGTGGTTGGAAAGTTATCTGTATCTTCTTACAATCAATCAGGGCAAAGTTTTCTGCTAACCAGTCCATCCCTAGAATAATGTCTACGTCCCACATAGGCATTAAGTGCAAGGTTCTTGCTTTCATCTTTAGTGGTCCTAACTCAAACTCTAAGTTAGAAATCATGTGAGAAACTGTAGTAGCTCTTCCTACAGGAGTGATTACTCTCAACTCGGGACTAGCTCGTTTTGGCTCGAGTTTGAAGGTATCTACTTCAAACAATTAAAGAATGCGAGGCTCCTGTATCAAACAGAATCCTGACTGGTACATCCTATAACTTGCCTATACCTTTCAGGTTTCCCTGATTTTTCTCTCAGGCTGCTTCTAATTTAGCGCAAAGGCTCTCTGATGCTGTGGCGGGTGTGGAAGTTGTTGCTGCTGCTGCTGCTATTTTTGTGGACATTGCGGTTGACGCTGCTGTTGGGGCGGTTGGGGATATCCCATGATGGCGCTCATGGGTTGAGCCGAATTCTGATTAGGGTTCCCTCCCACCATTCCTTGTTGTCTACTCGGGCAGTGTGACGAGTAGTGACCAGCTTGTCCACAGTTGACGCAACTATTAGTTCCAGCTTTGCAAAGCCCCAAGTTCATCTTGTTGCACTTGGCGCATGGCGACGTCCTCTGTTGTCCTGATGACTGTCCAGGATATTGTTGTTTACCCTGTTGTTGATGGACTTGTCCTTGCCACGGCTTTTTGTTGCCATGTGCTTTGTCCTCCCACTTTCTCTTTCCATTATGTCCTTGAGGTACAGTCTGTTGTCCTCTAGGTGTTTTTATCTGAGTCAACAGCAGTGTGGGTGACTGCAGTATTTTCTCTGGCTGTAAAGCCAACCCCATATCCAAGGCTCGATTCAAAGCCTCGGTGCATGACAATGCACTCTGACTTGCCAATACTACTTTAAAGTCTTGCCTTAAACTGGCACGTAAAACTCAGACATCTTCTCATCAGTATCCATCTTCTCATGAGCAAAATGTGATAGCTCACAGAATTCTTGGTTTATACTCTACAACCAATTTCTTTCCTTGCATCAAACTTCGATATTCAGCCCCTCGCTGCTCAGGTAACTCCTCGGTACATACTTCTCAAAAAAGAGTAGCCTTGAAACGTTCTCAAGTGTAGTTTACCAGTTGCTCGGGTGTCAGAGTCTTCTGACGTGCCTCTCACTAGTCTTATACATCAAAAGAATCTACTAGGATAACTCAAAAGTTGTAAGGGTTCAACCCTAGAATGACATCAAAACAAATTGTTGCAAACAAATTCGTTCAAGAGACTCAAAAGAATGACTAGAGGGTAGAATGAAGTAACTACCAGGTCGAACAAAATGACCTAGAGTAAGAACCCCTCTGACTTTTTCAACCGAAAGTTGAAACGAGTGGGTTTATAAACCCAAAGGACATCTACTGAGATTGGGATCATGTGGACTGGCCAGGTCCAACATAATCACTCCCCAGTCACACGGCGCAACAGCAAGCTAAAAGCTTCATCTTTGAGTCCTATGTTCTAGACTCGTGTTCCGAATGTTCAACATTATTCAACTCTCCTCTCATGTTACGGTAGTGGTGGCGGAGTATTATCCCGCCTATTCTTCACATCACACTCTTGATGACATCTTTGAGGCATTTTGAAATCACAAAAGGAAAACTCAACTCAACCAACGCTCTAAGCATCCTTGAAACTCAAGTTCAATTTACTAACTCAACTTTAAGGAAACCCTCACAGTCACCTTAACATTCATCTGTAAGGCAATAAGCACTCATGAATTGCTAATCATAAAGACCACTCTGGTCCACCAAATATATCCATCAGTAGAATGCCTCTTTTTTGAGGACTTTACATCAAGGGGTCATAATGACCCTACAAAAACCATAGTATCTATCGTAATGTCCCTTCTAAGCCGACACCATTAATAGTACTATGTCTCGGTCTAGACCTCCTACGGTAATTGCTACCAGCTAACTCATCTAGTTGCTACTTTAGCACACTAGGAACATCCATCTATCTAACATCAGTAGGGTACTATATTCATATGCTCATCTATCATCATGTCAAAAGCTCAAGTACCAGTATCTCCTAAGTAAGTTATATACATCGCAATGTAATTGATAACTAATCAAAAACAAGGGTGTACCGCTCATACTCTCAAGATCATCCTTAGCTCTAGCCTACATCGGCTCCTCTTCTCATCCTCATCAACTCTAGTCTTCCTCGGCTCCTTCTCATCATCCTTATCGTTCATCATTTTATCATCTTCGGTAACTGATACACAAGGATCGACTCGCTATTTACTACACTCTCCTGGAGCCCCTGGTAGAAAATAGGCATGCGGTCAGTAGATGTCGCAGCCCTATCCCGATGCTAGTGATAGCGGGGTACGAGTATCGTTACGACTATTTTAAAAGAATAAAAGATAAGAAGAATAGATTGAACATCAAGCAGAAGCTCGCATGAAAATGTGTTAAGGAAATCATCATAAATCAACTCCAGGGGTATAAACGTCAACATCGTCATAACTCCATAAATATCAGGAATTTCAAGATAAAAAACAAAGCATGTATAACTTATTTTTCATAAGGAAGCATAATATTCAGAGTATCGCAGCAAAAGGCGAACCGATTATATGTATGAAGACACATAACCATGAGTATATATTACTTGATTCAAAAGAAAGTAAAGTATTTCAATCATCAAGACTCTATCAATCATAAGGGCAAATCAAAACATGAACACATCGATTTAAACGTTCCTCTACCAGCACCAGACCAATCTCGCTCCTCGCTTAGCCTGCATATTTAGAAATACATGCAGGGCATGAGTACATAATACTCAGTGGGCAAATGCCGAAAAATAAGAAAGGTGCTCTTAGAGCTATAGGTTTGAAACTTGCCACATCTCAGCAATACACAGGAATAAATTTAGCGTAAATGAACCTGTGTAAGCAGTTTTAGTAAACATCATAAAGAAATGAACGAATGACAGCTGTCAAAGATCTCATCATGTATGCACCACATCTGCAACTCATCGTTACCAAAGGTACTGAGAAGTAGGCCTCCCTCTCAAGTACCGTGACTGGCCGACCCGAAGACGGCTCGCGGTCACCTCTGTGCACATTAGTCCTGGCAGGATAGCTATCAACTGCCCAGGACCCGAATTCGTCTTATCTCATCAGTAGAGGGTAACATACAAGCTCAACATCAGAAATTTGGCAAGTCAAACAATTCTCAAACATCATTTATCTCAAAGCATTTGATAAACTCATAACATCATCAAAGCATTTTAGAAAGCTCGTATGATATATGTATACTCAAAATATTGCCCACTTGAAGTCCTTCGCTCAACCTGGAAAGAAATCAGGCGACTTACTTCTTCGTCTCGCTCGGGCCTTCATATATCATCATCATTGTCATCGAAGGTTCATGTGATAAAACAAACCTTAGTCAGAAACTCATTTACTAAAACCAATCTCGTCTCAAACTATAATTTCTCACTCAACGTCTATTTACCCAAATACATCTCGATCCCTAGGTATACTCAACTTCTAAGGATTCACAAGTCCTACTCTTGACTTAACTCTCAACTCGGACCAAACTCGTAGGAAACAAGCACATAAACAAGCATAAACACATAAGCATATCAAAACACAAATACACAAGTTAAAAACAAACTTCACTCTGCACTGACTCGATTTCAAAACCTCACCAGACTCGGTACAGAACTCTACTGGAGTCATAACCTATACCAATTGAAACCTCTTTGAGTCTAGTTTCATTAAAAAAAAATAGATTAAAAAATCCAAGTAATTTAGGAGATATGACTGTTTTACTACAGTCTACCATATTCGGCAGTTTTTAGCAATCGAAAGCTTTGATTTTTGAAAAATATTAAACGTTGTCAAAAAGGTCTGAAATTTGGTGGGTACATAGCTAAGACACTCTTGTCTTAACAATAAAAATTTGGGTTCCAAAACGTTAGGGATAGATACTGAAAAAGGTGACTCTATTGGCTACTCACCGAACATTTCGGCAGAACGTAGCAGTTTTGGTTTTACATTTTATAAAAATAGTAAATGAAGTCCAAATTTTTATTAAACTAAACTCTCAAATATACTTACCATAAAATTTTCATGGTGTTTGGGTAACAATAACCCCTCGAAAACAGTAGGTCAGTGCGTCTCAAAAATGACTCCTAACTCAATCACACAAGCAAACATGCTTAACTCAACATTCCTTCAAAGAAAACTTATCAAAGTTCTTCTTAAACACTTATAGAACTAAAAAACATTCAAGCCCAACATAATACTCATCACAACTCAAATTGACTCTCCTCTTCCATCTCAAACTCAAATCTCAAGAAAACGTTTCAAGAACGCATCGCTTCAATACTCATCTCATTTTCATGCTCAAAATTTCTCAAATACTCATATATATATGACCTCATACATCATCTAACTCATTATACACACATAGACTCTCTTTAATCATGCAAACTAAACTCGAAGAAAAACTCACACATCAACGTAGACTCTTAATTAAAGCATGACAAACGTTCACATAATGATCATAAAGCAATTAGACCTCATTATACCAATCATCGACCTCTCAAAATATGAGAACTCAAAAACTTATATAAACTAAACTAAGTAAAAATTTTATTTAGTCAACAAAAGACCTAACCAAACATAATTAGACACTAATATCATGCTCAATTACATATATCCTAAGCCAATTCACTTATTAAACACATAGGCAAGAAAGTCCTAATTTTTATTAAACTAAACTCTTTGAAATTCTACAAACACACATGAAACATTAATCCAATCATGGATCTATCAATTATAACCATTTAATCACACATATAAACCATCAATTAACAAATTAGGGCATAGATACACATATCCCTAATTTTATCAAACTAATTCACATCAAAGTCATCAATTAATATCACATCCTCAATCTAATCCATCAATCATCATCTTAGACATCTCATAGACTCATTCTCATCATCAATTCATCATTTAAAACATCAACTCACAAATTCCCAATTTTTGGGTAAACTAAACTCATTCAATTTTCACATCTCAAGGCATAGCTTTTCAAAACACACATCAATCATCACCAACATATCATAGATCACATTTCTCACCCCAAATCAAGGAAAGAGAAAGAAAATTTTTTGAAGGGTAGGAACCCTCAATTTTCGAAAATTTCAAGAAAAGAAGAGGGGGTGATTTCTTGCTTCAATCTTCCATATATTCTCACATATAACATCATACAAGCTAGATCTATTAATTTAAAGATCACTTACCCAAGCTTACACCAAAAATCAAACTTTCTCTTTCTAACTTTGAAATCAAACTCTAAGGATTTTCTTGAATTCAAGGAAATAGAAGGTGTTTAAGTAAGATTTAGAAGTGGATTTGTGTTTTTGGTATGATTTTATGAAGCTCCGAAGGTTCTCATCAATGATTGTCAATGGAGAAAAAGTGAGAGATGAGGGAGAGAGAGAGAGATCGAAAATGGGGGAAGTGAGGAGTGAGAGAGATTTTGCAAGATATGAAATGATTTGGAGATCTTAGGGAATATTAGGCAAATCTTAGCAAATATTTGGCAATTAATACCTTGATCTCCCAATCTCTACATCCTTTAAAATAATACTCTAATCCACTTGGCAATTGGGTATTTAAGCACATGGTTGAGGGAATAAAATAATCATGTGAGAGAGAGTAGTAATTGAATAAATACACTAATAATCATGGAAATGTTACTCAATAATAAAATGCCATAGCATAATTATTCATGTGACCAAAATAAAATAATTATAGCACTAATATTAGTGCACTCACTCAATTATAATATTCCTCATCGTAGGAAAAATAATTTGAAAATATTATGCTTGGAATTTTTTTTCTATAAACCGGCATTCTTTGATTTCTCGGTAAAAATAAACCGCACTTGCTTTGGAAACTTAATTAAAATTCCAAGTGCTAAAGTTCTCAAATAAAAATCATAATAACTTGCTCATAATGACACACGTAACAAAAATCACATAATCAATCAGTCACGTAAATTCACATAATATCACGTCAAAGCAGTCGGCAAACACAGACAAACTAGACGTCTCTCTGACCGACTCTTTTCATCAAGGTTCTCACTCTTTCTTTCTCGACTCTATTTCCAACTCATTATTCCTATTTTCTTAATAGGATAGTCAACCTCTCTGACATCTCGGTATCCGGTAACTCTATTCCCGGTAGTCGGAAATAAAATAAAATCTCAACTCAATTCAATCAGCATCTCTAACTCAACTCAATTCTCAAATCTCTTCACTCTAACTCTATCATTGGTTTGTCCGCTCATATCTCTATTTAAAAGACAATCTGTCTTATTTGGTCATAAAAAAAAGTAGTCTCGCATCTCGACATCTCAGTACTCTCAATAGTGTTAAGACACTACCTCACAACATAAGGAAAAGTACGGGGTGTTACAGTAGATCCACATAGAAAATTTGGGTATCTGTAACAAATCCCATCTCCTGTGGGTCCAACGCTCAAGACGACACGTCCCATCATATTGTGAGGCTTTCTTCCTTGCTCAATCCTACCACTCGATTGGTAGCACAGGGACTAGGTGCACGATGTCATCCAGTCTAGTAACAACCATAAGGCTTTCATCATTTCATAGTCTATGGACATGTGTTTGAAAATCTGCTAGGGTATCTCTGTACCACATACTGTACGCCTCGTCCTCGTATCCGATCTTCCCTCAGTTCGATCTCACAGCAGTCCACTTTCGTGCAGTGCCAACAGTCCTGGCTAACCTATAAGGAGAACTTAGAGGTGACTCTAGGAACTAACTCTACTCGGCTCAAACAACAGAAATAAACAAAACATAACTTAGCAAAACTCCTACTAAGTAGTACTGTTCCCTTAAAACTCAAGCTCAAAACATCTAAATTCTCACCTCGTCCCATCTTTACATAGTAGGTAACCTCTCTGAACAATGATATTAGATCCCTTAATATAAATCATCGTGACTCAGTAAGACAACTCAAACAATTCTCTCTCAAAGCCATCTCCAAAGACTATGGCTCATGATACTTTTTCAAGTACCATTCAAGTTGCGTGCGCAAATAACTCGCGTCATAAAACATCTCAACATATCATACAATATCGCATTGCAGCATGCTAATAACTCATCATTAATCATGCTATTATACTCGAACTCATAACTCATAATTATGCATCCTCAATCATATAACATCATATGATATAAACTCTCTCATGATTCAGCATGTAACATCAACATCATACTCATGCAACATAATAACTCGTTATTAATCATGTTTTCATCCTCAAACTCAAAGCTATGCATCTTCAAAGTATAACATCATAACTTAACATATAACCTCAACATCATGCTCTTCAAAATTTAACGTCAAATAAACTTTAAAATTTTACATACCTCGTTGAGCCTGGTGTGATGGTGCGTTGAGCTCACGGTTGTTAATAACTATTAGTCTAGTGACTCATTCTAGACTAAACTCAAGACTTCTAATTCAGAGCTTTGGCATGCTCTGATACCACTCTGTCGCAGCCCGCCTTAACTAAGGATAGTTAAGCCGAGTGATCTACGACTAGGGATGGGGTTAAAGAATAAGGGGAAGAAAGGGGCGTCTTTTGGAATCGTAAAACTTGCTCAACTTAAGAAAACTCGTCGTAATTACTCATTAATACTCTTTTAAACAGTCTATGAAAGACAACATAAAACTTAATTAATATCATTAATCAAGTTGTACATCATATGAAACCATTCTCTTAAAACTCAAAGTATGACATAACATACTATGACATCAACAACATCTTGCAGCGGAAAGTAGCTAGACATATGTATGAAGACATATTCTAGTCAGGTTAACTTCATTTATTAACAACCCTGAAGACTCCACTCATTGCAGCACCATCACCACATCGGCTCAACCTGCACATTTAGAAAACATATGCAGGGCTGAGTACAAAAGCACTCAGTGAACACATGCCAAACATCTCATGCATATAAAGCTCTAAATATTGTCATTGTCGTTCTCATGCAAAACATAAGGGATTTATCTAAAAACCCTTATGTTCGCTAAACTCATTTTCATTTCTCAAAGTTGTCTGCGTAGACTTTTCTCATCAAGTAAGTATCGTATCTGTTAACTCATGTACTGAGAGGGAGGCCTTCCTCTGCAGTACTGTAATCGGCCAACCTGAAAGCTGACTCACGATTACTGTGTACACTAATTCTACCTCGCGTAGAACCGATATCATTTCTCATACAGAAAGATAACATACCGAAACATAAAAAATTTGGCAATACAATAACTTCAAAATATATTTTCAATTCAAGCTTTGAAAGGAAAATAAAACATCAATGCATTTAAAATCCGTTCAATCATACATCAATACATAAAACGCATAAACATCTTGATTTTAGCGTAGAAAAGCCCACCTCGTTGCATCTCATATAAACGGGGAATATCACTCTCTCCCCGCATCTTTACTTCCCAAAAGGACCTTCATCGCTATGAAGAATCGATGAGAAGAAAGGTCATTACAAAGGAAACTCATTTATTAACCCAAACTCAAATAAGGAATTAAAACTTAACATCATTAACTCTACTGCTCTGCCAGCGCTGGCTTGGCAGCCAGAGCTGACCATAGCTCGACAGAGCTGAAGAAAACTCGACAGAGATGAAAACTCATACGCCAGAGCTGACCACTCGGTAGAGCTGACTCGGCAGAGCTGACCACTCGCAGAGCTGACCCGACAGAGCTGACCACTCGCAGAGCTGACTCGGCAGAGCTGAACTCAGCAGCCAGAGCTGAGAACCCGACAGAGCTGACCAACCCGACAGAGCTGAACTCAACCGCCAGAGCTGACCAATCCGACAGAGCTGAACTCAACAGCCAGAGCTGACCAACCCGACAGAGCTGAACTCAACAGCTAGAGCTGAAGTTCAACAGCCAGAGCTGAACTCAACAGCCAGAGCTGAACTTAACAGCACTTCAACTGCCAGAGCTGACAAGCTCGGCAGAGCTGAAATCCACACGTCAGAGCTGAACAACCCGACAGAGTTGAATTCCGACACCAGAGCTGACTAGCTCGGCAGAGCTGGAATCCACATGCCAGAGTTGACCAACCCGTCAGAGCTGGATTCCGCCGCCAGAGCTGGAATTCACACACCAACTCAAAAAGCTCAACACTCACCACCCATGTGTTGGATTTGTATACTGAAAGTAAGAACCTTTTATGCCTGTATACAATGATTTCTACGTTCACTATTTAATCTCCTATCTGATTGTGTTCATGATTGCATATGTATGTTCCTTATCTCTATATAAGTAGGTTATATGGTGTGTTGTAGATCACAGAAGACCATATAATTGGAATAAGATATAAAATGATCACAACCGAAATGACTCTAGGACGAGTCATTGGTTTAGGCTGCAGTATAGATGAAAGGAGTTTGTCTTGACTACTTATCTATACTGGTACGTCATAACGTATTGATAGGATCACAGTGAGATGTATTCTTCTATCTGACATAAGTGAAGAATCAAGATCTCGGTGACTTAATAGAATCTTACTACTAATAAGTATTCAAATATATATGTTGATTCGTATATCACTTTGATTTACTATGGGTGAGAGTTATATAGTAACTTGAGTACTCTGTATCTTGGGTGATAGCGGTTAATATATGATATTTGATTATCTGTATTAGTACCCGTATCCGGTATAGGATAATAGCATCCCCTTAAGGAGCTCAATAAGGTTTATTGCATTAAACCCTGCAGGTTGATTAAGTTCAGACGCAATAATAAAGTTTGAGTGGTACTGCTTAAGGATTACAAAGATATTAATTAATTTAAGCTGTCAGAGCTCTAATTAATTAATGAATGTCGGATATTTTAAATACGGAGATTTAATAAGTCTAAATACAAGCCCCGACTCATCACCTGCAATAAAGGGTAAGTCAGTATTGATTCTCTAGTGGAATGAATTAATACTTATGAATTAATTATGATCTGGGCTGATCATAGAAATTAATTCATTGGAGGCCCATCTTTATTCCTTGTATCTGGTCCCTGGACTGGCCCAAAGTCTCCTTGCCCTAGCTGGAGAATTTCGCCCAGCACAGAATTAACGCCCCCAGCGCTGTATTTTTGTATTTAAATACAACTGTTTGCTCTCAGGAAACACACACAAAAATTATTTGAGAGCAGAACAGAGCGGCGCTAGCGTGCAGGACTGAATTCTCTCTTGGGACTTTCATAGCTCGTTGTCCATCCAACGATGAAAGCTGAGCAGGATATAGTTCAGAAGGTCAGAGCTGGAGTCGTTCAACTCGATCATCGACAGCCTTTGCATACAGTTTTCAAGTAAGTAATTCTAACTCCTATGTGCAGCACTTAAATTCATAGGAGCATGTTAGGGATTAATCGTTGTATGGCAAATTAAGATATCCAAGAAACGATCTCGTTGGGGCTAATAATCCTTCAATTGGTAATAGAGCCTGGATTGCTTTTCTTGGCTCTGTCAGTTAATTCGCGTACGATTAATAATATGCGTTGTTTTTATTTTGCTGCTGTTGTTCTTCGTGGTCTGATGATTTGTGGGATACGTCGTTTTGACGTTGTAATCATCTTTCCACCACGAGAAAATCCGTGGTAAGATTAGAATTTCAAGTTGTTTTTTGTTTTTCGGCTGTAATCTGTAATTATGGTAAAACGAGACGAGAACGACGATGACAGACAATGAACGGAGAACAGGTCGTAGGAGTGGAAGGCGGAATAGGGCTGTGCTGTTGCTCAAAACCTAGGTTTGCGCAGGGCAGCGCTCCGAGGCATAGCTGCGCTCAGCAGCGCTTCAGCGCAGGGCTGCGCTAAGAGGCGCTTCGGGGCAGAGCAGAGCATCGGGGCAGAGCACCGCTACGGATCAGAGCAGCGCTCTAGGGCAGAGCTGAACTCAGCAGCGCTTCGGCGTAGGGCTAGCCTCAGCTATGCTCGTGAGCATAGCTGCGCTGCGCTCCAGGGCAGAGCTGGACTCGGTTGCGCTTCGGCGCAGGGCTAGGCTCAGCTATGCTCCAGAGCAGAGCTGCGTTGCGCTCTAGGGCAGAGCTGGACTCAGCAGCGCTTCGGCCCAGGGCTGGGCTCAGCTATGCTCTAGAGCAGAGCTGCGCTGCGCTCTAGGGCAGAGCTGGACTCAGCAGCACTTCGGCGCAGGTGTAACACCCCGTGTTTTGAGAAGCTATTTGTGCCCTAGCTTGAATTTAAATTGAGTTTTAAATAGTAGCTAGAGGAATTATGCACGTGGGCGAATAAATGAGATAAGAAATTTTTAGAGTTTAATAGGAGGCGATATTATTTTCTCGAGTCTTATAAATTCTCTTATTGAGAAACCTATCTTCGCCGTATATTTTTATTAAAATGTCTGTGATATAAATATTTTACTTGGTAGAATATTCACATATAATTTATTGATGCATTGTTATTATGATATTAGTTATATCATAATTGAAATATATTTTTCCCACATACTAAATAAGAGTTATAATTATTCAAGTATATATATATATATAGAAAGATATATATATATATATATATATATATATATATATATATATATATATATATATATATATATACACCTCTCTCTCTTTCTCTCTCACTCTCTATCTCTCTCAAATCTCTCTCAATCTCTCTCACTCTTTCTCTCTCACTCTCTCACCCTCACGCAACACTCCCTCCCCACTCACCCACATTATTCTTCTCTTTCCCATAATCAACACTCCCTTCCCACTCTCCCACATTATTCTTCTCTTTCCCACACTTTAAGATCACATGCACCTAAAAGGCTAATCTACTAGCCAACACATCCCTACACACTTTAAGCTCACAAGCACATGCACACCTCTCCCTCATCTCCCTCCCTCTCTTCTTCTTCTTTATTTCGCAGCCCCTCCCCTCTTCACTTCACCTCACTTTCTTTTTATTCCACCAAATATAGTAAGAACTAAGGTTTCTTAAAGTGTTCATCTTCAAGCTCAAGCTCCAAGCATACTACGCATCATCCTCTACTCCACCTCCATTGATCTTGTTGGTAGCAACCTCAATCCTCCTCTTATGTTATATATATATATTTTTTCATGATATATAGGCATGTATATTGAAGCATATTGAAGCATGATAATTGTAACATCCCGATAATTTAGATTTATTTTATAAGTTTAATTAATAATATTTTCTTGTATAACTTTTTTTTAAATAATTACATGATACATATAGATATGCACCATTAATTTTAGCTAGACTATTATTATTATTATTATTATTATTAGTATTATTTTTTTGTTTCCTATTAGAACTAGAACTCTTTAAAGACTAGTATAAATTTGAAATCAATTTACAAACCCTAAAGGAGACATAGAAACTCGAAGCCAACAGTAAATTTTAGTCGGGTTTTGGAGAGCTGTGGGGCGCAGGAAACGTGAGGAGCTGGAGTCAGATTTTCGCAGGAAATCAAGTTCCGGCAGTTTCGGGAGAACGGCCATAACTTCCTCCACAGAACTCCGATTCAGGCGAAACAGGCGGCCACGGAAAGCTCTCTCGAAGACGAAGAAGTCGTATTTCTAGGAAAAATACGATTTGAGGACGTTTGAGGCTTCAAACGAAGGCTTGAAGCTGACTGGTCTGTTCAGCTGCGAGTTTGACGAAAACTTTAGAAATTTCATGAGTTCATATAGGAATGCGTTGGTAGAAATCACCAAAGGGAGTTATCAATTTCAAGAATTAGGTGAGGGATTATATGCTTGTTGTTATATTCATGTATGTTTGAATGTGTTTTTAGTTCATATTTGATTATGCTTGCTCAGATACATGTCTAGATTCATGTTCAGAATATCATGTTCAAGTACATGATCAGAAACGCAAAATATCATGTTCAAGTACATGATCAGAACGCAGAATATTATGTTCAAGTACATGATCAGAACGCAGAATATCATGTTCAAGTACATGATCAGAAACGCAGAATATCATGTTCAAGTACATGATCAGAAATTAGAATATCATGTTCAAGTACATGATCAGAAACACTCAGAATTTAGAATATGTGTATGACAATGTGAATTATTTGCATGTTTAAGCGTATGTGAATATGTGCATGATTCTTCACTGAGTATATTTTTAATATGCTCATCCCTTATCTTTTCAGTTTTGCAGTTTTGGAGTCGAGGTGGCCATGGAAGTCGAGAATGACTAGAGATTTAGTTTTCCCATAGAATTTAAGTTGAACTTGTTAAGTTTTAATTTATTGTTTTTTTTTTTTTTCATGTTACTACTTTAGTTTTAGCAAGTTGATTTTAAATTAGTTTAAATTTTGATAGTCAAGGAATTTTATTTTTATCTATTAGTTTTTCAAAGATTTTATATAGAAAAGTTTATGAAAATTGGGGTGTTACATAGTGGTATCAGAGCGGGTCTACGTTCCTGTAGACTCGTGCTTTAAAAAAAATGTTTTGCTTTTAAAAAGTTTAAGTAAGCTTAAAAGATTAAATAAGCCTAGTCATTCGAAACTCATGTGCTGCATCGACTCCAAGGTATGTGTTTTAATTGTTCAAGTATATGACCGTTATATGTTTTAGCTAGATTACATGTAATACATGATATTTTTTTTATGATGCTTTTATGTTCTAGTACTATTATGTTTAGCTTCATTAGAAATAGATGTAATTGTGAATTGTTTAGATGGCACGAATGAGGTATGATTAGAAATTTCGAGGACGAAAATTATTTTAAGTGGGGTAGGTTGTAACATCCCGATAATTTAGATTTATTTTATAAGTTTAATTAATAGTATTTTCTTGTATAACTTTTTTTTAAATAATTACATGATACATATAGATATGCACCATTAATTTTAGCTAGACTATTATTATTATTATTATTATTAGTATTATTTTTTTGTTTCCTATTAGAACTAGAACTCTTTAAAGACTAGTATAAATTTGAAATCAATTTACAAACCCTAAAGGAGACATAGAAACTCGAAGCCAACAGTAAATTTTAGTCGGGTTTTGGAGAGCTGTGGGGCGCAGGAAACGTGAGGAGCTGGAGTCAGATTTTCGCAGGAAATCAAGTTCCGGCAGTTTCGGGAGAACGGCCATAACTTCCTCCACAGAACTCCGATTCAGGCGAAACAGGCGGCCACGGAAAGCTCTCTCGAAGGCGAAGAAGTCGTATTTCTAGGAAAAATACGATTTGAGGACGTTTGAGACTTCAAACGAAGGCTTGAAGCTGACTGGTCTGTTCAGCTGCGAGTTTGACGAAAACTTTAGAAATTTCATGAGTTCATATAGGAATGCGTTGGTAGAAATCACCAAAGGGAGTTATCAATTTCAAGAATTAGGTGAGGGATTATATGCTTGTTGTTATATTCATGTATGTTTGAATGTGTTTTTAGTTCATATTTGATTATGCTTGCTCAGATACATGTCTAGATTCATGTTCAGAATATCATGTTCAAGTACATGATCAGAAACGCAAAATATCATGTTCAAGTACATGATCAGAACGCAGAATATTATGTTCAAGTACATGATCAGAACGCAGAATATCATGTTCAAGTACATGATCAGAAACGCAGAATATCATGTTCAAGTACATGATCAGAAATTAGAATATCATGTTCAAGTACATGATCAGAAACACTCAGAATTTAGAATATGTGTATGACAATGTGAATTATTTGCATGTTTAAGCGTATGTGAATATGTGCATGATTCTTCACTGAGTATATTTTTAATATGCTCATCCCTTATCTTTTCAATTTTGCAGTTTTGGAGTCGAGGTGGCCATGGAAGTCGAGAATGACTAGAGATTTAGTTTTCCCATAGAATTTAAGTTGAACTTGTTAAGTTTTAATTTATTGTTTTTTTTTTTTTTTTCATGTTACTACTTTAGTTTTAGCAAGTTGATTTTCAATTAGTTTAAATTTTGATAGTCAAGGAATTTTATTTTTATCTATTAGTTTTTCAAAGATTTTATATAGAAAAGTTTATGAAATTTGGGGTGTTACAATAGTCCCCTCTCTACTCTTGTGATTTTCGAAAATGTTGGTGAAAGAAAGTGTTATGAACTCCTTCAAAACTTTCACTACTTTTCATATGCTCATACCCTTCTTCATGTAGATGCATGAGAATGGAAGATAGTTCTTGAAAACCCTTGAGAGAGTTATATGTTATGATAATTGAAGCATGATGAGTATTAGTGTGAAAATGCATGAGAATGGTGATGAAAGTATAGATCTATGATGATATGTGTATATGTTGTTGTTTCAACCATTTTGAGAAGTTTTCTTACGTTCTGGACTGATCAGTCGACGAGGTTTCCCTCGTTCAAAAATCTTCAAACTTTTACAGTGTGTATATATATGAGTCTTGAGGACGCTGGTAAAATTTCAAGTCATTTGGACTTCGTTTTCTACCTTTTTAAAATATAAATCTTTTACTGCGCTTTTCCGCCGGAAAGATTGAAAGGCAGTCCCTAGAGTCACACTTTTCAGTGACTTTCAAAAATATTCAGCCTCCCAAATTTTTATGGGAGAAAGATACATGTGTTGTAAAGACGCATGTCAAATTTCAAAGCATTCGGACAACATTTACTATTTTTCAAAAATCCTAGCTTCCAGTCGTGCAAAACTGCCGAATCTGGTAGACTGTGGGAAAACATCCATATCTCTTAAACCACTTGGAGTTTTTCACTCTACTTTTTTTTAAACGAAACTAGACTCAAAGAGGTTTTCAACGGTGTAAGTTTCGAATCCAGGAGGTTCCTGATTTAAAGCAGTTTATTCGTTAAAGTTGAGACAGAACAGAATGTTAAACTGGAAGTGTCCGAAAATTTTACCTTGATTTTGTATTAAGAATTTTTAAAGAGTTTTGGTGGAATTATACACCATGATATGGCATGAAAATGCTACTAGAAAGTTTTATAAATATTTTTCAAGGCTTACATGAATATTTGAGAATTTCCCTACAAGGAAAAAGATTTCAAGTTCATAGAATGACTTTTAAGTCATTTGACTATTGAGATAATTTATATATTCTTATGTGGAATAATTGAGTAAATTGATGCATGAATGATTAAGTGATTTTTGAATGCTATTTACCTAGGATTGAGAGTCTTTAATTGGATAAGATATCCAATTAATTTGGGAAGTCCAATTGGGTAAATAGTAGAGAAGTTATAAGATGAGATTAAGCATTGATGCAAGTATAAGTATTAGATATTAGTTAGATTAAATTCTAACTAGAGTTTATTTTGTCACATGGCAATCTAAACCACGTGCGCCACCAAAGGTTCGAGTGACGGCCGGCGTTAGTACGATTCTGAGTATTACGTCATCGACCCCTGAGACAGGTGGGCTTTATTCTAACTCTATTATGGCTAGCTACCATGATAATGAGTTCAAATGCAAATTCTTATGAAAATGCATGTTGAAGCATTATTGATGAAACTTATGAAAATGAAGCATGTTGAAGCATTATTGATGAGTATTATGAAAATTGTCAACTTGCCATATTTATTATTGATGAGAATGAGATATGGTATGTTGCCTCTATGAAAGACATGATTATGATCATGATGCAAGATATCGGCCTTTGACTGATTTATATGACAGTAAAGGTTTTGTGCGCAGAGGTCATCGTGAGCCGTCTCTAGTCGGCCGGTCACGGTGATTTGAAGGAGGCCTCCTTCTCTTCACCTTATATATATATATTATATGAGTTCTCATAGTTGGCACATACCGTGAATATATAATGTCTGCAGACTAATGATATTATTATGATGAAGCAAATGAGTTTATGACAGAAAAATATGAACAGGTATTTTTAATCTCAGTTAAATCCTGTTGATGCATTGAAAAGGGCAAGATTGACATATAGCTCTAAGAGCAACATTTCAATTATTTGCGGCATGAGTCCACTGAGTGCTTTTTGGTACTCAGCCGTGCATGTATTTCTAAATGTGCAGGTCTGGCTTGGCGCGAGGATGGGTGAAGGCTGTTGGAATTGTCAGTTGGCTGTGTCTTTCCTATGTCTCATATTTATCTTTATAAGCTTTGACTCTATAAGAATTTGAACTCCCTGCTATATGTCTTCACACATATAGTAACGCATCTCGCTGCATAACTCTGATGAAACTCTTTATTTAATTTGCTTATGCCTGTAATATCCCATAAGGGGAAATACTTCTCAAACCCTTGCTAAGTTTCAATGGCTTAATTATGTTTACCCAAGCTAATAATTATTTTGGTCTTGAAATCCTTCTTTAAAAAGAGTAAAGTTTGCAATTGCTTCCGCTAAAACAAGATGTATTCCTATTTCTTTCACTATTTCTTTTATTAGTCGTACGATACTTGGTATACGCTATCACTGGCTATATCGGGCTGCGACAGAGTGGTATCAGAGCAGGTTGTCTGCTCTGAGTATAATCTCTTATAGAGTCTCTTCTTGATTGAGTCTAAGCTAGAGTCTTAGACTAAAAGAGCTATGTCACTGACAAGAGCCAACACCCCATCTCCGCCAGCTTGACGAGGTATGCAAGTTAAAGTTTAAAGATACTTATGAGCATGAGATATGCAATTGATAAGTTGATGATATTTATAAGTTGAGAAAGAAGCATGATTAGTACATGATGCAATATTATTGATATCTGGTTTTGATTGACTGGATAAGTAAGATGGTGGAAAATTTTTATTGGAATCAATATTAATACCGATGCACTACGAGAATCCTAGAGGAACACCGACAAACGAGTAAGTCATTATTGACTTAGTAAAACGAGTTGTTATTTTAGCATGGCAGACGGATTCGACATAGTACAGGCTTTCTATGACTGTACTTTGGAGCACCACGAGACTATTGGAGAGTTCTTAACCCGCTTCCACCACAGGTGGATTGACGCCGTAGAGCACGGGGTCACGGCTCAGCTGGCCATGCAGATACTGCCATATAGGATGCCACCCCACTGGCAGGCTTGGTGTCTTTTCATCGCCCCAGACTTCTATAGCCCGTTGGCACCGGGAGGTTTTGAGGCGCGATTCCCGGAGTACCTAACCATTCTGTTGAGCCGGTTCGTGATGTATGCGAACCCACCCTACTTTTACCTGACGGAGAGTGACACCCGAGAGGGTGAGGCAGAGAGTCAGCCTCAGGGTCTTCCTGAGACTGAGGATCATTTTATGGCATTGGGACTAGACCTCCTTAGCTCCCAGCCGATTGATGACCCTATTCCTTCACTTCCTCAGGGCACTCTGCCCGAGGAGGAGATTTCTCCTATTGATATCTTGGTTACCCCTATGACTATAGACACCACTGAGGCCATCGATACCACTGAGCAGCTGATGAGCCCCATCCGTGAGACCCTCCCTGTTCCTCCCCTCCCTACGGTTGGAGAGGGCGAGATTGCTATGGCTGATGTTGATCCATTCACACCAGGACCTTCACGACCCCAGGGGACAGCTAGAGACACGGAGGACGACACAAGATCAGTCCCGATTGTTGGGACTCTCATCTCACAGCCCTTGGATCTTCCTAACATGGGCCAGGCCTTCGAGACGGACGTCCCTCGAGGAGATCCGATTCGAGAGAGAGCCGCCTTTGACCCTTTTCACCGTGCCGACTCTGACAGTGAAGACGGTGTGCCATATGTGCCCCGATTGGGTGACGCTCGAGCAGATGTCGGTGATGATGCTACGGAGGATGGGAGTGACGATAGTAGCCGGGGTGATGGTAGAGGTCATGGGTGGATATTGTTTTGATATGATGGTATTGAGTAGAGATGTATATATATGGTAGCTTTGTTTAGATAGCCCATAGATTTGGCTGGTAATGGATAGTTCCATCCCAGACCAGGGCTTGTACTTATTTTAGGCCCCTATAGTACACGGGTAACGGATAGTATCTGTACCCAATTGTAGGGCTGCTTGTACATAGACGCAGTATTGATGCAGTAGCTAGGTCTTTAACAGAGTAGTACTTTGTACTGACCTATAGCAGTTTATAGATCATTTTGTACAAAAGAAGTCCTCGCTGAGGCAATTTTCACGGTATATACATGATGGGCCAAAGTGGCCATTTTTTACTAAATAAGAAATGTGATTACTTGTTTTGATGCATTGTTATGATGTAGTTGTCAATTTGTATACATTGATTGAGAACCGAGTACTTGATGCATTGAGTATACTCTATGTGATAATGTATGTATATACATATATATAGTATATATATATATATATATATATATATATGTAACGCATGGTATGTTGTGAATTACTCAGCTATAAGACTAGAGTAAGATGAGCCTTGTCACATAGAGGAACTTATCTTTTGACCTAAACTTGTAGATTGTCATAATGCCTCCACGAAGAAATATACCCGAGAATGAGGAAGAACCCAGAGAACCTACGCCGCCGCCTCCATCTCAAGATAGGAGAGTGGAAGAACTTTTCTTAAGACAGAACCCACCGACTTTCGCAGGCACGGGAGACCCTGCTGAAACGGAAGAATGGATTCGTGCTATGGAACGAATCTTTCGATTTTTGAGATGCAACGACGCACAACGTCTTATGTGCGTGTCTTACCAGCTGAAAGGAACCGCCGACTATTGGTGGGAAGCAAAGCAGAAAACTATGGCCCCGGAGCAGTTAGATGAACTCACTTGGGAGCTTTTTAAGACTGCTCTGTGTGAGAAGTTCATACCCAGAAGCTATAGGAAAAAGAAGGAGATGGAGTTTACCACCTTGAAGCAAGGGAATAAAACTGTAGTGGAGTACGATCGACTATTCTGCGATCTGGCCCGATATGCACCGTATAGAGTGGATACGGATGAGAAGATGTCCGAGTTGTTTTGCGCCGGACTGCGACAAGAGATAAGAGTTGTATTGGCAAGTCAAACGGCACTTTCCTACGCCGAGGCCTTGAACAGAGCTCTAGATATGGAGCTAGCAATGCAACCAGAGAAAGCAACACACGCACCAACGCCTCCATCAGCTCAATATACGCAAGTATCAAACACTCCCTACTCTAACCAAGGACAGAAAGGAAAACGCAAATGGGAAAATCGTGGAAATGAGGGTAAAAAGCCATGGCAAGGTCAGAATGTCCAGGCTCCATTCGTGAAAGGCGATAAATCATTTTATGGTGGACCAGCGACCTCACACCCCGGACACCAAGGGATACCCCCTTGTCCTAAGTGCAACAAGTTACACACAGGAGTGTGCAGAGCTGGAAACCCAAATTGTTTCACTTGTGGAAAACCAGGGCATTACTCGAGCCAGTGCCCCAACCGACAGCAGGGGATGAGTGGAGGAAGACCCAATCAGTTTCCAACCCCACAGCTCAGAGCAATGGAAGGAATTCTTCCTCTACCTCAACCACTACAGCAACAACCTTTTCGCCGTCCAAACCAGCCTCATAAGCAGCTACCTGCACCGCAAGCAGGAATACCACCGCAATATCAAAGGATGTATGCTATCAATCAGAAGAATCAGGATAAGAACCAAGGAAACTTAACAGGTATTGGGGAACTGAAAGGTGTACCCATTGTTATTCTCTTTGATACTGGAGCATCACATTCTTTCATCTCATATACCTGTGTGGATAAGTTAGAGCTGAATGTAGAACCAGCCCAGCTACACTTAAGGGTAGCCACCCCCTTAGGGAAAATCACCACCGTGACACATGTATGTCCTAACTTAGAATTCGAATTAGGACCTCTTAAGCTTAAGGCTAAGACGTTGAGACTTCTGCGCATGTGGACCACAGACATCATTTTGGGAATGGACTGGTTAGCAGAACACCATGCGGTGATACAATGCGAGCAGAGACGGATATCATTCCAGCCACCTGGCCTGGAACCTACATGTTTTTATGCCATCAATAGGAAATGGAAGAAGACACCTATCATCTCTGCAGTGCAAGAGAACAAGATACTAAAAGAAAAGGGCGCGACAGCATATTTAGTATACTTGAGCCAAGAAGAGGAAGCACAAATAAAGATTGAAGATGTACCTATAGTGCGGGAGTATCAAGACGTTTTCCCTGATATTCTACCAGGTCTACCCCCGAACCGACAATTGGAATTCACAATCGACTTGGAACCTGGAGCAGCACCAATATCCAAAGCACCATATAGGATGGCACCAGCAGAATTGCAAGAACTGAAGTTGCAACTACAAGAATTGTTGGACATGGGATTCATTCGACCCAGTGTTTCGCCTTGGGGAGCACCGGTCCTGTTTGTCAAAAAGAAAGACGGAAGTTTAAGATTGTGTATCGATTACCGGGAATTAAACAAGGTGACCCTAAAGAACAAGTATCCTTTGCCACGTATAGACGATTTGTTTGATCAACTTCGAGGAGCACGCGCTTTCTCAAAGATAGATTTAAGGACAGGGTATCACCAATTGAGGATACGACCTGAGGATATTCTAAAGACAGCATTTCGCACGAGATACGGACACTATGAGTTCATAGTGATGCCTTTTGGATTAACAAATGCCCCCGCCGTATTCATGGATCTCATGAATCGAGTGTTTCACGAATATTTGGATCAATTCGTGTTGGTATTCATAGACGACATCTTGATTTACTCGAAGAATGAGAAGGATCATGAAGAGCACCTTAGAACTGTGCTAGAGAAGCTAAGAGCTGAAAAGCTTTATGCTAAGTATAGCAAATGTGAGTTTTGGCTACGAGAAGTCAATTTCTTAGGCCACGTCATTTCAGCTGCAGGAATCAAAGTGGACCCTGCCAAAGTTCAAGCAGTGCAAGAATGGAGATCACCAACGACACCTCACGAGATTCGTAGCTTCCTAGGATTAGCAGGCTACTACCGTCGTTTTATACAAGATTTCTCCAAAATAGCCAAGCCTATAACTCATCTGCTCAAGAAAGAAGTCAAATTCTTGTGGACAGACGAATGCGAACAAAGTTTTCAAGAATTGAAGAAGAGGTTGACCACTGCCCCAGTACTAGCCGTTCCAGAAGCAAACAAGGAATACACTATCTATACGGACGCATCAAAGAAAGGACTAGGTTGTGTACTGATGCAAGAGGGAAAGGTAATAGCTTATGCCTCGCGACAGCTTAGGCCACACGAAGCAAATTACCCGACACATGACCTAGAGCTAGCAGCAGTAGTGCACGCATTGAAAATTTGGAGACATCACCTTTATGGAGTAAGGTGTGAAATTTACACCGACCATAAGAGTCTCAAATATTTCTTTGAACAGAAGGATCTGAATATGAGACAAAGAAGATGGCTAGAATTGGTCAAGAACTACGATTGTGGAATCAATTATCATCCAGGCAAAGCCAACGTCGTGGCAGATGCCTTGAGCAGAATGGAACGAGCCAAGTTAGGATGTATCCTAACCAAGGAGAATGACTTGGTTAGGGAATTCGAAAGGTTAAGGTTGGAAGTGGTATTTCCACCGCAAACCACAGATTTGATCATGGCGACACTCAGTGTTACCCCCGACCTAAGATCAAGGATTGTTAGTATGCAAAGAGAGGATGAGAAATTGGAAAGATTGCGAGTGAAAATCCGTACCGAGAAGCTTGAGTCATACCAAGAAGCAGCAGATAATGCATTGATGTTTGAGGGAAGAATCTGTGTACCCAATGATGAGAAATTAAGAAATGAAATCATGAGCGAAGCTCATGACACGCCTTACGCAGCACATCCGGGAGGTACGAAGATGTACCAAGATTTAAAAGCAAGATTTTGGTGGGAAGGCATGAAGCGAGACATAGCTTCGTTTGTAGAACGATGTTTAGCTTGTCAGCAAGTGAAGGCATTACACCAACGACCTTATGGCAAATTACAACCGTTAGAAATCCCAGAGTGGAAATGGGACCACATTGCCATGGACTTTGTCACTGCCTTGCCAAAGTCGAATAGAGGGAATACCGCCGTTTGGGTGATCATAGATAGATTGACGAAAAGTGCTCACTTCATACCGATTCCTGTCACAAGTGGTTCTGAAAAGTTAGCTCAAATATACATTCGTGAGATAGTACGTTTACACGGAGTTCCAATGACGATTACCTCCGATAGAGATACAAAATTCACCTCACGTTTTTGGATGAGCTTACACAGGGAATTGGGTACTAAGTTGAATTTTAGCACAGCTTTTCATCCACAGACGGATGGACAGTCTGAAAGAACTATACAAGTTTTGGAAGATATGATTCGGACTGTAGTGTTAGATAGAGGAGCTCAATGGGAACAAGTGTTACCCCTGATTGAATTTGCCTACAATAATAGTTTCCAAACGACTATTAACATGGCACCATATGAAGCCCTCTATGGAAGAAAATGTAGATCTCCGCTTTATTGGGATGAAGTAGGAGAAAGAAAAGTGTTAGGTCCTGACGCAGTGGAAGAAATGATCACAACTGTGAGACAAATTCGGCAACGAATTAAAGAAGCTCAAGATCGCCAAAAATCTTATGCCGACACTAGACGCACAGAGATTCAGTTTGAAGTGGGAAGTAAAGTCTTTTTGAAAGTTTCCCCTTCTCGAGGGATTCACCGATTTGGTATAAAAGGAAAGCTCAAGCCTAGATTTATAGGCCCATACGACATATTGGAAAAAGTAGGCCCTGTTGCCTATAGACTCGCGTTACCTCCAAATTTCGCGAATGTTCACAATGTCTTTCACGTGTCGCAGTTGAGAAAATACGTGTTTGACCCGAAGCATGTTATTCATCGAGAGGATATATCTCTTGAACCAGACCTGAAATATGAAGAAAGACCCGAAGCTGTGTTGGATAGAAAGATCCAACAATTGAGAAATAAGTCACTTGCCTTGGTCAAAATACAATGGAGACATCATGGGCAAGAAGAAGCGACTTGGGAATTGGAGGATAAAATGAAGGAAAAATATCCAGAATTGTTTCCCGAAGGTGAGATTTCAAATTTCGGGACGAAATTTTTTTTTAAGGGGGTAAGGATGTAACACCCCGTGTTTTGAGAAGCTATTTGTGCCCTAGCTTGAATTTAAATTGAGTTTTAAATAGTAGCTAGAGGAATTATGCACGTGGGCGAATAAATGAGATAAGAAATTTTTAGAGTTTAATAGGAGGCGATATTATTTTCTCGAGTCTTATAAATTCTCTTATTGAGAAACCTATCTTCGCCGTATATTTTTATTAAAATGTCTATGTGATATAAATATTTTACTTGGTAAAATATTCACATATGATTTATTGATGCATTGTTATTATGATATTAGTTATATCATAATTGAAATATATTTTTCCCACATACTAAATAAGAGTTATAATTATTCAAGTATATATATATATATAGAAAGATATATATATATATATATATATATACACACCTCTCTCTCTTTCTCTCTCACTCTCTATCTCTCTCAAATCTCTCTCAATCTCTCTCACTCTTTCTCTCTCACTCTCTCACCCTCACGCAACACTCCCTCCCCACTCACCCACATTATTCTTCTCTTTCCCATAATCAACACTCCCTTCCCACTCTCCCACATTATTCTTCTCTTTCCCACACTTTAAGATCACATGCACCTAAAAGGCTAATCTACTAGCCAACACATCCCTACACACTTTAAGCTCACAAGCACATGCACACCTCTCTCTCATCTCCCTCCCTCTCTTCTTCTTCTTTATTTCGCAGCCCCTCCCCTCTTCACTTCACCTCACTTTCTTTTTATTCCACCAAATATAGTAAGAACTAAGGTTTCTTAAAGTGTTCATCTTCAAGCTCAAGCTCCAAGCATACTACGCATCATCCTCTACTCCACCTCCATTGATCTTGTTGGTAGCAACCTCAATCCTCCTCTTATGTTATATATATATATTTTCATGATATATAGGCATGTATATTGAAGCATATTGAAGCATGATAGTCCCCTCTCTACTCTTGTGATTTTCGAAAATGTTGGTGAAAGAAAGTGTTATGAACTCCTTCAAAACTTTCACTACTTTTCATATGCTCATACCCTTCTTCATGTAGATGCATGAGAATGGAAGATAGTTCTTGAAAACCCTTGAGAGAGTTATATGTTATGATAATTGAAGCATGATGAGTATTAGTGTGAAAATGCATGAGAATGGTGATGAAAGTATAGATCTATGATGATATGTGTATATGTTGTTGTTTCAACCATTTTGAGAAGTTTTCTTACGTTCTGGACTGATCAGTCGACGAGGTTTCCCTCGTTCAAAAATCTTCAAACTTTTACAGTGTGTATATATATGAGTCTTGAGGACGCTGGTAAAATTTCAAGTCATTTGGACTTCGTTTGCTACCTTTTTAAAATATAAATCTTTTACTGCGCTTTTCCACCGGAAAGATTGAAAGGCAGTCCCTAGAGTCACACTTTGCAGTGACTTTCAAAACTATTCAGCCTCCCAAATTTTTATGGGAGAAAGATACATGTGTTGTAAAGACGCATGTCAAATTTCAAAGCATTCGGACAACATTTACTATTTTTCAAAAATCCTAGCTTCCAGTCGTGCAAAACTGCCGAATCTGGTAGACTGTGGGAAAACATCCATATCTCTTAAACCACTTGGAGTTTTTCACTCTACTTTTTTTAAACGAAACTAGACTCAAAGAGGTTTTCAACGGTGTAAGTTTCGAATCCAGGAGGTTCCTGATTTAAAGCAGTTTATTCGTTAAAGTTGAGACAGAACAGAATGTTAAACTGGAAGTGTCCGAAAATTTTACCTTGATTTTGTATTAAGAATTTTTAAAGAGTTTTGGTGGAATTATACACCATGATATGGCATGAAAATGCTACTAGAAAGTTTTATAAATATTTTTCAAGGCTTACATGAATATTTGAGAATTTCCCTACAAGGAAAAAGATTTCAAGTTCATAGAATGACTTTTAAGTCATTTGACTATTGAGATAATTTATATATTCTTATGTGGAATAATTGAGTAAATTGATGCATGAATGATTAAGTGATTTTTGAATGCTATTTACCTAGGATTGAGAGTCTTTAATTGGATAAGATATCCAATTAATTTGGGAAGTCCAATTGGGTAAATAGTAGAGAAGTTATAAGATGAGATTAAGCATTGATGCAAGTATAAGTATTAGATATTAGTTAGATTAAATTCTAACTAGAGTTTATTTTGTCACATGGCAATCTAAACCACGTGCGCCACCAAAGGTTCGAGTGACGGCCGGCGTTAGTACGATTCTGAGTATTACGTCATCGACCCCTGAGACAGGTGGGCTTTATTCTAACTCTATTATGGCTAGCTACCATGATAATGAGTTCAAATGCAAATTCTTATGAAAATGAAGCATGTTGAAGCATTATTGATGAAACTTATGAAAATGAAGCATGTTGAAGCATTATTGATGAGTATTATGAAAATTGTCAACTTGCCATATTTATTATTGATGAGAATGAGATATGGTATGTTGCCTCTATGAAAGACATGATTATGATCATGATGCAAGATATCGGCCTTTGACTGATTTATATGACAGTAAAGGTTTTGTGCGCAGAGGTCATCGTGAGCCGTCTCTAGTCGGCCGGTCACGGTGATTTGAAGGAGGCCTCCTTCTCTTCACCTTATATATATATATTATATGAGTTCTCATAGTTGGCACATACCGTGAATATATAATGTCTGCAGACTAATGATATTATTATGATGAAGCAAATGAGTTTATGACAGAAAAATATGAACAGGTATTTTTAATCTCAGTTAAATCCTGTTGATGCATTGAAAAGGGCAAGATTGACATATAGCTCTAAGAGCAACATTTCAATTATTTGCGGCATGAGTCCACTGAGTGCTTTTTGGTACTCAGCCGTGCATGTATTTCTAAATGTGCAGGTCTGGCTTGGCGCGAGGATGGGTGAAGGCTGTTGGAATTGTCAGTTGGCTGTGTCTTTCCTATGTCTCATATTTATCTTTATAAGCTTTGACTCTATAAGAATTTGAACTCCCTGCTATATGTCTTCACACATATAGTAACGCATCTCGCTGCATAACTCTGATGAAACTCTTTATTTAATTTGCTTATGCCTGTAATATCCCATAAGGGGAAATACTTCTCAAACCCTTGCTAAGTTTCAATGGCTTAATTATGTTTACCCAAGCTAATAATTATTTTGGTCTTGAAATCCTTCTTTAAAAAGAGTAAAGTTTGCAATTGCTTCCGCTAAAACAAGATGTATTCCTATTTCTTTCACTATTTCTTTTATTAGTCGTACGATACTTGGTATACGCTATCACTGGCTATATCGGGCTGCGACAGCAGGGCTGTGCCCAGCAACGCTCCAGAGCAGAGCTGCGCTGCGCTCCAAACAGGGCAGAGCTGCGATCCAGATCAGAGCTGTGCTCCCAGCAAGGCTGCGCTAGGCAGCGTGTCCGCGGCGGCGCATGGATTTCGAGGCAAACCCTAGCGGTTCCAAACCTTAGTTTATCAAAGATGGGCCTGACGGAGCTGCTTGGGCCGAGTTTTACGTTTTTGAGCTTTTCTTTTCTATTTTAAATGTAATAGATTAGAATTGGGATTCCACGAATGGGTCATGAAGAATTTTATTTATTTTATTATGTTCTTTGCATGTCGTGGTGATAATCCTTTATGCTCTTTGCATGCTTTTTTTGTCTTTGCTTGTTAATATGTGTTTATTAACTGCGCTTAGACAAGCATGCTAAGTTTATCATTTTCTTAAGCATGTTTTTAGAATACTGCGAGCATGTTTTACGTGTTGCATTCTAGAAGAGCATGTTTAGGATTATGTGTTGAGCATGATCAAACCTTTTGAAAGAAAAAGACTAAGCAGTTTTAATAATTTTTAAAGTGCTTAAAAAATTATTTTAGACCTCCACAAGCGGTCTCTAGACAAAGTGATTGTCGATGTGAGTAAACGTCCACCCGCGTGGCTTACTTCATATTTGTTCTTTCACAAGTTTGTCAGATGAGGTTTCTATAAAAATATTTAAATCCATTAAAGTAGTGGGAGTTATGCAGTAAATGTCCACCCGCGTGGCTTACTTGTATGATTTTTACGAGTACTTTGGAAAATAGAATTAAATAAGATAACCAAGAAATTAAATTGAAAACGGTATGGTCCGAGTGAGTATGCCAATTTTGAGAATTTAATTATCAAGGTTAAATTATGGTCATTGCTTAGATATCATATCAAGTACAATGTACAACTCCCCGTGGAGTCCCTTCTTGATAATGATATGGTCTAGTTAAAGTCCAACTATTAATTTCCTTTGTCAAATGGTTAAGTTGACATGGATGGAAATTAAATGATTAGGTAAATAGTCTGGTTGAGGAGTTCGTGTGTAAACGTCCACCCGCGTGGCTTGCATATGAGATTCCTTGAGCGGTTGGAGGTATCAATTAATATTGTTTTGTCAAAAGGTTACAATATTATTGTTACGAATTATGTGCTTCATGTTCTTACATGCTTTAATTGTTTACTTTCAGATATGTCTATGTCTCCTATCATCTCTATTATTGCAAACAATCCTCTCACCGGTCCGAACTATGTTGAATGAAAATGCCATCTAATGTATATTCTTGACGCTGAGGAGCACAGTTTTGTGCTTACTACTCCAAGTCCCGCGGCCCTTACTGATGAGTCGACTGATGCGGAACGTGAGGCGCATAGAAGGTGGCACAAGTCAAATAATATGACCAAGTGCTATATTATGACGACTATGTCACAAACTTTGCAACTCCAGCATCAGGTCATGAATGACGCGGCTGACATCATGTTAAACCTTACTGAGGTTTATGGGGAGTCCGAGAGATCTGCTCGATTTAACATAATGAGAGAAATCTTAGCATGTAAGATGAACGAGGGCAGTTCTGTACACGAGCATGTCATGCACATGATAAATCTTTTTGATAAGCTTTAGTTACTCGGAGGAGGTATCGAAAGGGATGTCAAAGTCGATATCATCCTGAATACTCTCCCCAAGACCTTTGAGAACTTCTGTCTCAATGCCATTATGAGCAAGGCCAACTATACTCTTAATGAGTTGTTGAATGCTCTAGTTATGGCAGAGGGAGTCTTGGGCAAGGGAAAAGAGGTTCTTGTCGCTGCCAAGGGATCTGCTTCTACGTCGAAAGGTGGGAAAAAGAAGTGGAAAGGTCCGAAGGGCAAGGGAGGTAAGGAAGCTAGTGGGAGTGGTAAAGGGGGCGGCCCTACAGGTGGCGTGAAGAAGCCAACGGGAAAGGGAAAGTGCTTCAAGTGCGGCAAGACTGGGCACTGGAAGAAAGATTGTCCGGTGCTCAAGGCAAAGGGACAAGGTACGTCACAAGTTCTAGTAACTGAGACATGTTTAGCTTCATCTACTCATTCTTGGGTAGTGGATACGGGGGTAACTTACCATGTTTGTTACACCTTGCAGGGCTTCAAGCCGACAAGGGAGCTGGAAAGTGATAAGATCACCATCTCCATGGGCAATGCGTCGAAGGTCACAGCTGTTGCTATTGGAGATTTATCTTTATGTTTTGATGATGACATTTTAGTTTTGAGAGATATTTTATATGTGCCGGAGTTTCGGCGGAAAATAATTTCTATTTCAAAATTATTTTTGGATGGATATTCTGTTACTTTTGATAGAGGTGTCTCTATCACAAAAAATAACATGACTATTTGCTCCGAAATTTTAAATAATTCTCTCTATACTATTACATGTCCAATTAATAACTCTGTCCATGTTGCATCTAAATCACAAATCTGTCCAAATCCAAATAAAAGGAAATATTTTTCTCATGAACAATATACACATGCTTGGCACCTAAGGTTAGGCCACATCAATCTAAGCAGGATCCAAAGGCTCGTGTCGAATGGAATTTTGAAAGACTTTCAAGTTGTTCCATTTAGAACCTGCGAATCCTGTATAGATGGAAAGATGACGGCAAGGCCTTTTAAGGCAAAGGGGAATAGGGCCTCGCATGTGTTAGAATTGATTCACTCTGACTTGTGTGGACCGATGTCCACAAAAGCTCGTGGAGGGTATGAGTATTTCATCACTTTCATTGACGATTACTCAAGATATGGGTATATTTACTTACTTCAACACAAGTCTGAATGCTTTGAGAAATTTAAGGAATTCAAGGCGGAAGTGGAGAAGAAATTGGGTAACTCTATCAAGTCATTGCGGTCTGATCGCGGTGGCGAATACCTCGGAAATGAGTTTAAGCAATACTTGTCAGATTTTGGGATTACATCCCAATTGACTGCACCAGGTACTCCCCAACAGAATGGTGAAATGAAGAGAAGAAACATAACTCTTTTGGAAATGGTACGATCAATGATGAGTTATGCATCGTTGCCTATTTCGTTTTGGGGATATGCGTTGGAAACAGCGGTCTACTTGCTGAATCTAGTACCGTCCAAATCGGTTCCTAAAACTCCTGTCGAGTTATGGTATGGGCGTCAGCCCAGTTTAAGCCTTATAAAGACATGGGGTTGTCCTGCATACGTGCTAGACAAGGAAGCGAAGAAACTGGTACCTAGATGCGAAGTAGTGTTGTTTGTAGGATATCCGAAGGGAACGAAAGGTGGTTATTTTTATAATCCTAAGGATCAGAAAGTGGTTGTTAGCACCAATGCACGATTCTTGGAACAGGATTATATAGATAAACACAAGTCTAAGTCCGAGATTGTCCTTCAAGAAATCGAAGGCAATGGACAGGCGATTCCATCACCCCAGCCAAGTGTGCAAGTGAATGCACCACAGGACACTGCACAAACCATTGTCACAGCTGTACCACCACCGCTTCGTCGTAGTGGGAGGGTTATCGTCCAACCCGATCAATTTATGTTCTTGGGTGAATTTTCGGATCTTCTTCCTGTTGATGAACAAAAGGATATCGACCCTGATAACTTTAGACAAGCGATGGAAGATTTAGATGCAGATTCTTGGTACGACGCCATGGTTTCTGAAATAGAATCCATGACTGCTATGGATGTATACGAGAAAACTGAATTACCAGATGGCTTCTTGGCCATAGGTAGTAGGTGGGTATACAAGAGAAAAAGAGATTCGGATGGCGAAGTCACTGCTTTTGAAGCTAGACTGGTGGCGAAAGGTTATACCCAGGAACAGGGTATAGATTATGATGAAACCTTTTCGCTGGTTGCCATGCTTAAGTCCATTCGAATACTCCTTGCCATAGCAGCCCACATGAACCTTGAGGTTTAGCAAATGGATGTCAAGACCGCTTTCTTAAACGATTTCCTTGAAGAAGGAAGGGACATCTATATGCAGCAACCCGAAAGCTTTGTGAAGAAGGGCGAAGAGCATCTTGTATGGAAGCTGAAGAAGTCCATTTATGGACTTAAGCAAGCTTCGAGGTCATGGAACAAACGTTTCGACGAGGTCATTAAATCCTATGAATTTACTCATTGTGAGAACGAAAGTTGCGTGTACCGTTTAGATGCCAATGGTGACGTGGTTTTTCTTGCACTTTATGTAGATGATATTCTCCTCGTTGGCAACAATGTGGCGCTATTATCAGACATAAAGAAGTGGTTATCCGAACAGTTTCAAATGAAGGACTTAGGAGATGCAGCGTACATCCTGGGGATCAAGGTTGTCCGTGATCGCCAGAAGAGGATGTTGAGCTTATATCAAGCGTCCTACATTGATACTTTGATTGCTTGTTTTAGCATGCAAACTGCCAAGAAAGGATTGCTACCTTTCAGACATGGCATTCCTCTCTAGAAGGACATGTGTCCTAAGACGCCTAGTGAGGTTGAGGAAATGAGGAAGGTACCATATGCTTCCGCTGTAGGTAGCCTCATGTATGCAATGCTTTGCACGAGACCTGATATTTGCTATGTCGTTGGCATGGTTGCGAGATATCAGTCAAACCCTGGACCAGGACACTGGACTGCGGTAAAGCATATTCTCAAGTACCTGAAAAGGACTCGAGACTATAGGCTAGTTTACCAGTCAAACAGTCTAACTCCTTTGGGTTATACCGATTCGGATTTCCAGGCTGACCGGGATGAGAAGAGATCTACATCTGGTTATGTGTTTACCTTGGGAGGTGGAGCCGTATCATGACGGAGTGCAAAGCAAAAAAGCATTGCAGACTCCACCATGGAAGTCGAGTATGTAGCTGCTTCCAAAGCTACTAAAGAGGCTGTATGGTTCCGGAATTACCTCTTGGATCTAGGAGTGGTACCTAATTTGCCTAAGAGTATCATAATTTATTATGATAACTCGGGTGCAGTGGCAAATTCTAAGGAACCCAGGACCCACAAGGCGACCAAACACATAGAGAGAGTACCACATCATATGAGAAATCGTAAACAGAGGAGATGTGCTGGTTGAGAAGATCAATATCTTGGAGAACTTAGCTGACCCTTTTCACAAAGAGTTTACCGCAGAAGGCCTACGAGAAGCATGCTCGAGGGATGGGATTGCGGTTGATGCCACCCACTTAGGAAAACTTTCAGTAAAAGTGGGAGAAGTGATAGTGTTGTAATAGCTAGTATTTAGACACATTGTATACTAAAAGTTTGCTTTAGTATAAGTGGGAGATTGTTGGATTTGTATACTGAAAGCAAGAACCTTTTATGCCTGTATACAATGATTCCTACGTTCACTATTTAATCTCTATCTGATTGTGTTCATGATTGCATATGTATGTTCATTATCTCTATATAAGTAGGTTATATGGTGTGTTGTAGATCACAGAAGACCATATAATTGGAATAACCTTAAAGAGATATAAAATGGTCACAGCCGAAATGACTCTAGGAGGAGTCATTGGTTTAGGCTGCAGTATAGATGGACGGAGTTTGTCTTGACTACTTGTCTATACTGGTACGTCATAACGTATTGATAGGATCACAGTGAGATGTATTATTCTATCTTACATAAGTGAAGAACCAAGATCTCGGTGACTTAATAGAATCTTAATACTAATAAGTATTCAAATATATATGTTGATTCGTATATCACTTTGATTTACTATGGGTGAGAGTTATATAGTAACTTGAGTACTCTGTATCTTGGGTGATAGCGGTTAATATATGATATTTGATTATCTGTATTAGTACTCGTATCCGGTATAGGATAATGACATTCCCTTAAGGAGCTTAATAAGGTTTATTGCGTTAAACCCTGCAGGTTGATTAAGTTCAGACGCAATAATAAAGTTTGAGTGGTACTGCTTAAGGATTATAAAGATGTTAATTAATTTAAGCTGTCAGAGCTCTAATTAATTAATGGATGTCGGATATTTTAAATACGGAGATTTAATAAGTCTAAATACAAGCCCCGACTCATCACCAGCAATAAAGGAGCAAGTCAGTATTGATTCTCTAGTGGAATGAATTAATACTTATGAATTAATTATGATCTGGCTGATCATAGAAATTAATTCATTGGAGGCCCATCTTTATTCCTTGTATCTGGTCCCTGGACTGGCCCAAAGTCTCCTTGCCCTAGCTGGAGAATTTCGCCCAGCACAGAATTAGCGCCCCCAGCGCTGTATTTTTGTATTTAAATACAACTGTCTGCTCTCAAGAAACGCACACAAAAATTAGGGTTTTGAGAGCAGAACAGAGCGGCGCTAGCATGCAGGACTGAATTCTCTCTTGGGACTTTCATAGCTCGTTGTCCATCCAACGGTGAAAGCTGAGCGGGATGCAGTTCAGAAGGTCAGAGCTGGAGTCGTTCAACTCGATCATCGACAGCCTTTGCATATAGTTTTCAAGTAAGTAATTCTAACTCCTATGTGCAGCACTTAAATTCATAAGAGCATGTTAGGGATTAATCGTTGTATGGCAAATTAAGATATCCAAGAAACGATCTTGTTGGGGCTAATAATCCTTCATCATGGTCATCAACTAAACGGTTCTCATGCTTCTCTCTTCTAACATTCCTCAAAACTTAAAACTTAATCTATCATGCTCAACTTCCATCTTAGAACACAACAATATACAAACATTCTTCATGCAACGCTCATAACTCACGACACAAAACAGCCATGCACGTACATAACTCACGACTATCATGCTTGGAAAAAATATAAATTTAACATACAATAAACCTAGCATGGTCCTAAGCACATATATCAAGTCACAACGATTAAATAAAAAATCGAAGGACGAGCTATGACGACGAACATAGACGGGCTACCCTCATGGGTTTCTTAGCTAGGGTTCGAACCGTCCTTGACTCTTTCATTAAACATGCTCAACGATTACCCAAGAATAACATATTAAAAATTCACAACGATCCGACGTCGTTTCAAAATAAAGTCGAGAAATCGACGTTTTTCGACGTCGACAAATCTCAAAAATCTAACCATCATAACGTAGGTAGAGATGACTCTTACCTAGATATGTGTTCGAAAAGATGATCGGGGCTCGTCTCGGCACTCAAATTGGAGCTCAAAAGCTCAAGCTCCAAGCTTTAATGGAAAAGGTGCGTGAGTGTGTGTGTGAGTAAAGGTGTGCTGCGTGAGTTGTCTTTGTTTGGCTGATAACAGCCAAGATATTTAAGGGTGGGGGCTGTTGGGCGGTTGGGGGGTGGTTAAGCGTAGGGTAGGTAGATATTTTAGGATATTTAAACCTTTAATCGTAAAATATCTCGTTTCGTCTCGTCTCGTCTCGTTTTAACGACTAACTACCCTTACTCTTCGTTACTCGCCCTCTCAACCTCTACTCACTTTCATTACACTCGTAATTCTATATAAATATAGAAAACAATAGCTCGTTCTTGAAATTCTGATAAACGAGCTTGATTCGTTTATCGAGAAATTCTGGTTCACTATTCACTCGTCGTCCAAAAATAAAAACTTTCATTATTGGACTCGTATCGAAAAACTAAGAATATTTCTCGACGATGTGCACATAAGATTTTGAAAGTCGACAAAGAGACGAAATAACAGTATTTTACTATTCATTGTCAAAAGTCAAAAATTTCAAAAACGTATTAACGAACTCAGATCTCACTTCCGAGTTCATCGTTCTCATTCAAATAATTATCTCGAATTATTCAAATACTCAAACGCAAATACGGATATAAAATCCCACATCATCCACACATCATCAAAAGAACTTCTCAACATCTTAAAAAAATAATACGAAAACTCCAAATAACTCCTCATCTCTACACAAAGTAATCAAACAAGGGATCTAAACCTTAATTACTCAAACTCAAGCAATTAAACAAGTCATCAAAAGCCCGGGTATTACAATCTTCCACCCTTGTACTGGTGAACTGTGACCCGTTGTCCGAGACAAGTACCCTAGGAGAGCCATATCTGCAGCAAATGTTCTTCCACGGGAACTTCTCGATTGCACAATCATCGATCTTGACTATGGCTTCAGCCTCTACCCATTTAGAAAAGTAATCCACTGCTACGATCAGAAAATATTTACCACCCGGTGCACTGGGGAGTTTGCCCACGATGTCGATGCCCCACTTATCGAACGGGCAGGTAGAGTACATGACTCCCATAGTTTCTCCTGGTGTACTTATTCTGGGTGCATACTTCTAGCACGTGGCGCATTTCTTAACGAACTTTTGTGCGTCCTTCCCCATCTCTGGCCAATAGAAACCGGCCCTGATGATTTTTCTCATGAAATCCTTATATCCAGCGTGGTTACCGCAACAGCCCTGGTGAATTTCTTCAAGGGCATACTTCGCTTTTTCAGGTGATAGACATTTTAGCAACGGGTGAGTGAAGGACCATTTATATAATTGATCATTGAGTAAGCAATATCGCTGATAAAGACAGTGCTGAGACACAGCAGGATTCAAGCATTCGCCTGTTTTAAGAATATAAATGATGGGAGCCTGCCAGTCCTCCCTGGTTTCTATCGACAGGACCTGCTGTTGTTCCAGATGACTGGGTTCATATAGTAGGGTAATTTTATTGTTCCAACTCTGTTCTACTGCGCTAGCCATTCTAGCCAAGAGATCGGCTTTGTGATTTTGTTCTCGCGGGATGTGCTCTAAGCGACATTCAGGGAACTTGGAGATTAGCTCTTTGATCCACTCGTTGTAAATTGCCATCTTGTCCTTCTTCACCTCATATTCACCTGATACTTGTTGCACTACTAGCTGTGACTCGGACTTGATGAGTATATGCTCTACTCCCAGCTCAGCCAAGAATTTTAATGCCTTCTCTACAGCCTCGTACTCGACTTCGTTGTTGGATAATTTTGCTCATATTTGATGGCAAATTGGAGATCATCCTTTTGAGGGGTAGTGATGTGTATCCGTACACCACAGCCTTCTCTGGTCACAGAGCCATCTACATGAGCTATCCACGGCTTTGGAATGTCAGCCCGGGTTGTTTCTTCAATGGAATCTACTAAGGTCTGTGCCTTGATGGCTGCTCTGGGCTCGAAGTCCACGTCGTATTCCCCCAGTTCTAAGACCCACTTCATCATGCGTCCTGATAAATCAGCTCTGCCGAGAATTTGCTTAAACGGCAACGATGTGCGTACGATGACCTTGTGGGAGAAGAAGTATGGCCTCAATTTTCTTGCGGTGACAAGTACGGCCAGTGCTGCTTTCTCCACCTCTGAATAATTCAGCTCTGGGCCCTGTATGATTTTGCTCACGAAGTATACTGGTCATTGGTATCCTTGTTGTTCTCTGATCAAAACTGAGCTGATTGATTCTTTGCCCACCGCAATATATAGATAAAGAGTTTCTCCATGTACTGGCTTAGTGAGGACCAGAAGCTCTGCCAAATAATTTTTTAGATGCTCGAAGGCCTACTGGCATTCTATTGTCCAATCGAATTTGGTCCCCTTTCTCAAGATTTTGGAAAAAGGTAGGCTTTTATCTGCCGACCTGGATATGAATCGTCCCAGGGCTGTGATCCTTCCATTGAGGGCTTGTACTTCTTTGAAGTATCACGGATGTGTAATGTTTACAATGGCCTTCATCTTGTCCTTATTCACCTCTATTACCTGTGGAGTAACTTGGTAACCCAGAAACTTGCCCGTGGTGACCCCGAATATACATTTGTTGGGATTCAGCATTAATTGGTTTTGTCGGATCACGACAAAGACCTTCTCTAGATCTCGAGGGTGGGATGCGGCTGCTCTGCTCTGTACCATCATGTCATCCACGTACACGGACATGATGCGTCCAATTTGTTTCTGAAAGATGGTATCCGTCATACACTGATAAGTGGCTCCCGTGTTCTTCAGTCCGAAAGGCATCCATGTCCACCCGAAAACCCCACAACATACAGCGAACGCAGTCTTAGCAATGTCGTCCGAATGCATGCTGATCTGGTAGTAGACTTGGAAGGCATCCATCATGGAAAGCAATTCACACTTAGCCGTGGAGTCAGCTAGTTGATCAATTCTCGGCAAATGATAACAATCTTTAGGGCATGCCGCGTTTAAAAATCTGTAGTCCACACACATGTACCACATTTTCTCTTTCTTTTCTACCATGACAACATTGGATAACCAGACGGGATATTGTACTTCCACAATATGTCCAACTCTGAGTAGGGCCTGAACTTGTTCTCTGATGGCCGCATCCTTCTCTGGGCCGAAATGCCTTGTTCTCTGGATCACGGGCTTGATGTTCGGATCTACGTTCAAACGGTGTTCAGCGAGGTCCTTATTGATTCCTTTTAGATCAACGGTAGAAAAAACGGATACATCTGCGTTTCGACGTAAGCATTCTATCATTTCTTTTTCCAGAGCGGATTCCATTTTTGTGCCAATCTTGGTGGTGAAGCTTGTTTTCCCTGGGAAAAGTTCAATCAACATGCAATGATCATTGGTAGACATAGAAGGCTTCTTGTCAGGGTCTTGACTGGACTTTTTGATCTCTGCACGTTCACTCGGGTTACAAGAACTTCCCTCTTTTGTGAATGACTTGGTTCTCTTCTCTGATGAATGACTTGTCCCCTCCAGAGGCCTCTTTTGTGAATTTTGGGACGTTAGACTTCTGACATGGCACTTTTTGGACGCCACTTGATCCCTGCATACTTTCCCCACTCTACCTTCTTCCAGAGGAAATTTCCTTTTCAAGTGATGCATAGAGATAACTGCTTGGAAAGCATCCAGAGTTGGCTGACCAACAATGATGTTGTAGCTAGGTTGTGGGAAATCCACAACCAGGAAACGGACGATTTTCGTGCAAGAAGCTCTTGGTTTGTCCCATGTCATCAGCAAATCTAGTGGTCCCAGTGGGGTGATAGATTCTCCAGTGAACCCATATAACGTGGTTCCTACCGGTGTCAAATGTTCTTTCAGAGCCATGGCTGTCATGCAATCTTTATACATGATGTTCATTGCACTGCCCGTATCCACGAAGATTTTTTTGATTGTACAATTGACTACCAGGGCAGAGAACACCAGAGCATCGCTGTGTGGCCGGATGAGGTCCCTACGGTCTGCTGCTCCAAAAGATATTTCCAAGTCTGGCTCAATGCGGGAGACGGACATAATTTGTGGCACATAAGCACCAGCTTTGGCTGTACGGATAGCTTACTTTCTTGCTCTGTTCGAAGTGGGGCCACCTTCCTCTCCAATGATCATGTGTACTATCATTTTATTATCTGACAGAGCATCGTCTGCTCTGTACTCCTCCCTTCAGCCTTGCTGATGGCCTCCTCTGTCCTGTCTTCCCTGATCGGTGTCTTGGTGGTGCGGTGGGGGCATCTGCTTAACAGACCTATCAAGTTTTCCTTGCCGCACCAGGACCTCAATATGTCGTTTAAGGTTGACGTAATATTGTGTTGGATGCCCATAAGCGTTGTGGTAGTGGCAGAGGAGCTTGTTAGGTCCCTGCCTTGGTGGGCCCTGTACGTAACTTGTTGGTGCGTGGAACCAAGGCTCATCCTTAATCATTTGGAAGATTTCCTCTTGTGGCGTGTTCAATGGAGTATAATCGGTGAACTGATTTACAGAATGTACCATCCGAGGTTGTTTCTGTGCTCTCTTCAGAGGCTCGGGAGCTCTGTGAAGGAATATTAAACTGAATTAATACTCTAATTGCCCGAAGATCGTTTCTTGAATTATTATTAATTTATCATACAACGATTAATTCTAACATGCTCCTATGAATTTAATTGTTGCACGTTGGAGATAGAAATATTTACTTGAAAAGCGTATGCAGAGGCTGTCGATGATTGAATCGAACGACTCCAGTTCTGACCTTCTGAACTGTATACCGCTCAGCTTTCACCGTTGGATGGACAACGTTCTATGAAAGTCCCAAGGGAGAAACTGCCTACACGTTTCTGGCGCCTCTCTGCTCTCTCAAAAACCCTAATTAATTAATGTGTATTTTTCCTGAGAGCATACAGATGTATTTAAATAAAATAAAATACGTATGGGACGCCAGATTCTCAGTGATAGGCGTCCTCTCCTCTTTCTAGGGCTAGGAGACTTTCGACCAGTCCAGGGACCAGATACAAGGAATAAAGATGGGCCTCAAATAAATTAATTCTCCATGGTCAGCCCAGACCATAATTAATTTATAAATATTAGTTCATTCCACTAGAGAACCAATACTGACTTACCCTTTTATTGCCGGTGATGAGTCGGGGCTTGTATTTACACTTATTAAATCTCTGTATTTAAAATATCCGACATCCATTAATTAATTATAGCTCTGACAGCTTAAATTAATTAATCTCTTTGTAATCCTTAAGTAGTACCACTCAAACCTTATTATTGCGCCTGAACTTAATCAACCTGCAGGGTTTGACGCAATAAACCTTATTGAGTTCTTTAAGGGGTTGTCATTATCCTATACCGGATACAGGTACTAATACAGATAACCAAATATCATATATTGATCGCTATCACCCAAGATACAGAGTACTCAAGTTACTATATAACTCTCACCCATAGTAAGTCAAAGTGATATACGAACCAACATATATATTTGAAATCTTATTAGTATTAAGATTATATTAAGTCACCGAGATCTTTGATTCTTCACTTAAGTCAGATAGAAGAATACATCTCACTTTGGTCCTATCAATACGTTATGACGTACCAGTATAGACAAGCAGTTAAGACAAACTACTTCCATCTATACCGCAGCCTAAACCAATGACTCGTCCTGAAGTCATCTCGGCTGTGATCATTTTTATATCTCTTAAGGTTATTCCAATTATATGATCTTCTGTGATCTACAACACACCATATAATCTACTTATAAAGAGATAAGGGACATACATGTGCAATCATGAACACAATCAGATAGGAGATAAAAAGTGGTAACAGGAAACATTGTATACAAGCATAAAATGTTCTTGCTTTACAGTATACAAATCCAACACTCTGGGAGGTAACCCTCTGAAGGGAACTCGACTACCTTGTCTATTATCGTCCCAATCTGATCGAAATTCAGCTTTCTTTGCTTTATTGCGTTAATGCTCTGCTCTGCGGGCGACTTTTACTTTTTCTAACTGAATATACCCGGGTAATCTCCTCATTATATCGTCAAAGGTGTGTGGGGGATTGATCTGTAGATCGTCGAAGAGAGGTCCCGGCTTTAGCCCTCTAGTGAATGCATATACCTTTATCTGAGATTCAGCTTTGGGCACTGCTAGAGAAGCCATGTTGAATCTAGTTACATATTCCTTCAGAGTTTCGTTTGATTCTTGCCACATTTCCATTAAGGACATGGCGGTTTTGGTTGTCTGTCTAGAGCTGGAAAACTGGCACATGAACATGTCATGAAGGTCTTCGAAGGAATGGATGGAACCCGGGTCCAAAGTTCGGAACCACTGTTGCGCCAGCCCTGTCAGTGTGGTGGAGAAGATACGGCACTTAATGCCCTCAGAGTATTGATGTAGCATGACCAGAGTTTCAAATCTTGCCATATGCACCTCCGGGTACTCAGATCCATCGTAATCCATGGTGATAGGTTTGTAGTGGTTAGGCAGGACATCTGCCAAGATCTCCTCTGAAAATAGGCTATTGCGCAATCGCGGAATGTGTGCTTGACTCACAATAGTGCATCGATTCCTCCTCTGTTTGGTATGTGTGGAATGGGTGGTACCTCTACTCTTGCTTGGTCGAGAAGAGTTAACTTGTTCCTCTTCCTCCCTTCTGTGTTCTTCCTCCTTCTCTGCTCTTTCCTCTTCTCTCCGCGCTCGGCTTAGAGATCTCTGTCTTTGTTATGGGGAAAACTATCTTTTCCGCAAAGGAGCAGCTCTACTTCGTCCCAGATCTTGTTCTCTTTCTGGGGGATTAGGGACATACTCTTTCTCAACCACCATTACTTCTAGTTCTCGTAGTTGTCTTCTCATGTCAGAGATCTTGTCTCTAAGAAGAGCTAGATCGTCAGCGCGAGGTCTCTCACCCCATAGTTCTGTTCTGTAAGTGGCCTTGCTGGACGTCTCCCCCACATCCTCTATATTATCCATATCTCCTGGGTACAGAGGTCCCGTTTGGTGAATTCTTGGCAGATTATTATTCCTATTCGGTGGGGCTCCCGGGAGAGCTGGTGGCACGGTGCCAGTATCGATAAGAAAAGGGGTCTGCAGGGCTGGCATAGATGTGCCTCCCATAGTAGGATGGGCAAATGGTATTCCCATCATTTGTCGCATACAAGCATAATTAAATAGCGACAACATGTGCTCTGACATTGTGACATTGATTAGTCCTGAACTCGAAGGAGAAAACCCCACTAATGGCGCTTCTGCTCTTGCCGGGGTTAAGATAGGAGGCTCCATTGCTCTGTTCACCACCGGCTTAGCGGCCGGGGTATTCTGTTCTGCGTGACCATGAGTTTCCTGATCATACTCCTCCTCCAGATTTCGTGTTATGCTTTTGTTTTCCATACCCTATTCGTTCATATCGTTAGTCAGTGAAAACAACATGATTATTTATTCAGAAAATAACAATAATCTTGATTTTGCAAATGACATAGGCCTAAAATATCATGCTCTTATGCCATAATAGCGACGTCAACATCAACGATTATTCTACCAGAAAACAGAATCAAAGCATGTTCTTATACGCATTGAAAAACATATCCTACAATCTATCCTACGTTTATAAACAAATCTAGCCCATCGATAACAACACAAAATCATGGTAACCCATTTGTTGAAAAAAGAGGAGCAGAGCTTCTGGAAACAGAATATCCTTCAACATAATCGTAAATCCCTCAAGCAAAATGGAAGAAAACCACGGGAAAATGTTCTTTTCGATTGTGATGGCCTATTTAGCACAGAACACTCCGCTCGAAGAGGAGGACTTCGGCAAATGTTCCGGCGGGTCAATTTCTCATGTCTTAAGCCTTAGCTTCCCACAGACAGCGCTAGTTGATGAGTTCTAAATTAAATGATCGATCATGGACGGTGTGTGATTAGTGTAGGTTTCACCTATTCGTTCATAGCATTGAAGAAACTTAGTAATTTTGCCGGGAGAGACAATATTGAAAAGAGTATAGAAATCGTGAATCTTTTATTGAAAGCTGAGAAGAGTTATTTATAGTTACATGGGGGGAGGGGCATTTTGGTCATTTCATATAATAGCACGTGGGACGGACGCATTCTAGATTACAGGCTATGACTGACTTTCTACCTGCTGTCGGCTCTTCTCTGGTGTAGCCAGCGCTGCCATGTGACTGACTCCAGAGATGTGTTGAGCTGGGCCTTGTACTTGGAAGTTATATCAGAGCTGGAGTGTATGTCGTCAATTCTCTTCCATGGCCAGAGCTGGTGTATCCTTCTCTGGTCACTCTAGTCTCTATATAAGGTGCCACGTGTTCGCATCCTAGCCATTACATATTTCACCCCTCATCAAGGTGGTCCTCACCTTAGAGCCCCCCTCTCTCTGATGCATTGACTCTATAAAAGGTGCTATAATCTTTATTTTCATTTAATCCCATCTTTACTCTTCTATTTTGAAATTCAGCATTTCATTAAATTTAAAATCAAACATTACATTAATTAAAATAAAATACAATAATTAAAATTAAAATTACAGTAATTTTCTTATTATTCAATCAGACCAAAACGAGATTAAATGTGCTCCTTCAAATCTGAGGTGAGCCAAGCGTGAAGGTTGCGGTCTCACGTAGAGGATTGTCGAGCCACATACACTTGAAATTCAGGTGCGAGGACGAGATGCAGCTGAGCTACTTGAAGCTTCTTCAGTGACCTCTTCTTCCCATGATGATGCGTAGTTGCCTTCGTCTTGGATGATTTGTGCAAAATGATGTACGTGAACATGATGTCGCTCAACTCCTCATTCTTCCAAAGGCGAGTTGGTCCTTTGATGATTGCCCAACGAGCTTGAAGCACGCCAAAAGCTCGTTCAATGTCCTTGCAAGCCGCTTTCTGTATCAACTTAAATCTCCTACTCTTTTTGTCCGATGAAAATGAATGACTTCACGAAAGTGGGCCAATCAGGGTAGATGTTGTCGGTCAAGTAGTACCTTCTCGTGTAATAAGAGCCATTAACTTGAAATGTGATCGGTGGAGCCCTTTCTTCCAATCGTTCGTTCAATGACGATGATGTGTTGAGCACGTTGACATGCCACCGGATAATTATTCCACGACTAATGCATGCAATCTAGGCTCCCTTGAATCCTTGGGAGCCCGTGTTTTTCCTTGTGCAGTGCAAGAAGCCTTTTGACAGTCAGATGATGTAGGCCTCCTCAAGTATTTCGCGCTAAAGAGTTGGACAATGACTCTACAGAATTTCTTAAGCACTTCAACAATTTAGACTCTGCAATCCGCAGGTACTTATTAGTCAGTTGCATCTCAATTTGCAAGTTACTGAATAGCAACTGCGCATTTATGCAGCGATGTGAAGTCGGGTCTGCCAAGTTTTTCCGAACGTTGTTGTAAGAAAGGATTGGACTGCACCGCGCTAACGATGCGCAAAGAAACGGGCGACGCATACGGAAATGGCGCCAAAAAATGAAATCGGCATAGATCGGATTAGGGGCAAAATAATCATCGTAGAGACGTTGTGCTCTGGCTTCACGACCAATCGAATTAACAACTAGCGTTAATCTTAGTTGTCAATTCAAGCTTTAAAACTCGAATTCACAACTGAATAGCTAATGTTGGTTGTGAATTCGAGTTTTAAAGTTTGAATTCACAACTAAAAATAGTGTTAGTCGTGGATTCAAGTTTTAAAGCATGAATTCATGACTATAAATAATGTTAGTCGTGAATCCAAGGTTTAAAGCGTGAATTCACAACTAAAAATATTGTTAGTCGTGAATTCAAACTTTAAAACTCAAATTCACGACTACCACTATTTCTAGCTGTGAATTCAAACTTTAAAATTTGAATTTACAACTAGCAATAGCGTTGGTTGTGAATTCGAGCTTTAAAACTAGAATTCACAACCAATTTGATTAATTCACAACCAATGAATTGCTAGTGTTAGTTGTGAATTCAGCGAGCTGGTTGTGAATTTATAGATCTTGTCGTGAATCCAAGAAAATTAAGTTGTGAACTCATAGATCTGGTCGTGAATTCAAGAACATTAATCAATTATCCAAAATCTATTTCTCTTTAATTGATCAAATCTCTCCAATAAAATTCACAAATCATCACTACAAAAAAAAATATTTTTAAACAACATAGTAGGTGAGCTGCATCCCAATCTCTTTCGGCTTCAGCGAAATACATAAGAAAAGCACAAAATGCTAGAGAAGACTTCGACTAGTTCGAGCACCACTGCCAGAGCTCCGGCGAAAGATTTGTTCCGTTCGATGGAAGAATCATCACGAATTAAACCATGTGTGAGACAAAATTGACCAAATTTGGAATAAAACCATGAGGAAAAATATAAATTTTTCGAATCATCATGAGTCAGACCAAAACCATCTATATAAATTAAAAATCCATTATTGCGCCATAAAAATTGAGATTGGGCCTCAACTGTGTGTAAAAAATAGAAATTAATACACAAACTCCAAAACAAGTGAAAATTATTTTTGATTTGGGAAATGGTGAAAATCTGCAATCAAATGCTCCATATATGAAGTACGTATTTAATTTTTCTGAGCGGTATCTATATAGAATGCGTAGAGAGAGAAAGAGAGAAGTAGATGATGATGTGAGGGAGGGAAGAGAGTGGCCAATTTTTTTAATTTTAATGTTAGGGATAATTTTGTACTCTTACACAAAAAGTGACCAATTTTTAAATTTTTTACTTGATAGGCTAATTTTAAAATTTACTATATGAAAGTGGCTAATTTCATATATTAACTCATTCTTTTTGCAATTTATACTATTTGTGATTAACGTTTATAAATTTTAAACGAGTTCTGGTAATTAATAAGGTTTACAACATGTAAGGAAGTCTATCTTTGAAATGAAAGACTCAACGTAGTAACCCCTCATATTCCCAAGAAAGAAGGACTACGTCGTCTAAAGGACAATATAAATTCAATTCGGATTACACATGTCTTTGTCTTTCAACACTAATAATAATGATCAGATCTAATAAGCCTTCATGTTTGCTAGTATATTTTCACATATGACTTTTATCTTTAAGGCTTCCTTTCTTCAAGTCCGACTTTTTATCTTCTTTAAGTATGATCTTCAGTCTTTGTCAGCTTTTTCTATTCGTAGTTCTCAGCTCTGGCGAGTTTGAATACCTTGTTGCTTCAGATCTGCTAAGTGTGGTTCTAAAGAGAGGGAACACATTAAGCGAGAGGCGGACACGCTGGTCGGGAGCTGATGTTGTTTCCCTAATGAGCCTTGGCAGGGCGAAACCAACTGCTGCCAATGATTGCCCCAAGTATGGGATAACCCTAACGAGAATGGGGAACTTGCAGGCATTGTCTGTGACAATTGGTATCAAAGCAGACCGACGGGGCAAGCCGTTCCGTATAGGTAGAATGAGATGCTTCCCGTTAGGCGGTCTTTGGGCAAGGGGGTCTCTCAGGTGCTTCGAGAATCCCTGGTGCCCGGGAGCAAGGTGTTAGGTGCTGCCCTGCTATCGTGCTCGGTGCGACCACAAGGGCCATGCGCATGCCCGACGAAGAAGCTTATCAGCTCGGCGAAGAAGGAAGAGACCCTTATACCAGGTCCACGTCATATTCAGGGATGTCCACAAATCAAGTGGGGAAGACTAGTGGCACATGATGCCCTTTCCATTGTCACATGGGGCTCTTTTCACCATCGCATGCTCGTTTCCATTTAAGGGCAAGCCGTGGCGAGGATCAAACGTGGACTAACGCATACAGACTCACGGGGTGGATGCTTGAGCGCACTCTGAAGAGAGGCACAACTTAGTTCTGCCTATCTCTAAAGGGATGGAACACATTAAGTGAGGGACGAACGTCCGAGAGGCGACAAGCTGGTCGGGAGCTGATGTCGTTCCCCTAATGTACCTAGGCAGGGCGAAACCAGTTCTTGCCTATGATTGCCCCAAGTATGGGAACACCCCAACGAAAATGGGAAAGTTGCAAGCGTCGTCCGTGATAGTGTTTTGCTGTGTGACAGGATCTAGGGTTATGTTTTTTCTCCAGAATATTTTGTAGTAGCGTATTGCTGTGTGAGCGAAGCTTTCAACTCTGTGACCCTCTTCTAGGGATTTTGTTCATTCAATCAAGTGGTTCTTATATTTCTATTACCTTAACTCTATTAAATGTGGAAGGTAAAAGCCGTTCGTAAGGCTGAGGGTGAAATTTCAAAAAAAATGAATAACATAATAGTTACAGATATATACAAGGAAGGGAGGAGAGGGAAGGCGTAGTAGACCAGCATTTACTTGATGTTCCCATAATAGAATGATGGTTTTCTTAATGCTACTGGGGTCTCTTTCGATTTCGATTGTAAATAAAATTTAAGATTATCTATGAGGCCCCTAAAACGTTTCTCTAATTTTTTCATCTCCTCATAAGTCATGGTAGAATCGAGGATACCATAGGACAATATTTTTATCACTACGCTATACAAACTTTAGACCACTAAAAGTGAGGAAAAACAAAGCAAACGTGAAGAAGAAGAGTTAAAATACCTAGCGAGTACGAGATCGGAGAAAGGGGTTGGAGAAGGACACTGGAATAAACGCTGAATTCGCCGAAAAATGTTGGAATCTCATAAAGCTCGGAGGAACTTTAATGGTGGAAGAAGTAGAGTGGGAAATAACGGGAGAAGAAAAAAATAGTTTGGAGAGAAGAGGTGACGACGGGACAGTTTCTACCTAGGGATAGGAGCCGCATTATCGAAAAGAATAATTGGAAGGTAGAGATCCAACATGATTCAATGTTTGTGATGAATGGACAAAATTTTTACGGATATGAGACGTCTACCTACAGTACCAATGCAAAGATAATTACTAGGTTGTAGATCAGTGATGAATATAATAATTATTCTTTCGGTTGAACATAACAAAAGTTAAGTTCAACCGATCTTGGGGGGCTGCGAGTAGTTGATGATGAGTAATATATGTGATAACCTTGATGATAACTCGCGTGTAACTAATCAAAGACTGTTCACAGACAGTACAAGAATAGCTTCCTTACCAAACTGGGCCCTTTTACAAGCAGGGTATCTTATGGGGTAATGAATCCTAATATATTAAAATATTATGCAGCGCTGGACTCTGCGATCAAAATGCACGGTCAGGTTTCACAACTATGAGTCTAGGTAATAAATCATACCCCTGTATTTCTTAACAGCCCTGTCACAAGAAGACAAAAGGCGAAATTGACGGAAATGTGCATCTGACTCTATAACTCACGAATAGGGATGGCAATCTACCCGCGGGTAACGGATATCCGCGAAAATCCGAACCTATTAGGGTGGGTTTGAGAGACATTTGATATCCACGGATAGTTTTGTGGTTGCAATTCACTATCCATTTAGTTCGTGGGTATGGGTTTGGATACTTACTATCCATACCCGCGAACCCGATTACCCGCGAAAAATACCTGTCAATTACCCGTCATATATCCATAAAATACCCACAAAATATATTTAAAATATGGACTTTAGATTTACATATTAGATATGGGCCACCACATTTTAGATTTAAAATATGTTTGAACTATGTTATTTGTGTTGATTTTTTTTGTATTAAATTTGTTATAAATTTATATTTAAATTCTATATCGCGGGTATCCGACGGATAGCGGGCGACGGATACCCGCCGGATAGCTGGTTCGCGGATACCCGACGGGTAGCAGGTATCCGCGGGTGGCGGGTTTGGATACCATTTGATATCCATGAATAGTTTTGTAGTTAAAAATCACTATCCATTTAGTTCGTGGGTATGGATATGGATAGTCACTATCCATACCCGTCGTACCCGATTGCCATCCCTACTCACGAACGTATGCTGTCCACGCAAATTATAGAAAATGACGAGAATGCCTCTAGAGTAGTATAAATAGCTCATCATTGTATGTTGTAGAAACTACGTGCAATATATTTGAGCAATTCATTCTTTCTCTTAAGCATTCTTCATCTGTTTCTACCATTTTTATGAGAATGTGTTAACAGGTGATGATTTGTTATTGATCTCACTGAACTATTTTGAATCTCCATTTCATAAACTCAACTTATAAAAATAATTTATAAGAAAATTTATGGGTAGCATACTCCAAACAAAATATTTAAAAAATTATTTTTGAGACCGCATTTATCAATTATGCGAACCCTCATTAGTATTTTATGTGAGCGCATTTTTCCATTAAGCAAAATAAAATCGAGCGCATTTAACAATTATGCAAGCAAATTTTTCCATTATTCAAGCGCATTTTGTATTATACCGAACGTCTTTTGCAAAAATTGTCAAGCTCATTTTCCATTTGATGTAGCATTTTATACATGGGCGCATACTTATTCATAGCCACATAAGCAAATAAACAAATTTGAGCGCATACTTAATTCTTAATTCGAGGCACACGTTACAATCTATAATTTTCAAATTCACATATGGTAATTCCACTAAAACAATTCAAGCGCATAGATGGAGCGCATACATGAGTTCGAGCACATAGTAAAGTTGTACTTTACATAATTCGAGCATATATATAACTAAAGATTAAACGTATAATTGGAGGGCATACTTATCTACCTGAAGCACATCCTTATAAAATATAACCAAAACAAAATCTAATTAGGGGCGCAATTATAATTATCTAATTAATTGTATTGCACATACAGGTCAACAAATGTTTAAAATAAGCATATGCAGATAATTATTACCTTGTCCTTTATATTCCCTAATATAGTATGCTCAACAAATATAATGTATAAGAGTAGTGATAAATTTACATAATATGTATATACATAATTGGGGTAAATTTGTCAATTTATAATCTAATTAAAAAATCGATAATTAATGCAATTAGCAGTTTACATAACTAGCCTTAGCAATAATGAAGGAAAAGATATATTGAAATTTTGAAATTTGATTTTATAATATTCTCCTAATAACAGAAGATTCTTCTTTTTTATATATATAATTAACCTTACGTATTTTTTTTACGATTTTTGATGGAACATTAACAAATCCAAATATTTTATTATTTAAAACTTAATTAACAAACAAATTAATCAATATAAACATGAATAATCAAATTAGTTCAGCAAGTGACACGGAGCCACCTTTGGGCCTCCTAATTTTTTTAAATTTTTTTTTTTAAATTTTAGTAATGTTATTTTATTATATATACAGTATATATATAAGTGCAAAAAGTAGGAGGATTTGTTGTTAAAAAATTCCACATAAAATTTATATGTATTTCAGATTTTTTTAATGGAAAAATTGCACCTAAATACACAAACTTTGACAAAAATCCATATTTGACACGAAGTTAGGATTTTACATTTTAATACACCAATTTTCGATGTTGTCCAAATTTGACACGACTTAATAATTTATATGTAATAATTTTATATTTCAAATATTATTTTTGAAAAAAATCACATATACTTCAATTTGAATTTTTTAAATAAATAAAGTAATCCACATCAATTACTCAATAAAGAACTTGACTCTGAAAAACATAAATTTTTAATTTTATATAAAATGTAATGATAACTATTGTTATTAAACAATTTAAATATTTTATAAACAATATTCAGATAAATACAGTAAAATTATATTTAAATGTTAACCAGATATAATACTTAGGTGTTATATTTATACGTTCAATATTTACGTGACTTCAAATCACTTAGTTTTTATGAAAAATATGTACGGTAAAGATTTTCATAATGGCATAACATAGTTGAGTTATGATTTTTTTCTTTCTAAAGTATCATTTTTAATTTTTCTCCTATATGAAGAAAACCCTTTTTTTTCATAAATAATAGAAGAAACACATCATTAATGTTGAAGGGGATGAGTAAAAACATGTTCAAATTAAAATATGTCCTTTTAAAAAAATTGAACTAATCGTGCATAAAATTATTTTTTCTAAGACTAGCTCATTACTTAACTATGTTTTCTTATTAGTGAAGTTTAAATTGGCCAGTAGGAAAACAAATCATATTATTACAACTTTTAAAAATACTAATAAAAAATAAAGTAAGTGTTATATACCGAAAAATGAACTCCAACAAAATTAGAATAAAATATTTAGATTAATTTAAGTGTTATCCTGAAACATACTTATTTAATTACGTATATAATTTTAATTTTTCCCTAAAAAATCAAATTTTATAAAATTTAATTGAATATAATTTTGAATATGTAAACATATATTTATCATTATCTGTGAAATATAAAAATTATTTGATAATGACGATTAATACAAATTTTACTATCAAATATTATTTTTTTAAAATCTAAAGATTTATAAAATGAACCAATATAAACACACAAAACTCAATATCTAATTATTTTTCTTTTGAAAAACACAAAAATCAAAAGTAGATAAAAATATAGAAAAAACAATAAAATTTATAAATAACGATTTTACTACTGTTCTCATAACAAAAATGTACAGCGATACATGTTAACTATCCAAATGTATCTATATATAAAAATATAAATTATCAAAATAATTGATTATCCGTCTCAATGGAGACTCGAAAATTACATATCAAATATTTTATTAACTAAAGTGCACGATTTTTAGGAAAGAAAAAAAAGATAAGAAAAAGAAAAAGAAAAGGGAAAAAAATTGGTTAAATGAAAAGAAAGAGAGTATTGATTTGATTTATATTGTAAACTTCACATTATACATTTTTTCAAAAGTGAATATGCATTCAAATAACTATATTGAGCAATGAAGTTGAATTGTCGGTCACCTATCTAAAAAACATAATTTATGACCATTTTTATAATTTTGGTCCAAAATATCATTGACCCCGCAGATCCTACTCTACCCAGTCCAACCACGTACATGTGATTCTCTCTCCCCCTGCTCTTGGCACAAATTAGTGTAATTGTGTCAAATGTACCTAATGAATGACACAATTGGCACGAATTTACCCATTTGTACCAAATGTGTCATCAGTTAATCTTCAGTCACATTTGACATAAATGTGCGTAATTGTGTCTAGTGTACTTAATGAATGACACAATTGGCCTGAATTTACCCATTTGTACCAACTGTACCATCATAATATGCGTGCCCAACTCGAAGCCCAACCCACACGCAAATCGGAATTCAGTCCGCTCTAACTAAGGGCAAAATAGTCCTAAAAGACAAAAGCAGAAAAGGGAGAGAGCGGAAGGGAAAGTTTCCAGAACTCCGGCCTAACCATCGTCCCCAAACAAACCCGGCTCTCCACCCAAGAAAACAAAACAAAGGCCAAAGGCCGGTTAAACGCCGTCGCCTAAAGGCCAACAAAAAACAAACACAAAACAAAAAGACCAAGAAACACAGCCGGTTAGACGCCGTCGCCGTGAAACCAACCAAAAAACCCACACTACAAAGCGGAGCTACACGGCCGGTTAGATGCCGTCGCCGTGAGCTCACAAAGAGGCAGCGCCTTACCGAAAAGCAAGACCGAAAAGGCCGGTTATATGCCGTCGCCGTGGTCTCACAAGGAAAGAACGCACCATACCAAAAAGAGCAACACGGCCGGTTATATGCCGTCGCCATGAGCTCATGAAACGGAAGCACGCTATCCAACAAGTAGTAGCCATACGGCCGGTTAGATGCCGTCGCCGCTGGCTTCCAAGAAGGTAACGCGCCACCATCCCAAAGGACTCCATATCTGCGAAGGATGGAGACGGGGTTTCCATTGCCGCGTTGAGCAGCAGCCCAGCAGACCGCAGCTCGGCAGAAAGCGTGGAACAGCAAATAGCAGTCCCCAACCGCCCAGAGCAGACGCCAAGTGCTCGATGAAAGGCCCCCTTCACAATCGCCGAACACCAGCAGGCAAAACGGCAGAACAAGAAGACCAGCGCCACCCAACCTCAAGGAGAAAAGCCCAAAGCTCGCCAAAAACAGAAAAGTTGACCTCACAAAACTAGCGAGATCAAAGATCTGCTCCATTAAAGTGACAAAAACAGTGGAAATGCTCACGAAAAACAAATTCACCACCTGTTTGTTAAAAGTTCTGCTCCACTTGTTTATCAAAATACCGAAAACAACGAACACCATCTGTTTGCTAAAAGGCCTGCTCCAGTTTCTCATCAAAATGCCAAACATCCAGCAACAACAAAAGCTCGGCAAAAAAGGAAACAAAGGCCCCTTTTTCCGAGTCACACGCCCGTCAGAAGTGCTACAAAACGCTGAACCAAAACCCAAATTAATACTTAATCCGGACTCGACTGTGAGTCGACATATCAGTTGCAACAACATATTTAATCTCTTCAATGGCATGGGGCCACCATCCCTCCGAACGGGCCTGGTTTGCCATGATATCAGCTGCCGAGTTTCCTTCCCTATAAATATGGGAAATTTGTAAGCGAAAGTCCAAAAGCAACCGAAGGGTACTTTTCCAAGTAGCTAAAAAACGCCACGGAACATCTTCGGATCGAGAGTGAAGAAGGTTAACAATATAAGAAGAATCCGATTCGATCCAAAGGAAGATCCATCCTCTGCTGTGGGCAATAGCAACTGCATACATGACCGCTAAGAGTTCAGCTTCGAAGGCGAAACCAACACCACCTTTGTAATGAAAGCAACCGCGAACCCATCCCCATTTATCACGAAAAACCCCACCAGCGGCAATCGTTCCAGGTGCTCCTAAGGCTGACCCATCTGTATTAACTTTTATCCATTGGCCAACAGGTGGCCACCAATGAACCTCGATCATGATGGGAGGGGGAGCCGCCCTAGACGCCACTCCAATACTACGCATGGCCAGATAGTCCGACCAGGAGTTAGACGTGTTGCCAAGCTTTTTAAAATTCAAATCCATTTCCTTAAACATGACTTTAAGGAACCCCGTAATCATCTGACTAAGAAAACTCTTCTCATTGAAAATGATATTGTTGCGACAGTCCCAGATCTTCCAAATTAAATTAATGATGCCAGCTTTCCAAAAAGAAAGAACTTGTGAGCTAAAATTCTCATTCCAAGCAGCGACAAGAACGCAATGAATATCAAGAAAATGAGAATAATCTTTGTTAAACCAAGCCATGAACTCTCTCCAAATAGGTTGAATAGAACCACATTCCCAAAACAGATGGTTTATGCTTTCCTCCGCCACACCACAAACAGCACATCTATTCGGCCCCATCATACCTCTCGTCATCAAACAATCAACAGTTGGCAGTCGTCTGTGAATAAGACGCCAGCAAAGCAGCGAGCGCCGTTCCGGGATGAACTTCTCCCAAATCCAACTTCCCCATCTTACCTTAGGAAAATGATGTCCTTGAGTAGCGTAGGCAAGGGCCGCCGTGACATTACCATTGACCGAGGACTTCCACAATCTACAATCTCCCTCCTCACCGATAGGGAGTAAAAGAATGTCCACCACCACGTCCGGAAAGTTAATAACAAACTCCGCCGTGAAATGCCAAATACCATCATAGTAATAATCTTCCACAGCTTGATTCAAAAAATCATGAATAAACGGTGGAATTCGAAGCTTATCAATCAACCTGTAACCCAACCAATCATCTTTCCAGAAATACATATTCATACCCGTCCCAATGTAAGCAAACGAGTTATCCACCAGATCATCAACATGTTGCTTGACGCTTGTCCAGAACGGCAAAGAGGCCAGATGATTTTTAGCATAGCCAAACTTGGTCAGGTATCGAGTTTTTAAAATTGAAGGACCATACTCCTGACCATGAATGATCCTCCAGGCCATCTTCATAAGGAAACTGCTATTCATAGCAGAAAAGGAACGAACTCCAAGACCACCCTCCACACGAGGAGCACAAACTCGCGTCCAGTTCACCGAACAGGAAGGTATAATATCCACACTACCTGACCAAATAAAGTTACGGCAACATTTATCCAGGTTATAAATCAAGGATTTCGGCCAACGGTAAATCATCATAGAGTGAGTCACGGAACTTTGTATTACCGAACGAACCAAGCAAATGCGCCCAGCCATAGAGAGATGCATACCTTTCCAACGGGAGAATTTATTCACAATTTTATCATGTATAGCGGCAAAATAAGAGGCACGAATGCGGCCAGTGAATAACGGAACACCAAGATACAAAACCGGGAGCGTGCCCATGGGAAACCCAAGTTCACGCCTAATACCCACTCGCATGTTGTTGACGACTCCGTTAGAAAAAAAAATATTGGACTTTAAAGTATTACAATTCTGCCCAGAAATCTCACCGTACAGATCCAAAATTTCCTTTATTTTACGAGCATTCCTGATGGTGGCTTTGCAGAAGATCAAGATGTCATCGGCATAAAAAAGATGAGTGGGAAAATGAGCACCACGGCTGAAATCCATAGGAGCAAGATGTCGAGAATTGACACAATTTATAAAAAGGTGGCTGAGCACGTCCTCCGCAATGCCAAAAAGATTTGGCGAGAGAGGATCCCCTTGTCTCACACCTCTCGAGCAAGCGAAATAACCACTCAACTGCCCATTATAAAAAATGGAGATACGGGCGGACTGAAAGATAATAGTGATCCAGTTAATAAACTTCTCATGATAACCGTTAACACGGAGCACCTGAGTAATAAAACTCCAACTCATAGTGTCAAACGCCTTGCTGATGTCAATTTTGCAGGCCATGTTGGATTTACGACCCGTGCGATTCATGCAATTAAAACCCTCCGACCCCAGCATAATACAATCATGAATTGACCGACCTCCAATGAAACCGAACTGGTTACCCGAGACAGTTGCCGCCGCCACCAAACCAAGCCGAGTGGCGAGAATCTTCGAAATAATCTTAAAGAGGAAGTTAGAGAGATTAATTGGACGCAGATCCGCCACAGTATCAACAGACTCTTTCTTCGGAATAAGGATCAACGTACTGGAGTTACAACCATTCGGCAAATACGAGTTCAAGAAGAAAGCTTTAACCGCAGAAATAACATCCACTTTAACAATATTCCAGCAGCTATGAAAGAATTTCCCAGAGAAGCCATCCGGACCCGGAGCACTGTTAGAATCCATCCCAAAAACCGCAGCAGTAATCTCATCGTCATTCGGGGTACAAATAAGACGGTTATTCTGTTCCGTAGTGACACACTCATCAATGATGGCTTCCAACAGGGTGCGGTCGACATGATTCTGACCATCCTGTTTGAAAAGATTCGAAAAGAAGTCAATTATATGCTGTTGGATCACATCCGAATCATAAGTCATCACACCATTAATTCTCAAATGTGCAATGCGATGGTTCTGTTTCCGAAAACGAATCATACGGTGGAAGAAGGCAGAATTTCTATCCCCATCCATTAACCAATTGGCTCGACTTTTCTGCTGAAGGAGCATGTTCTTTCTTGTCAGAGTGACATTGAGATTAGCTTGGGCCGCAATTTCCTCGTCAAAAAGATCTGCAGTGTAACCTATGTCAGAAATCTTTTGCTGCACATCCATCAGATTTCGCTGACCCTCCTGAATTTGCGTGTCAACATTACCAAAAGTCGTCTTATTCCAGCTGCGGATGTCACCACGAAGCCTCCGAAGTTTGAACATGACTCTAAAAATCGGGCAACGAATATCAACACTAGCAGACCAAGAATCCTTCACCATATCAAGAAAACTCGGATGAGACACCCACATGTTAAGGAATTTAAAAGGTCTTCGAGCAGTAGTATTATTCGAGCTGCACTTAAAGATCAAAGGGGAATGATCCGAAGTCACACGAGGCAAAGCATGGGAAACAATTTCCGGCCAAATCTCAGCAAATCCTATAGAGAAAAGAGCTCGATCAAGCCTAGACTCGACATGTCTAGGCAGAAGACGTCGACCAGACCAAGTAAAATAAAGACCAGACGTGGGAGATTCAATGAAATTAGTAGCTTCGATAAAATCACAGAAATCCTTGCAAGCACTCCTCGAAGGCATAGCCGTGCTCAATCTCTCATGAACACCCTTGACAGCATTAAAATCCCCAATGAACACCGTGTTCCCCTGAGTAAAAGAAAGCAACTCCTCCCACAAATTCCGGCGAGTCATCTGGTCATTGGCTCCGTGAATAACAGCTACACGAAAATTAGCATTTTGCCAACTGCACTCGGCGATGATAGCCTGCTCCGAAGAATGGATGATTCTCGTAGCAACAGAGGGGTGAGCTAAAAACCAGATGTTGGAACGACGCGTAGCCTTGGAGTTTTGATGACGAGGAACCATGTTAATAGAATGCCAAAAGCTCTGCCTCACTTTATGAAATCTGACCTTGGGTTCAATCAAGCCCACAATAATAGGCGAAAAGGAGTTACAATGCTCCTTAAGAAGCCGTTTGGACTCGTCCGTAAGACCACGGACATTCCAAACAAGCATATTCATCGAATTAGAGAGAATTCCTGGGCTGGGCTTCCCCCAGCTCCACTTCATCAGCCCAACTCTTGGTAGCAATGTTATCCATTGTACTAAAATTATCCGTATTACTATAATCTATGATATAGTCTCTCGGTTTAAGTCCCGACTCCACCGACTTTCTAAGCCTGCTTTTGATATTTTCTTGCTGCTGTAGCAAGGCTTTATTGTGATTGCGGGCAGCTTGATCTTGTTTGGAAGGCCTTCCCCGACCACGTTTCGGCAAATCGGAATGTTCCTGAGTCGCCTGCATCGAAACCGTTTGATCCTTAGCTTTCAACCTCTGCACTTTCTGGTTCTCCAGATCGATGAAATTAGTATTAGTATCCAAGAGCACCTGCTGTGTCTCTTCTTTCTGATTCAAAGAAGGTGTCGCCCGTTCCTCCGTCAACTGTTTGTTAGGGGCGTCTTGCTGTTTCGGACCTCTGACTTCATCCAGGTCCGACGTCTGTTTTTCCTTGTCCATGTTATCCAAAGAGTCATTGCCGCCCATGCACTCATTAGTCTGATCAACATCCTCCGACCTCTGCAAAATTTGCGCAGGCGAAGTAATTTTATCTTGAATCATCATAGTAATATCCAATCTCTTCCCTGAGTTGCTGGGTGATGAGCCAATCCCCTTTACCGTAGATATGGTTTCCTGAGTCTCCAAATTCTCCAAAACCTCAAAACGGTTATCAGTTTGATGATCTCCTTTTTTAGTGAAATCAGGACCAGACAGATCCTTGTGTGTAGCACCCTGATCATCAGATTTTTGTTTCGCAGTTCTTATGCTTGTCGCCCCATGTTTGATTGGATGCCATTCCGGCTCTTTAATGATTGGCACCTCCTCGGTCGGTTGCTTTTCCTTTCTTCCCTTACGACATTTATCCGCCGAATGTCCGGTAATTTTGCATCTGGTACAAAAAAGAGGAAGATATTCATAACTAAAATCAATCTTAAAAGCATAATCCCCATCATCAATAGTGAGATTCTCCGGTAACTTCTTAGCCAGGTCAATTTCCACCAGAATGCGAGCGAAATGAGCAACTTCATCATCCAACGAGTTGCCGTCTATTTTCAGCGGTTGCCCAAGCCAATGACCAATCCCTGTGAGAACTTCCGGATGCCAAAATTCGACTGGAAGTTCATAAATTCTCACCCAAACTTGAGCAAGAGATGACGATTCCTTATAAGGGTTAAAATAACGAACCCAGTCACGCAGGCGTATGGAACCAGCCTTCAAATCCCATATGACGTGAGCTTTCGCTGTGGCTTTGTCCTCTGGAGTGGTGAATTTTAACGTATAATAGCCTTTTCCCATAGGCATTAAAAACCAAGGAGATTTAATCGCCCAAAGAGATTGAAGTTCAGATTTGAGATCACGCGTGGTTCTCGGTTTCTCTCCTTTATTCAACAATAAACGTCCTATAATGGCATGCTGGAACTTGTTGGCTTGGAAAAGTTGCAGATCACGTGGAACTTTGAGAACTCCATTATCACCAATATTGATCGGACGGAGCGCCTGAAATTTATGCGCAGGGATATCAGGTTTTTTGGTACGTTGTGGAGCCGTGATCCTTGCATAGGAGTCTTTAGGCGTCGTAGTCTTGTCAACGGCCGCAGTAGTTTCCGAAGACATATTCGGAACAGTAGTTTCCTTTCTTAACGAAGCACTAGCGGTAGCAACTGACGAGGGTTGAAAGTTATTCGACACCGGCGGGAGGTTAAGCCCCCCCCTTATCTGCCGGAGAGGTTCGAGGCGAGGCAGACATCGCCGGAGAACGAAGGACGGCGCAGCAGGAACTAGGGTTAGGATTTCGCGTAGAGAGGAGAGGTCATGCTTTTTTTCCGTTCACATATTTATAATGTATAGTAAAAGTACTATAGGATTAAAAATAATAATAATTTACAGAGAAATATTGTAATGTATAGTAAAATATACTCCCTCCGTCCCAAACGAAATGTCCTATTTATTTTTGGCACGGAGATTAAGAAATGTGTATAAAGTAGATAAAGTGAGTTGGTGGAAATTATTTAAATATCTTTATATATATAAAAAGCAAAGTAAATGTAATTTTATTCAATTGCAATGATATAATTGGAAATTAAGGGAAAAAATTAAACAAAAACCACCAGCCAATATTCCTTAAAAATCGCAGCAAATTAGTTGTTTAAGCACATCTATCTATTATATAATAGGATTAAGCCTTAACCTATGTGGCATATCTAAAATCTCACCATTTCAAAATTTACCATATATAATCTTCATCATTTATTAATTAATTAACTATTACATTCTATATAAAGATTCATTAATCATAATAAATATAATTAATAACACCTATATATATATAATAATATTAACATTACATATAATCTAAATTAATAAATTTTATTATTTATTTTTTCTACATAAAAATTAGATTTACATGTCTGATAAGAAAAAAATTATAATCTATATACGATAAATTATTTTAATTGAATGTTAGTGATTAGATGTATATTTGTTATTAATTTTATATTTCTCAATAGCGTACATATTATATGTATATGTTGCAATATATTATATTGTATGAATATATATATATATATATATATATATATATAATATTTATATTCTTAATTTTCAATAAAATTAATTTTGAATTAAGTTTGAATTGAGACATGCACGTATATGTAATTATAAACGGGTCCGGTCATTGATTTATATGTTTGCATAATAAGGCACAAATTCTATAAACTGATTACTTTAAAACAAAATCTTATTATATGTCTATCAAAATAATTAAAATTTTATTTTTATTTTTTATAAAATAAATCCATACATTTTATTTATATAGGGAAGAAAAATATATTTTTCATTTCTGCAAACTTTATTTATTTCTGTTCGTCCATTACTACAACAACAACAACAACAACAACAACAACAACAACAACAACAATAATAATAATAATAATAATAATAATAATAATAATAATAATAATAATAATAATAATAATATCTATTCTATAATACGATTAGGCCTTAGGCTACGTGGCATGCCTCAAATTCTTTCTTTTCAATCTCAATCTCCAATGTGGCATTTGAGAATCCAAACTATATATTCTCATTCTCACTTTTAAAACAAAAGTCAGGCCTCCCTTTTCCTCACGCCTCCCTTTTCCTCACCCCATCGCCGACGTCCCTGAATCAGGTCGGCGTCGTCTCCCCCTTCACTGTCTTTCTCTTCTCTCAATCATTTTTTCTCTCTGAAGTCGATTGCACACTCAAATTGAGCCCTAATTCCCCCCTTAAACTACCCGCCTCTCTCTCCCTCTAAATTCAGGCGTCGCCGCCGTCCTAAGGGCGGCGTTGCTCCGCCTCATCTCTGACTCCCTCTTTCATTCCTTAATTAGTTCGATTCTGTTTCCACTTCTTAAACCCATGAGAATTCTCCATTCGAAGCAATTAATACAAGAGCCCTAAGATTTCTTTTTCCTATAACCAGTTGCCGTTCCTTATTCTAGACTCCGGCGAAATAGTCATCGCTGAGGTTGCGGTTCGTCCGCCGCCGAGTCACCGCTGAGTTGAGATGCCAGAGCAGAGCTACCAGAGCAGAGATGCCAGAGCCAGAGCAGAGATGTCAGAGCCAGAGCAGAGATGTCAGAGCCAGAGCTAACCAGAGCAGAGCTGCCAGAGCAGAGTTGCCAGAGCAGAGCTTCCAGAGCAAAGCTGCCAGAGCCAGAGCTAACCAGAGCCAAGTTGCCAGAGCAGAGCTGCCAGAGCTAAGTCATTAAAGTCAGAGCCAGAGCCAAGTCGCCAGATCCAGAGTCAGAGCTAAGTCGTTAGAGTCAGAGCCAGAGCCAGAGTCAAATCGCCAGATCCAGAGTCAGAGCTAAGCTATTGGAGCCAGAGCGCGGAGCCACACACCAGAGACAATTCGCAGAAGGTGGAGCTACTTAGCAGAGCGGAGCCAAAGAGTAAAAGTCTGCCCTAAGGAAGGAAATCCAGAGCTACTAGACAGAGCGGGATGATGAGGACAGAATCCAGCTCTGTAATTAGGGGACAACGACCTGACAAGTTATAATCTAATAATAGCCTTAATTAGTTTAATGGCGAGCATGCGGAATAGATGACCAAACGAATTTACTACTTTACCCCGACTGTAATGCCTATAAATACCTACGATGATGAAATAAAGCACACGCTCTCTCTTTTACTGCTTTAAGAACTCTTCTTTTTCCTTTCTCTCTAGAGTTTGAACTAATAAAATTACATATATAAATAAAATATCTAAATTGTTAGAGTTATGTTTGTTAGATAGTTGACAATTGGAGTCATGGTTGAATATAATTTCATATTTGATGATGCTCTCTCAAACTCTAGATGAGATGATGCTCAAAACTCCAGACGAGATGATGCTCTTTCAAGTTTTAGACGAGATGATTCTCTTTCAAGTTTCAGACAAGATGATGCTCAGAAGTTAGAGATGATCTGTCAAGTTTGCGACGAGATGATGCCCACAATTTGGTTGGTCTTAAAACTCCAAATGATACGATGTTCGATAAATCAGTTATGGTCTTTTAAATATCAGGCGAGATTATTTTCATAATTAGTTATGCTTTTAGAAGTTCGGAATTATATGATACTCACAATTCAATTATAATTTTTCAAACTCCATATAAAATTATGGTCAAAAGGCAAAATAAAAAAAATTGAACAAAATTAATAAATCTTGTAACAACAAATGCAACAAATCAATCCACCATCATACCTATGTCAAATTTATATGTATTTCTACTTTTTTTTTTCTTACGCGTTAACTTTTTATAAAATTTCATATGAAAACTAATGGGTATTTTTATGATCTCAACAAAATTAATAATATAATTGCTAAAAGTTGTTGAGATTAATATAATTTAAAATGTATTACTAATTTAATTTAATTAATTATATAAATAATTTACATAAAAAATTATTTTATATAATTATCATAAGAATAACATAAAATATATAAATTACAAGAAAATATGTACCCGTCGAATTTCGACGGGTAATACACTAGTAATATTTAAATGCACAATGGTCAAGGACAATTGGGTTCCAAACGGTTTTTATTTTTCATTTTTTGTTTAAGCACATAATATTTAAATGTTACAAATCAATTAATTCTCCCAATACGGTGGTACTATGTTTGCAAAATTAATTTTAAATTTTAATTTGAATAAATTGTAATTGCCTTTTCTTTCCCTTTCTTTTATTTTTATTTTTATTTTCTCTATTCTATTGTTACATTCTTCCTAAAATTTTTATTATTATGTTCATTGTTATATGTAATTTTAGTGGATGCTCGATTGAATAAAATCAGTTCTAAAAACTTCAAAAAAAATGTCGATTGGAAAATCTATATCTATATATATATAGAGATAAATATATGTATATATATATTTATTATTTTATTCTATATAAAAATAGAATAATGAATAATTTGTTTTTAAAATAATTAATATTCTAAAATAACCATGAATGCTTTACTTAAAAAATTAAGTTTTGAAGAAAAAAAATCTATTCTTTTTGTTACTTGTGGACAATTATATGTCTTAATTTATTATGTTTTTCTCTTAAGTGCAATTGTTTTTTCTATTTCTATATAATTTTCATTGAGATAAAATATGCAATATGTAATTATAGGGGAGGGCTAGAATAAAAACACTCTTAAGTGTATAAAATATAAATGATTTTCAGCCCTTAGATCATCAAGATCTACGGTTGATTCGTAACCCTGTTGGATGAATTCGTTGTCCTGAGTTCGAATCCCAAAGGTAACAAAAAATTATTTTTTGCAATTCGTAACCATGTTGGATGAATTCGTAACCCTGTTGGATAAAATTCGTACATTAAAAAACGTTTATATTTTATACACTTAAGAGTGTTTTTATTCTAGCTCACCCCTGTAATTATATATCTTAAACAAAAGGTCATAAAAACTTTTTAATTTGATAGTATAAATCAATTTAAAATAAGCAAGTTTTGATTATTAATAATTTATCTCTCTATGTATAATTTCTCAACGAAACCTTTATATATATATATATATATATTAGGGTTTTTCTTTATTTTTAAAATTAATCAAATTCTTGAAAGTTGATAATATTGATCCACTTAAGCATCTTTTTAACATTTTGTAATTTTTCTCATTGTTATCTTTTATTTATTTATATTTATTTATGACATTTCGATTTTTCGTATTATGTAGTCCTATTTATTTTATACTGAAAATTTGTTAATACGATATAATATTACTATTATAAAAAGATAAATACTCCCTCCGTCACCAAAAATGGCGCACAATTACTATATTCGACGTCCATGAAAAATGGGGCACTTTCCTTTTGAGTACATGGGCCCACCTATTTTCCTTATATTCTATTCTTACAAATACATTTTATTAATAAAAAAATCAATTTTAATTAATTCAATCTCAACCACTCATTTCATATACATTTTCTCCGCGAACCACTCACTTTATTAAAACTTGTGCCCAAATAATGTGCTCCATTTTTTATGAAGGAAGGGAGTATTATATATGTGCAGCTCATGCAAGTCTTGAATCATAATCACCGCGCATCGCGCGGGAGGTACGCTAGTTAAGTATAGAGAGAGAGTGTATTGCCAAAAAAGGAAACAGGACATTTCGTTTGGGACAGCCCGAAAAGGAAAACAGGACATTTCGTTTGGGACGGAGGGAGTAATACAGAGAAATTGAACAAAATTGATAATTTACATTACATAATACAAAATTGATAATTTACATTACATTCAAAAGTATTGTATTGAATAGATGAGCCTATTTAAGCTCATATATATTTATTCTTCATATGCGTCACAACAAAAATAAGTTATAGTATAAAAAAATGAGCCACAAAAAAATAACACATCTAAACAGAAAAAAAAAAAAGTGTTCTACTAATTTATTTTATTGAGTTTTGAAAGAAATAAATAAATTTAAAGTTTTTAGAAATTAAAAAGTTATTCCTTAGCTTCATCAATAAAATCCTTAATTAAACTCAAGCAAATTGGATTCAAACTATTCCCTTTGTTGGCCTCAAACGAATTGGGCTACCCAATTGGCCTCAAGAAAATTGGGCTATTATGTAATTATATTAAATAAATAATAATTATACTATTATGTAAATTTTATTTTTTCTTGCGATATTCATAAATAGATATGAGTATTCTATATCTATGTTATAACTTAGTTACCGTGACCAATTCTATCCAATATCTTAAAAAATTAATTACATTTAACAAACAATAATTTTAGATAACAAACAAAAATAAATAAACAATACTCCCCCCGTCCCTGAAATAAGTTCATCTTTTTCCATTTTGGGACGTCCCCAAATAAGTTCCTCTTTCTTTCTTTCTATTTTTGGACAACTACCACACCACTAATAATACTTTATTTATTCTTACTTTTCACTTTTTCACCACTCCCAATACTAATTATACCACTTTTTCACCTTTTCACCACTCCCAATACTAATTATAACATATTTTTCTCCACTATCAATACATTTTACCATTTTCCTTAAAACCCGTGCCGTCCCCAAAGAGGAACTTATTTTGGGGACGGAGGGAGTATTATAAAATAGGCTGTTTGAGCAACCTTAATTTTATTTCAAAATCAGCATCACTTCACATATTTCTAATTTCTTCATCAACGTCACTTATTTTATTTCTTCATCAGTAATGTTTCCTCTTCCCTCTACTTTTTTTTACTGTATTTATTGAATCTAACCAAAAATATATAACTTGACAAACACACCTTTAGTAACAATAGATCGCCCGAATTACAGATTACATTCATAGGCAGATTTGTGAATATCTGCACACTTCAAACAAAAATATCTTCATTTTTTCGTAGATTAGTTTTTCATTTGTTTTGTGTTTATGGCATTATTTTTGGTAGATCTTTTTTTTTTTTTTGAATAGGTAGATATCTATTTTTAAAACAGAAGTGCTGAGCGCTCGCTGGGACGCAGCGAGCGCTGGGTGTCCAACGCACGCTGGGACTCAGCGAGTGCTGGGTGTCCGGCGTTGGCTTCTTCAGCCGCGTCCGCTGCTACCCAGCCAGCAATGGAAACAATGAAAATTTCATAAATCTGATATTTATAGGCTAAAGTGATCTGCAAATCGACTCCAGATTTGGCAGATTTCAAAATTCAAAAGCTTTTTTATCTTCTTATTTTTTGGTTTTATTTATTTCCAAAATTATAAAATTCTACTAATTATAAAAATATTTAATTTCCATATCAAATTAATGATCACGATAAAAGCTTTTATTTGATATATTTTATGTAAATATTTGATTTAAAATGTAAAAATTATATTTTAAATATTTTTAAAAAATATATCTCCTCCTCTCATCCTTTTTTTTGAATAATTCTATTTTTTAATTTTGTTTTTATTTTTTTAACTTTTTTTTTTGCCTTTTCATTATGTCAATTTTTATTATTATGAATTCTTAATTATTTTTTGCTTTTTTTTAATATTCAGCCCAAATATATTTAGTTGAATTTAATTTTTCAGTATACTTATAAATATGATAATTGAGTTAGTGTCAATTTTCTGAAACTATATATATAAAAAAAAATTCTCGTGCATAGCATGACGTGCAAATGGTAGTTTAGATATAATATGTAATTTGGATCTTATAAAATAATTAATTTCATAGAAAATTTTAAGTAATAGTACTTTTTAGGCAAAAAAATTTACGTAATACTCCCTCCGTCCGCCAAAAGTATTCCACAATTACTATATTTCGTAAAAAGTATTCCACTTTCCTTTTTAAGCCATGGTCCCACCATCCACCTTAATATTTTATCCTTACAAACACTCTTTATTTACAAAAAACCCACCCCAAATTCAATCTCAACCACAAATCTCATAAAGTGGTGGGGCTCTTTCTCCACTACATCAATATCATCATACATTTTATTAAACTCCGTGCCCGGCCAAAGTGGAATAGTTTTGGCGGACGGAGGGAGTATATTAATCGTTGATCAATAAGTGATAAAAAATAAAAAACTTAATCAAGTTTATATATAGAGTATTCAAACTAACCGAATTGAGCCCAAACTATATTATATATAGAACTAAAAAAACAACTCAAACCATACTAAAAGTCAAAGTAATTGGAATTGCCGTCAAAGTGCATGTGTTCCTTCAAGATTGGCTCAACACTCAGCACACTGTTAGATATATTAACATTTATGGAGGTTCATGGTGGTACGAATCTCCCAATTAAATTTCACTAAAATGCTTAATCTATTAGAGGAAGTATGGGTACATATTCAATCATAATTAGTATCTACTCCTACAAGATTGTTATTAAATAGAAAATCAAATACCTTGAGGTTGGTTCAAATTTAAATTTATATAAGTTTTCTTTCGAGACTGAAAGATATTTGTTGATCAATATTTCTAATTTGCAAAAAGTTAATAGTTTCTTGTCACTGAAACTCCAATTGAAACAACTTTTTTGCTAAAGTTGTAACCCTCATCCTAGATAATAGATCACTTTCATAATACGAGAATCAATAATTAATCTTATAATTTATAAATGATGTTAACAATTTAATCTTATTATGCAATATAATCTTATAATTCAACAATTTAATCCTAAAGTTGTATTATACGATGTTAACAATTTAATCTTAGTTATAGTTTATTATGTAAATTATTTAGAATCAATGATTAATCTTAATTTTCATGTTAATGTAAAATTTGCAACACAAAGAAGCATCAGTCGAAATCATGGAAATTTTGAACATTTTAATCAAATTGAAAGTGGCAATCACATTTGCAAAAAACGATTACATCTTAAAAATTAATCACATCCCAAGCCCATGAACTCTTACACAAAGAAAGCCCAATTATGCATACTATAAATACCTCAACTCACTCATTCTAGGGTTTTTACTCACAAACACATCAGCGGCGCCCAACCTCTCCAAACCTAAATCTTCAGATCTTCTTCCTCCACCATCAATTTCAAACTTCTCCTCCGTCGCCCAAGATGAATCCACTAACCCACACCGCACAGCGCCCTGCCAAACCCACTGCCATCTAACCACCGCGCCTTGTCTCCGCAGTTGCACACCCTTCTCGAAACCATAGATATTCTGCTGCCGTCTGGTGCCGCTGCTGTCATCACCTGAGACGCTGACGTTCGACGCCATCGTTGGCTCGCCGACATTAACAACTCGCTAGTGCCGCCTTGCTCAGAGCTACCGCCACCGTTGGCAGCAGGACCTCGGCTGCCGCAACAACCCCAAAAACGTTGTGGTTCTACTTCAGAATTGGCGAAGAACGACAGGGATACCTGCTGCCAAAACAATTGGTTTTTGTAAGATGAGTCTTTGTTATGGTTTTTTTAAATAAATAAAATTTTTTATCGTTTTTTAAATAAGTAAAATATTATTTCAAGTTGGGATGATGTACTTTGCTCATTTTAGTGCAGATTTAGAGAGTTACATATAAGTATTCTCATATGTGCATCAATATTTGTCTGCTTCTGTTTTCTTCATATTTTGTTTGCTTACTTCAAGATCTGTTTTTCCTGCATTTGTATAAGGATTTTAATTGATTCTTGGGATTTTCTTTTTTCTTCCCATGATGCTTGAAAATTCGAAATTATCTTGCAACAAATCACTGTTTTAGCTCATCCTGAAATGTTATTTTACCCTCTGCAATAAATTGCATTTTGATGCAATTTATTATTTACATATCTTTTTTCTCGTTTAATGATTATGCTTAAAAATCTGAAATTATTTTTAAGCAAAAACCCACTTTTTCGCAGCTAGCCAGCTCATATTGATGTCTTTTGATAAGCTTAAGAAAAAGAACAAAAAAACCATTTCTTTTTTTAATAGTTCAGAATAAAACTGTTGTTTTGGTAGTTAGATTGCTCATTTTCAATGTCTTTTGATAAGCAAAAGAAATAGAACAGAAAAAAAAATGACAATGGTTGATACTTTAACATATGTGCATATGCATCTAATAACATGCTATTTGTTGCTTTTGCAGATTCAGAGGTTCCCATGCTCGAGATTCAAGCCTTCATCTATAGAGAAAATTCAGAAATATTAGCTATTAATATTAGATTTAGAGTTTATGCATCAAATAGAAACAAATATTGTACATTGAGTTGTAAATAGCCAAAAAAACTAAACAAAATTAAAATGAAAGTGCCACAGAAGAACATAAAACCGTAAAAAGAGTTCAAAAGATTTAGAACAAGAGAGAAATTACAACAAAGATAGAAAAAGTTACAACAGAGAGAAAACAAAGATAGAGAGAGAAAGTCAGCATAGTGAAAATGTTGTGAAAATTAGCAGTTAATGAGGCACTATTTATAGAAGATAATTCACACTTATCAGCACACAATTTGGGCTCCAAAAATTTAAATTTGAATTTTGGGCTCCACTTTTTGGAGCCAAAACCAGCTGAACTGCAAGGCCCAACAGTCAATCAGCAACAAAAATTGCACAATGGATAAAACAGAGATGCGCATTGGCGGGAAACCATGCAGCCCAAACTTGTGCTTTTATATAATTATAGATTTGTGCGAGTATGTTTTATTAATTTGTGCGACAATGTTTTAATTTGTGTCGCCTGTTTGCAGTAAAAATTAAAATACTAAAAAAAAAATAAGCAAAAGAAAGACACAAAAACACCTCCTTCATTGAAGTACTAAAGCTTTATAATTATTATAAATTTTATTTATAAAATATATATAAAAAGGAAAGAAATAACGCATGAAAAAATATCATGAAAAAAAAAACAAATTTGTGCGAGAATGTTTTAGTTTCAATAGTTTGTTAATTCATGTGATCGAAAAATAAAAGTTTGTTAATTCATATATTTTCTATAGTTTGTCAGCAGATTTAATTTCTCAAAAGATATGCGCTAATTTGATAGAAGCTTAAATGAATTTATATTTCCTAAAATTTACAATGTATAAATGGAATGAAATTATACAATGATATCACTTCCAAAAATATATAATAAGGGCAAATTAGTAATCACATAATTTAATTAATAAAAAACCGGTTTTTTAAAAAAACCGATCCGATCCGGTTCAAAATTGGAGGGTATTACGTATATACATATTATGTACGAAAATCTTTTCCTAGTCTATAAAAGACCATTCTTTTTTAAGATGAATTTTAGAAGATTTGTCTTAATTTTTTCAGACATATATAAATTGTGTTGCGATTTGTTTAATTACATCCTCCAATATATACAGCCATCCATCTAAATTTGCCTGTGAATTTACTCTATTGAAATAACAATTCATTCACATGAAAGTTTTTAAAATGATTCATCAGGAAAGCATACACATGTGGGGCATATAATTGAATAATACAAAAAGAAACATAAAAATAATAAGAAAAGGTTTTAATTATGGCCGCATACATTAATAACAATTGGACTGGCGCATAATTCATAATATTGAATGGAACAAAAGAGCACAAAGTTCCTATTATCCGCGCATATGGGACGGGCGCATAAGTCCACATGAAACAAAAAAAAAACCTGTAATACAATATAAAATACTAAATTCACTATTCCATACAATAATTTGAAGAATCATTGTACTTATTAAAATACGATTTTATTGAAAGAAGAAAAAACCTAAAAAAAACCCTTGAGAGCACAAGAAACGCAGACTAAGGGCCGAGCCTCGTTAAAACCTTTTTACGGAAACCAGAGAGAAAAACCGTAGAAAGGAAAAAGAGCACCCGTCTAGAAAACGAAAAGAGAAGGAGGAGAGAGCGGAGGGGTGAGTTTCCGGAACTCCGGCCTAACCATCGTCCCCAAACCCACCCGGCTCTCACCCCGCAAAGAAGACCGAACAGGGACAAATGGCCGGTGATACGCCGTCGCCAAGTATCCCAGAAAGAAAAGCTAAACGGTCGGTTAGACGCCGTCGCCGTTAGCTCGAACGAAAGAAACAAGCAAAAGTAAGGAAAGCTATACAGCCGGTTAGACTCCGTCGCCGTAAGCTTGAACGAAAAAAACAAGCAAAAGTAAGCACCACAGCCGGTAAGATGCCGTCGCTGTGAACTTACCACAAAGCCAAGAACAGAGCCAAAAAGGTAAAACACAACGTGAGAAAGCCAAAGAAAACTCCAGCCCTCTTGATGCAGCCAATCTTCCACGCCAAGAACCCCCTCCAACTGTTCGATCGAAAGCCCAGAAGGCTGCCAGTTCCTTCCACCCGCGGTGCTGCCAGAGACCAAGAAGATGAACTTCCTCCTGCCCAAAAACGTCACAAACCCCGGCCCAAAAACGACCGAGCACCACGCAGCCATAGTAGCGAAACCACTTCCATCCCAGTCAGAGAAATAACAGCGGAGACGCTCAAAAAGCCGAGCATCAACGAGCCCACTCCAGCATCTTCCCTCGCCCAGAACACTGACCACGCCAACCCTGCACTCAGCGCCGAAATTTCCCTCACAAATCTCACCCAGCGAGCTAGCACTGCAGTAGCCGCCAAGTACCCTCCAGGTGTTCGTAGAAAAGCCTGAGTCAGAACTAACCAGCCAAAAGAGCCCAACCCGGCCCAAATCATTCCAGTAACCCAAACAAAGCAACCAGAAACGTGAGAAACAGCCAAACTCGAACAGAATTTTATCTTTGACGCACATGGCTATGAACAGATAAATCGCGTATGACTGCATCCTTAATTAAATCAATATTGTGATTCCAATAACCAATCGGAGTATGTGGACTAGCCATGATGTCCGCAGGGGTGTTTCCTTCTCTAAAAATATGCGTGATTCTAAACTCCATCATGTTCAGCAGCTCAAGAGCACGTCCCCAAACAGCCGCAAAGCGCCAAGGAATGCAGCTCGATTTGGTGGATAACATATGAACCACATAAGAAGAATCCGCCTCAAACCAGACTTTTTTCCAACCGTTCTTAAAAGCATATTCAATAGCTGAGATAATGCCTAGGAGCTCGGCTTCAAAAGCGAAACCAATCCCTCCATCGACATGAAAGCAACCACGCACAAAACCCTTCCAATCCCTGAAAACCCCACCAGCGAAAATACGTCCCGGGGCACCAACCGCAGAGCCATCCGTGTTCGCTTTCAACCATCCAAAAGCCGGTGGAGACCAATAAACCGAATCAAACTTAGGAGGTGGCCTCTCTCTGACCCGAATCCCAAGCCGTCGGACAACCAGATAGTCAGCCCATTGGTTGTTAATAAAACCCATATTCCCAAACGAAGTATCAACCTCTAAGAAGGAAGAACGTAGGAAAGCAAGCACTGCATTATGCTGCATGTAAGTCCCCTCAAAGTGGCTCTTATTGCGAGCCGTCCAGAGCGTCCAAATAAGAGTAATCACTCCAAGTTTCCAGAAGTTGTTCAGCTGAGAACTCATATCAACAGACCAAGAGAAAATTAAGAAACTCTGAATATCATGACATTCTATGCCCCTGCCAAGATCGAACCAGCTGAGAAAGTCCGCCCAAATAGGACGAACCTTGACGCAGGACCAAAGTATGTGATCCATATCTTCCGCCGCACCTAAACAGAACGCGCAATAATTAGGTATGATGAGCCCTCTAGGAATGAGCTTGTCAAGCGTGGGCAGACGTCTATGAATAACGCGCCAACAAGTGATGGATCTGCGTGTTGGGATAAACTTCTCCCAAAGCCAAAGCCCCCAAGAAACCCATGGAAAACGATGACAGCGAGAAACAAAAGCAAGCTTCGCAGTAACATCCCCCTGAACCGAAGGTTTCCAAAAGCGAGTATCCTCATTGCTGCCAATAGGCAAGAGAAGGATGTCACAAATAATATGCGGATATTCATCCACAAAATCCTGAGTGAAATGCCAGACACCGTCATAAAAATAATCCTCCACCGTTTGGTTCAACCTTGAGCGAATGAAAGCAGGAATATTAATCTTATCTGCAATCACATATCCCAACCAATCGTCATTCCAGAAATAAATAGAGGCTCCTTTCCCGAGTAAACAAAACGAATCATCAACCAAATCCGGAATGAGCTCTTTAACGCCCCCCCAAACTGAAGACGCCAAAGTAGGTGAGCGCGGCCTGCTAAACACATCCAAATATCTCTCATGCATCAGGTCAAAGCCAAAATCTATCCCCTTAATAAATTTCCATGCAAGTTTCATAAGGAAAGCCTCATTCATCATATCAAACGAGCGAATTCCCAAGCCACCTTCCTCCTTAATCCCACAAACACGTTCCCAACTGACCGAACAGTTAGGGCGCTTATTGATGTGACCTGACCAAATAAAATTCCTACACGCAGTATCCAGGGCCTTTAAAAGCGAACGAGGCCACTTATAAACCATCATTGTATGAACTAAAGAACTTTGAATGACGGATTGCACCAAACAAATTCGTCCTGCCATAGACAGCTGCAGCCCTTTCCAACGAGCAAACTTATTGATAATACGATCTTTGATAGCCGCTAGATGAGTTGCTCTTGGACGCCCAACAAAGAGAGGGGCCCCTAAGTAAACCATAGGCAACTTGGCAGTCGAGAAACAAAGGATATGAGTGATCTGCCGCTGATAGCAAAGAGAAACCCCTTTGTCAAAGTAAACATGCAATTTTTCACTACTGCAAATCTGGCCAGAAAACTCACCATAGCGCTTGAAAATGTACCTCAGAGTCCGAGCATTCTGTGTAGATGCTTTGCAAAAAATAAGAATATCGTCCGCGTAAAGCAGATGAGTAGGGAAAAGAGAATTCCGGCTCATACGCATAGGGATAAGATTGCCCGAATCCACCGCCTTCAGTAATAAGCTGCTAAGCACATCCTCAGCAATACCAAAGATGATTGGGGAAAGAGGATCCCCCTGCCTGACACCGCGTGAGCAAGCAAAATATCCACAAAGCTTTCCATTGAAAAGAATAGAGAGCCTGGCTGAGGAGAAAATGATCATTAGCCATCGAAGGAAGGACTGATCAAACCCCATAGCACTCATGGCGCACATGATGAACTTCCAACTCATGGTGTAAAAAGCTTTTTTAATATCCACTTTGCAAGCCATATTTTTGCCCTGACAAGACCTTTTCATACAGTTAACTCCTTCTGATCCCAACATAATGCAATCATGAATAAGCCTGCCCCTGATGAAACCAAATTGATTGTGCGAAACACAATCAGCTGCCACCGAACTGAGCCTTGTTGTAAGAATTTTTGAAATGATCTTAAAGAAAAAATTCGAAAGAATTATAGGTCGCAGATCAGCAACCGTCTCCACCGGATCCTTCTTTGGAATTAAAATGAGAGTGTTCGAATTCATACCATGAGGCAGATAGCTCTTAGTAAAAAAGGTGCGAACCGCCTTAATAATGTCGCTCTGAATAGTGTCCCAACATCGTTGAAAGAAAATACCAGTAAAGCCATCCAGGCCAGCCGCACTGTCACCCGACAAATCCAACACCGCTGCTTTAATTTCCTCGTCAGCCGGAATACTAGTCAGCAAGGAATTATGCTGCTGCGTGACACAATTTTGCACCACCGTCTGGATCTCTTGAGTAGTCACTTGTGAAACCATATTCTCAGAGAATAAATTTGAGAAATAGTCCACAATATGACTAGCGATAACCTCCTGATCAAAAACAATCGTGCCATCAATCATAAGCTGAGGCAGCATGAGCTGCTTACGCCGCATCTTGAAAGAGTTATGAAAGAAACTTGTGTTTCTGTCCCCATCATTCAGCCAATTAATACGACTTTTCTGCTTAAGCAGAGCACTTTTTCTAGAAAGAATCGTTCCAACGCGAGCCTGAACCTCCACTTCTTATTCAAACAGAGACTCTGAATATCCTTCATTGGCAATCCGCCGTTGGATCCTTTCTAAAGAACTCTGCAGCTGTCTCAATTGATCATCAACATTACCGAACACTTGCCTGTTCCAATTTTTCAGCGCTAACCGTAGCCGCTTCAGCTTCATCATAACTAAACGTATCGGACAGTTCACGTTAGTAGGAGCGTTCCAGGAAGCTTGCAAAAAACCTTGAAAATCCGGGTGCATCAACCACAAAGAGAGGAATTTAAAATTCCGGTGTTTAGTGTTACCCTCCTCCATGCATTGCAGAATCAGTGGGGAATGATCAGAAGACAAATGAGGAAGAATGTGTGTGTTGAGAGAATCCCACATGGCAGCCAAACCGGCAGAAAACAAGCAACGATCAAGTATCGATTCAACATGAGAGGGTAGATGGCGTCTACCGCACCAGGTGAAAGAAAGCCCAGTGGTGTTGGACTCAAAGAAACCCGAAGCATCAATAAAGTCACGAAACTCCCTACAAGAAGCGGCACTTGGTAAACAGTTACTAATACGTTCATGAGCACCTTTAACAGCGTTGAAATCACCAAAAAAGAACATGTTATCAACAACGTGATTCAACAGATCAATCCAAAGATGTCGGCGTTCCCCCGGAGAGGAATCACCGTGAATAAACGCCGCCCGGAACCTGCGAGTATGCCAAGAGCAATCAAGAATAACAGCCTGGCTGGAAGAAAAAACCATAGAAGCTGTGACTTGAGGAGCTGCAAAAACCCAAATGTTCGAACTCATACCCAGACGCACATTTTGATGGATTGGAATGACATTAATAGAATGCCAGTAAGCTGAAGGAATATTAGCAAAAGCAGACTTTGGCTCCACAATACCCATGAGCAAGGGTTTAAAAATTTGGCAATGATCCGAGAGGACCCTCCGAGTATCCTCGTTGAGCCCTCTCACATTCCAGAACAGCACATTCATTGAAGAATAGTATCGTCTAACGAGGAAAAATCCTCGTTTTCAACATCAGCAGCCCAGTCCTGTTTCGCCACATTAGACATAGTCTTCAAGTTTGGGCTAGTATCCGGCACAACCACAAAATCCCGTGGTTGCCTACCTGCCGCATGCGCAGCACCCAGCTGCTCTTTCACCACTTCAATGCCCGGCTTCTTTAACCGACCTTTTCCAGTGTCAGGCGCTGCTCGCGCTCTCCCTTTAGCCTTGATTTCCTTAGATATAGCACTCCCGCTCGCAGCTTTATCACTCACACCAGCAGCCTTCGCATTTGACCTTAGAATTCTTGGTGCCGCCTGCTGGATAACAGCATCCATTTGAGTTTGAAACTTCTTAGCTTCCACCTGTTTAGCAGCAGATTGTTTTTCTTTTTCCGACACCCAAACAAGCTCTTCCTTAACTAGTGTCGAAACAGTAGCGGCAAATTGAGTTTCAGTCATAGGATTATTGTTGCTCATGTCATTCCGAAGCGAAGCTTCCCCCGAAGTATGGTCCTCACCCACATTTACGTTGACCTTCTCATCCCCTGACCCCCGATCACCAGGTGTGGTTTGTTCATCCACAACCACAATTTCCACATTTCGGTTGTCCGTTATGGGGCAATCCGCACCCTCCGGCTCTTCCTCCATAGGGATTAACCCCAACTCTTTCCCACCAGATTGTGTTTTCTCATCCTTATCCATCTATGTTTCGGAACCTTGACCATCCGATTTCGATTTCTCCTTCTCCGCAAGGACATCTAAAACTGCAAACGAATTTTTCGTATCTATCTTCCTTGTGTTGACCTTCTTCCAGTCCTTATTCTGATCAGGTTTTTTCTTCATTAAACCCCCAGGATCGTTAGTTGCCGTATCAATTTTCTGTTTCTCAGGCTTGTTTCCCTGATCCTCCTTTAAAACGTCCTCCGTTTTGCGCCGACATTTATCCGAAGAGTGCCCAATTTTCCTGCAAATTCCACAGTAGAAGGGTAGGTTTTCATATACGAATTCAATGTCAAAAGAAGCAGAACCTCTGGTAATGTTCAGGTTATAGAGAATATCTTTAGTAACATCCATTTCAACGAGCACTCTAGCAAAATGACCTACGGCACCCTGAAAAGTGGTGCCATCCATTTTTATAGGATTACCCACCACGCGCGAAATCCCTGTGACTACCTCCGGATGCCACAATTCGTGCGGGAGATAATAAATACGCATCCAGACCTGTGCTAGAGTGGATGTTTCCTTGTAAGGATTAAAGAGCGGTGTCCATTCCCGAATTTTCATGATGCCCGTTTTCAATTTCCAGAAAGCTTTGGATTTCGCTTGCATCATGTCGGATTCACCAGAAAAACGAAGCGTGAAGAATCCCTTTCCAAGAAGTATGACTTGCCAAGGCGCCGAGATCTTCCACGTCTCCTGTAATTCCCTTTTGATGTCCTCTGCAAATCTGGGCGAATCGCCTTTTTGTAATAAAAGACGGCCATGCAAGGCAAACTTAAAGTGTTGCAGTTGTTGCTTGTAAAGCTCATCAGGTATGTCAAAACTTAGTTGATTATTCTTCATCACCGGGTGCAAAGAACAGAAATCCTGAGCCAACACATCCTGGGGTTTCGAACTAGTCCTATTAAGTTTTTCAGCATATGAAACCCTAGTATATGGCTAGGGTTTTCAGATTCTAAAACCTCTTTATCCTTAACTATTTAAGTGGTGGTATCATTGATCAGATTTCCCATGCCCTTTTGATCCATACCTCGATCCTGTTTATCATCCGTAGACGGCTCATGAAAACGCGGTCCTTGAAAAGCATGGAGTGGAGTAAATTCGCGATGAGAGTTATGATTGTGAGAAGAGGAAGAGGCTGCCATAGCCACCGGCAGCAAGCGAGAACCGACGACAAACCACGACGATCAAAGACCAAAAAAGAACTGAGTCCAAACCCTAGCAGTGGCGGCGTTCATCTTGGATGTCTTGAAGAATCATTGTACCAGTTAACTATTCCTTCTTAGCTTTGCATCAATCAGACGCCCATCAATGACCAAAAAAAAAAAAAAAAAAACAAATACTCCCTCCGTTCAATTTAATAGGCCACAAGATTTGAACACGGATGTTAAGAAAACGAATAATTTATAATAAAATAGGAGAGAGAATAATTTTATTTGTGGATATATTTGTCCAAAAAGTAGGAGAGATAAATAAAGAAGAGATAATTATATATAGGACAAAATAACATCTATATCTATATACTATATAGAAGAACACTTCATCGGTAATATATTCCCAGCAAATTTGTTGATAGTTTTACGTCCCAAAATTTTAGCTAATTTTGAAAAAACGTGTGCGTCATTCGTATCTGCAGTTTAATTCCTCTAAAAATCTTATAGATGTAGTATAGACTTCCAACAAAGAAACAGATCTCTTCCAACATTTGTGTTTCTATCTTCTAAGAGCAGTTGTGTATATACTCTTAAATTTATGTAATTTCTTAAGAAATTGAAAATATGATGTAGAGATTTCAAGGAAATAGAGAAATACCGAAAATAATGAAAATAAGGAAATTGGGAAAGCTGCCGGAGACAGCAAGAAATTGAGAGAATCAACCGAAAACAAGAAAGGTAAGGAAATTGGGAAATATGTTGAGAACGAGAAATTGGAGAAATAGAGAAAAACAAACTTTTGCAAAAAAAAAAAAAAAAAAAAAACTGTGATGAATTATAATTACCTGCTCCAGAAAGCTCACGCTCGGCTCACGCAAATAGTTCTCTCATTATTATAGAAGTAGAAGCAAAGAGAATACAAAAAATCATAGAATAGGAAAACAATTTGATGAACAATCGATTATAGAGATCACATCTGAAAGAAAACTTTTGTCTCTCTCTCTTGCCTTTTAACTTAAAACTTTTATCTCTCTTCTACCTTCTTCTTAATCTCTGAAACTCTTTCTCGCTGCCGCCAAGAGCAAATTAGAAGTTCAATTTCCACTTCTCCTGACTTGCAGCACGAGATATTGGGAAAACAAATGTGGATCCAAGTCCCCAATATGTTCCCACGACCTAATGAATTTATTAACCTAAAGTACTTCTTTTTTAATATTAATTTAATTTAATTTTTTAAATTTTTGTTAGATATCAATTATTATAGTATTTCTTATTTACATATATCTTTAATTAAAATATTTTTTTAATGCAATTAGAGAGAAGAAAATTATATTTGTTCACTTTAAACTTTACAATTTTTTAAATAAATTTTGTCAAGTAGAATTTGTATTAGTTTTAATATAAATTTATAAATAAATAAGCAGTTATATACCTAAAAATAGAATTTCATACTATATGGTTTAAATCTATTTAATATGTATTTATATTTTTTATAAATTATTTATTATTTAAATAAATATATTTGCTATTGTCTTTTAAACAATTAAATCCAATATAAGATTGATGTTTATATATATTAATATATAAATAGGACTTCAATCTTCAAATATGATTTATATTAATTTATTTTATATTATTAAGAAAATCACCGACATGTTAAATCTATATATAATACTCCCTCTATCCCATTAAAAGTGGCTCAAAACTTTGACATATACTTTTTGAAGGATTAAATTTTTTTTGTTTATGGAAATAGGCTACTTGTGGGACGGCCTAAAAGAGAATACAGATCACTTTTAGTGAGACGGAGTGAGTATAAAAGATAAGTCTAACGTAAACTTTTTCTTACCAAAAATTTTCTCTCTTTATTTTTCTTTTTGTAGTTTTGATTCTCTTTTAAAATCATCAACTTTGATTTATAAAAAAATATTCAATATGGATGATAAATTAAAGATAATGACGATATCTTTAATTTGATTTAAAAATTATAAAATTTAAAACCAATAAATTATTATAGTTTAAAGTCACAAAATTATTTTTTCTCTTTCTCCTCTCTCTTCTCTCCTCTATCATATCCTCTCTCATTTCTCATTTTTTAAAATGTCATGGCTCTTTCTTTTCTCTTTCATTCATTTTTTCATATTTTTTTTATTTTATTTTGTATGTTTTTACTATATATTAGTATTTTTATATTTTACTATTTATATTGTTATTAAATCAGTTTAATGCAATTACAATGATGAAACTCGAATTTTTAAGCTTCAAAATGATTCATTGAAAAATCATTAATTGAAACAATTATCGATTTTCTTTAAAACAAAAAAATAAAAGTAAATTGAAGAGTAATTTTGTAGAAGCACGTTTATTTAAATTTACTGAAATTGCATATATTTTATTTTTGAAAATGAACGACACATATATCATATTAAACCCTTTATTTTTTCACTTTCCAATGATATTTCATAATTTACATATGTATGCACATTATGAATTAGATCAATTAATGCTATTTCAAAAATTAAAAATTCGAATAGTTTCATATTCATATTTTTATTGAGATTATATTGTGGATAATTTAATTTGTTATTGATATCATTTTATGTTTGTATTAACTTATATATATACATATATATATATATATATATATATATATATATATAATGTTTAATATTTATATTTATTTATTTAAATTATCGTGCAATTTCGATGATAGTCGTGCATCGCAATTACATTAATGGCATATTTGCAATTACAACATTAATCAAGGATACTATTTTAAAAATTAAAAGAAAGAGTAGGGGTGAGCATTCGGGCGGGTTGGGTTGAAACCGAACCGTTTCGCCCAACCCGAACCCAAACCGCCAACTAAAATTTCAAACCGAACCAAACCGTTTTACTTGAAAAAACCGAACCAAACCGAACCGTAAAATTTCGGTTCGGTTCGGTTCGGTTTGGCCTAAAACCGTTCCAATTCAAACCTCTTTCTTCTCCAAAATTGAACACGCACGCACACACACACACGGACACACAAGGCGAAGCCGCCGCCGCTGTAACTCCGGCGAAGCAACTACGCCGGCTCCTCTCACCCTTGCCTCTCAACTCTCTCTTCCCCATCTGACCTTTGTCCATCTCAGAAAACGAACACACAAACAACACTATCGCCTCAAAATCTGAGATTCCGGTTAAGGGGCGGCGAGGCTCGCTCAGGCCTAGGCGACGGCGTCGCGGGATGGCTGGGCGACGTCGTGAGTCTCGCGACTGCGGGACCTGGGCGGGTGTAGCGGCGGGGAACTCTACTGGACGAAGAGGCGGCGCCGGCAGGGATCTTGGGTCGGCGATTGTTGGTGGGTATGGCAGTCGCCTTCTTCCAGAATGGGGTGGGGTGGCGGTGGCGCTGTGGCGCTGCGGCGGCCCGACGGGAAGTGGGAGGAGGGAGCCCTAGAAATTGAAGCTTGAATTGCAATGGGGGAAAGGTGGGCGGGCGACTAGGGCTGATTCGGCTGAAATGACTTCAAATGAGAGAATAGGGTTTGAAATTGAAAATTCTAATATTATTAATATTAATTATTTATAAATATATAATATATTAAAAAATTCGGTTCGGTTCGGTTTATAAACCGCACCGTTTTTTTCAAACCGAAACCGAACCGAAAACTGGCGGTTTGAAAATTTTCAAACCAAACCGCACCGTTTACACTACAAAAACCGAACCAAACCGCCCGGTTTGGTTCGGTTCGGTTCGGTTTGGCGGTTCCGGTTTGGTTTTGCTCACCCCTAAGAAAGAGGAGAGAGATGAGAGAGAAAAGAAGAAATATGAGTAGAAGTTACGGAAGGATGAGAGCATAAATAGAAGAGAGGAGATATATCTACATTTTTTTCACATTTTTATTTCCTAATTTTATCACACATACTTCAAATTTGATTTGTGAAAATATATTCGATATGTATCTTAAGTTAAAGATCATGACAAGATCTTTAATTTGATGTAAAAATCATTAAATATAAATTTGAAATAAATAAATTATTATAATTTAAAATTTTAAAATGATTGTTTTTCTCTCTCCTTTCTATTTTTCTATATTTTTTCCTTTTTTTTTTCTCTCTCTCCCCCTCACTTTATTCACATAGGAAGTGTTTGACATAAATGAGGCTATTAATTAAGAGGCGTCCTTCTGTGTTCCATGGAGCACCACGCTCCCGAGTGCAAAATGACACTAACACTTACACTAAATGACACTAACACTGTTTTGTTTTACAAATGACACTATCATGTTATATAACACTGTCGCGAAATGATACTAACACTATATTGAAATGACACTAACATTAATCGTCTAAATGAACTTCAATATTCTCTCTCTCTCTCTCTCTCTCTCTCTCTCTCACGCCATGAATGAACTTCAAATAGACTCTTCATTTCTCTCTAGAATAATCTTTCTCTCCCTCACTCTATCTCTCGCTGTCAAAATGAACTTCCTAAATTGAATGTCTCTCTATTGCTAGAGCTTATGTAATATACATGAATAATAAGAATGAGATGAAGAGATATCGTTTATGTTATATACATAATAAGACTTAATTTGTCTTCAATTTTTTTAAAATTATGAAGGAATCTAATTATATCTCTATTTCTATGCATGCAAATATTTTGAAAGAGTTAAAACTTAAAACCGATAGCTTTATGTCTATCTTGAGATGGAAAAGATCGGATTTATGCCATTCTTTGAGAGAATATTGGCCTTTTAATACTCTTTTCGTCCAAGCAAAAAAAAAAAAAAAATACTCCCTCCGTCCCACCATTTTAGTCCCCTCCCATTTTTCACACATATTAAGAAAATATATTTAATTTTTATATTTTTATCTTTTATACCCTTATTTATTATTTTCACACATCTTTTTCACATTTAAGTGAAGCATTAAATAAGATTAATTTAGTAAAAACAATATTTTTATACAGTATTAATTAGAAAAGTGGACTATCTTTTTAGGACATCTCAAAATGAAATAAGGGACCAAAATAGTGGGACAGAGGGAGTAGTTTCTTTTGCCATTTTGGAATATCCACAAAAGTTAGTCCATTTTCATTTTTAGAAACTATCTAGCAATTGATTATCATAATAAACACTACTTTTTAATTGAGACTCTTTCTCCACTCACAATACAATAATCATTTTTATTAAAAACTAGTTTTTTATAAATAATGAGTTATATGAGGATATTTGTTATATATTGACTTTCCATTTTAGGAATTAGCCTATTAAATTGGGACGTCCAAATAAGAAAATATGGTCTATTAAATTGTAGGATGGAGGGTGTATATCGAAATTCTCGTGATCGCTCACTTGTTTGCAAAACTCAATTTACTATGATCAATCTCGTCAACTCGGATTGAAATTGTCCATCCATTTCCTTCTTCAGTCCAAGGAATACCCTCCTCTTCCAAAAGCTTGGTAATCTGTGGCCCGGAAGTGTAACATCAACGTTATAATGCATAAATGAAGAATGTTGACTAAGACATTTGTTTCATAATCAGAAAAAATTAAAAAATAAATAAATAATAATCAGTACACATATATTGGAGATAGCTCAATATTCTCAAGCATAGATGAAGACTAATAATAATAATAATAAAGTCAGTACACATTTATTGGAGATAGCTCAATATTCTCAGGCATAATTGTACCTGGCGATTTTACTTTTGAGTAATTATGTGTGTTTCCAGCTTATAGAAAGTGAGCAAAATACTATTTTCTAAATCAGTGCTTTATGTCTAATACTTCTACACAAGGGAAACTCGTTTCGTTTTATTTGGTTACGAATTATCTCTTTCACAAAGGCCTGCTTTACATGATAATATATGATTGTGGAAGGAAATAGTCAACCCTATATTACGTTAGAGTAATTATGTGTGTTTCCAGCTTAGGTGGAAAAGAGTCATCTCTAATCAGAATCATCTCCTAAACTCTAAAACCTAAACCCAAACCCAAACCCTATTAATATTCAATTTCTAACTAAACACATAAAATCCATACCCTGATTCGGAGTTAATATACCAAGGGCTTCAGGAAGTATACTCTTCAAAACATACTTTAGGATACGAAACATTAGGACTTATGACTACATTAGAATTTTCTTTGTTTTTTCAGGGCTGGATGTACCATAACAAAATTTATACCAGCAGAAATGAGAAATATATAAATAAATACTGAAATGAACCAAACTAAGTGAATATATAATATAACCATACCAGACGCTTCCTTCGCCCGTCTTTCTTGTCTCCGCCAGTCCCAACTACAACCTTCATGAACTGAATACCTGATAAAACCATGTATAAGAACCTTGTACTCAAGTGAAATGAGAATTCAAAACATGTTTAGAATGTCCTCAAAAAAAAAAAAAAATGTTTAGAATGACAACAGACATGGCAAACCACAAAGAGAGGTAAGTTGAAGTCTCATGTGGTACAAGGCATCCTTTGGCTCAAGATAATGCAAATTGATACAATATTCTTCATCCTCGTTACTGCAGACCAAATCAGAGATATAGGGCATCAGTGGTCAAAAGACCCAAGGAATGTTAAAAGGCAATAAAAAGTATTTGCCCTAACCTGTTCTCAATTAGTTTTTGAGCAGATTTTTCATTTGCTTCTCGGGCCTTACTCTTATAAAAGTTACCCTAAGACAATCAACATATCGAATAAATAATGGTTATAAATATAAATCAAAGGATTCTGATTAATCATTTTATATGGCAAGGATGGACCCTCAATTAAAGGACATTACTATTCATTACAGTGCGTACTTCAGTAATGATAGAATATATTTGAAGATTTAGCAAACATTGCAGAGTATAAAGAGTGTTTTTAATTACTCCGGTAAAGACTGAAGGGATTATTTTCAGTATGTCATACTGCACAGAATGAGAAGGAAAAAGGTGCTAGTAATAAATAAACAATGCTCGAGTGTAAAATTTCTGTAGATTTTTATTAATGCTTTAACTAAATATTATCAAATGACAAAAGTACCCTTATAATATTTAAATATTTGAGGGACCAATACCTGATGCTTGGCACTTATAAACAATGCTCGAGCGTAAACAAATACTTGGCCCTTCATGGATGCAGTTAAGAATCCATGACCACATCCCCTTCTAAACACTTATGTATACCCTAAAGTGACACTATTGACTCGCCATACTTTGCACAAGGGTATATTTGATTTCACAACAATTTTGAAGATGTTAGTTTTCCACTTATAGCATTATAATGAGCACCATGTTCGAATAATAATAATATAGCTGTAGCAATAACATTAATGTACAACAAATATATGCACTAAAATATGTCTCAACCTTTTGATTAGTAGCAAATTCGTCCCTCCTAATATTTTGCAAGGATTTGGAGCTAAGATTTAGATATCTATCCGATGTTGAATCTCAATTGAAGGCTTTCGAAGCTCAGATTTATAATTAACCCTTAATTTTTTGATACCACAGAAAGAGACCTAATTATGCATTGCGCCATGCAAAACGAAGGTGCAAAGTTAGTATAAATAGATAGAAATACCTGTTCAAGAAGGGTTTGAGCAGATTCAAATTCCTGTTTGATGAATGCATCGGCAGACTGCAAAAACTCACATATAGTTAGCCATGGAACAATGAAGTACAGTTTGATATTTGTCCAAAAAAAACGGGGGGGGGGGGGGGGGGGAATAATGTAACATAAGGAATGGCACAACAAGGGAACATGGTAGTTAGTAGTTACTACTCATGATAGGGTTCATAACAGAACGAGAAAGTTTTTATGTGCAATGAGGGCAACAACCAAGCAAAAACTTACAGCTTTGTAGTATTCTTTCATTGTAACCCAATTTTCCATTACAGCCTTTCGCAATTCATCATAACTCTCTTCATTTGCTTCAGTATCTAATAAACAACATTTGCACGCATCATAATGCATTAATAGTAGCATGAACAACCTGACTTAATAACATTCATCAAAAGCACAACCTACAAAAGACGCATTTCACTAACACACTGAGGCCTGTAGAAGCTATGAGATGATGACAAAATAATCCAGAAGTAAAGTTAATTGTTTACGATTACTCGGAACAGTCATAAAACCGAAGCATTGAGCATTGTCCAATAATTTGGTAGTACTTATAGATCAAAGTTCATCTGTAAAAGTGTAATAGCTTAATTGGCTAATAGCCACAAGATAGTAGAAAGCCTCAGAACTTCTTTGCACCCTGACATAACTGGCATGAAAAATTTAGAATAGAAAATAAATTGTCAGGAATGTAATATTAGTGGGATGAGGAACCTGACACTAAAGTGATGTCTGAAGTTACATCCAGAAGACATAAATATAATTTATTGTAGAAATAGATAACTTCTCTTGAATAACACAGGTGGAATCAATAGTCTAAGTCAGATGAACGGCTGTTGTTAATGTAAGACCAAAATCCATGTTAGAACAAAAGAAGAATGCGTCTCGTGGAGTTAATGTCGAAGGCAGCATGTGCAGAGATAATCAACCATTGAAGTGTGCTAGTTCATGTACACATATAGATATAAAAGACATCAAAAGAGTAAGCTGGGCCTTTGCCAGCTACTATCTGCATCACTAACATGATAGAATGAGCAAAGACAAACAACTAGTGAGTTGATAAGAAACACAAAAACGCAGAAGAGTATAAAGGTATAAGAAAACTCTTACTTAGATAGTTAATCGGTTTCCTTGTAATAAAAGTAAAATCTTCCACAATTTTCTCTTCCATGGGTTTGGCCACAACGCGACCATAGGGCGACTGCTTATGCGTTCTAACTGGATGTGTGAGTTCAAGATGATCTTGACCTCTGTCAGGCGCACTAAATAGTGCTTCTAAAATTTCTCTTTGCATATCTTTCGTTTTCATCTCTGTCTGAGGTAACATTGATAGATCTCCTCCACTAGCATCACTTTTTAATTTGAAAGTTTGAAAATATCATCAACAACCTTCTATCAGATACAGAAGAAAGTCTATTATACATGATTTACATCCAACTATATTACAATAGCAAGAACTGTACCTTCCAGAAAGAAGTTGTGATTGCTTTGGACAAGATGTGGACCCCACATCATGGATATTGTTCATATTCTGGTTTAAAGAAGCAACAAAATGGAAAGGAAACATTTCAGACACATTCAGAATAAGATAGCTCACATCAACTTATTTGATATAAGTGGACCCATCACATTGTTATAAGTTGAGGTGTAAAACAAAGTTCACTTGACAATAGCATGTACAAAAAAAAAATTACAATAAAATCATACAAGGATTTGACTCTGCATGTACAAGATTTTTTTTTACAATAAAATCATAATAGGATTTGACTCTAGAAACCAGATATCAGGATGCAATAGATTCTATCATAATGGAAGAAGCTGTTGGCAAAAAGATTTAAGCAATAATTTTGAATAAGGACTCACATTTGCAGTTGCTATGCCAATAACATCATCACTCTTCTCTAGGGTAGCAGCTGATATATCAAGGAGTTTTTCAATGCACTGCACAATTATTAGGAATATAAATGGAGTAAATAAGAAGCTGTCGGTAGGATAGAAAAGTTACGTACACTTAACATTTAAACAGGGGTCTTCCTTTGATATAATGCTCGTCATTAGCACTATCAAAGAGAGAATGTCCACTATTTGTAGTCAATATTTACTGCAGCTAAATTAAGGTTCAACTACTTCATTCTTATTTTACCAGAACTGACTGATTGAAATTATGCTAAACAAATTACTATATCAACTATTAGCACATGATATTGGGAACACTAATTAGAAACAACCACATGAGCCTTCTCACAAGATATGGATACAGCTCAGACTGGAAACACATCTTGCTACGGAGAAATGCATAATACACAAACTCAATGTCTTAAATTTAACATAAAAGTAAATTTTGCTTGATTTTGTATCCTAAAAGCACGAGTCTTTTCAGAAAATGATTAGAGATTGTACTTGATTTACTCGTACTCTAGTTTCAAACGGAATGCTGGACATTATCTGGAAATGTAGACTACCTTTTTCTCCCTATATTACCAAGCAATATCCCCCTTTTGTTACTAAGACGAATGATTTCAGAGAAGATCAATACCAACCTTCAGAAATATATAAAGGCAAACATGTTTCTGTATTCAGAGTAGCTCAGGCTTTACATATTAAGAAACCATTTTACTCCAGAAACTTTTTGTATACACTGACTGAAGGCATCATCTTCCTAATTTAAATGAATAAACAATCAATAGAAGCAATGATGGCAATTAACAAAACAGACTAACCATTGGCATATTGTACCCACATTGGCCTGCATATTAGAAAAACAGAAGAGTGAGATGTTAACTGTTGGAAGCCAAAATAATTCAGCATGCATAACCAAAACATCAAGAACCATAAATATTACAGAAAGTCTTCTCAAAAGAAATGCAAGGACTACCTCACATATCCTGTATTCCAATGTCCATCATTATTATTATTATCACCACCCACTATGTTCCTCGCATGATAGGCAGTTCAAAATACTGAATTCATAGAAAATAACCAAAGATAGAAAATAATTCCTAAGAACATAAAGGAGAAGACAATTGTGAAGCAACAATACGATAAGGATCATCTAGACAAATATTAGTCATATGAAAAGGGAAAGGCCTGTGCCACAATTTTTTAAATACTCATATTAGAAATGATATAGTCATACACCAAAACAAGATTGCATATCTGGAATTTAATTAAAAACAAAGCTTAGATCAATGTTATTGCCAACGAGTAGCTCAATAGCATGAATGGGGACATTTTCATGTTAAACTTTTGTAAAAAATTAATTCCTCTTATGTATAAATATTTATTACTTAATAAGATGAAGCCACTAATTCTTTTAAACATGAACAAGTTAACTAATCATCAAGAGTTTCAGAGCATAACCATTAGTGACAGCAGTTAACAATTCTAGAACAAGAATAGGCCGCATTCGCATCCATGTCATAAACTTACAAACTTGAAACAAAATTATGGAGCCAGCATAAGGAATTTGAGATTCTAACTCGTCTGAGTTTCCAAAGTCTTAAGTGAGGGGAAGATACAATACATTCCAGATAAATTTTAAACTACTCAACAGGGTGGGAACAATAAAACTCACCAATAACTTGTTGGATTACACCCATGTCAAGCTGAAACCCATTCCCAAGCATTTTATAAAGGAACTCTCCAAGATCATCGTCCATAGCTTGACCCTGAGAGGTAACTCCTGACTCATTTTCTTCACCCCTGATCTCGGTAACTGGAAAATCATTTGAATTTATTTTCACAGGTTTTAACCTCTCATTTAATCCCTTTGATTGAGGTCTAGGGTTGATGTAGTCCTTTCCAATCACACCAGATACAGTTCCGATCGATGCCGAACACTTTTTCGAATTCAACTTAACAATGCGGCCTTTATCCAAGAGGCCGGTGGAGGAGCTCACTCCATCAGTGGTTTGTGGGTCCTCTTGTGTTCTCGAGATGCTACCTTGCATCTTGCAGAGCATTTCCGCTGTCGAATTTAAATTTCGCCCTGTTTGGCAGTATGACGAAGCTATGTCTTCGAGGGAAACAACGGAACCAAAAGCTTCAAGCAGCATATTTAGATTGTTCTGGTCTTCATCAGTAAATGAAGAACTCGAAGGAATCATTTCCATTTTCATCCTTCTTCACACCAAAAAGGTTTATTGAAAACCCTAGATAATATTCCTCAATCACACCCAGAAAATCCTTAGATGCCCATAAATTTGCTAATTCCAAGTTTTGTCCCTATAAATAGAAATGCTTCCCTCCTACATTAATCTCAAATTTCCGTAAGCTATTTCACAAACACATCCCAGTTTGAAGTTCTTCTTCAACACCGTCCCTGACACGCTGCCGATAAGAGGTTTGTGATATGAGAAATATGGTCTAATTTTCAACTGGTGAGGCGATTGCACGAGATCTATGTCTAATTTGAAGGTGATTTACCTGTTGGGGTGGGGGCGACTTTGGCATATGCAGTTTCTACGGAGTCGCCAGACGGAGGCGACGAGGCCGTCGGAGCTGGGGCGACAGGAAATGCTAAGCCGCCCAGTGGCGACAGCAGGGCGACGACCGACGGAAAACAGAGAGAAGACGCAGGCGAGATAGAGAGTGAGACAGAGATGCGGCGCAAGGTTACGGGGTTTTATTTGTTTTGATTTTATGTTGTTTCATTTCACTTTTGTTGGGCTCTCATTTTGTTTAGTTTTATTATGGGCCCAAAATTGTTACAATAAATAAGGACTATTCAATGAGCTATCCACAACAATATTGGATTAGTTTATTATGGGGAAAGCTTGTGAGGCTTTAGCACTTGGTGTTTTTGAGAAATAAGTGGCTTACAACACAAATAATAAGGATATATTTTTCCCTATTATTCCTACAACACAAATAACAAGGATATATATTTTTCAATTTTTTCCCCAAAGCTGATCATGTTCTGCGCTGCAGCTTACTTTTCGGGTCGTTCTATAGTGCATCTGCTTCAATGTATACCGCTGTTGAAATCTTGCCACGTGACAAGGTCACTTTTTCAATTTAAATTTGAATATTTTTTTCATTTAATAGAGAAATTAGCTCTACCTTGGTTATTTTTTCCAACCATAGTTACACGCATATCGAAAAATATTTTTAGGCTGATTTTTATTTTCATCCAATTTTATTTTTATGTTATATATTAACTATAATAGTTAATTGTTTTAAAAAAAACTGAAATAGTATATAAAAATAAGAAATTCAAGATCCCATTTTTCAAATATTTTCCATATGTTATTTTTATCTTAATTGCAGCTACTAGACTCGTACTTGGTCACATTTACACTTTTTTATATTTTAATTTAATTTTAAAAAATTATTCTTTATCTTGATCACATTTTTTTTTCACTTTTACTGCACACCTTGGACATATTTTCTTATTTCACCAAAAAAAAATTAATCATTATTTTTTGGGCTAATTACCTGTAAATCCCTAACGTTTACACGGAATTGGTTTTTGCACCTATTTTTATTTTTCTACTTTTAAATACCTAACCTTTTGTTTTTGTCTCAAATTTATCCGACGACCGATTTTTTCTTACGCCGGCGCCGGAAATGCCACTGTGGCAGTCGGAATCGACGAGCTGGCAGCCGGAATTGACACCTAAACATAATTTTTACATGTGGCAAAAAATAAAAATAAAAAATAAAAAAATTCCAAATCATCATCATCTTCCTCAAACCCTTATCCCCCTCCCGCAACCCACCGTCGCCTTACCCTGCCAACACCACTGGCGCCGCCCCTTCGCCGCCCATTCCCTCCCTCAATCCGCCGCCGCCTCCCCCCGCCACCACCACCACCATTCGCAGAATTCCACCACCATCAAATCAATCCAACAACCACCACAATCCCGTCCTCCTTCACCTCCACAAAGATCCTCAATTGTTGGATTTGTATACTGAAAGCAAGAACTTTTTATGCTTGTATACATTGGTTCCTGTATTCACTATTTTATCTCCTATCTGATTGTGTTCATGATTGCATATGTATGTTCTTTATCTCTATATAAGTAGATTATATGGTGTGTTGTAGATCACAGAAGACCATATAATTGGAATAACCTTAAGAGATATAATATAATCACAGCCGAAATAACTCTAGGACAAGTTATTGGTTTAGGCTGCGGTATAGATGGAAGTAGTTTGTCTTGACTACTTATCTATACTGGTACGTCATAACGTATTGATAGGACCACAGTGAGATGGTTGCAAGATATCAGTCAAACCCTGGACCAAGACACTGGACTGCGGTAAAGCATATTCTCAAGTACCTGAAGAGGACTCGAGATTATAGGCTAGTTTACCAATCAGACAGTCTATCTCCTTTGGGTTACACCGATTCAGATTTCCAGGCTGACCGGGATGAGAAGAGATCTACCTCTGGCTATGTGTTTACCTTGGGAGGTGGAGCCGTATCATGGCGGAGTGCAAAGCAGAAATGTATTGCAGACTCCACCATGGAAACCGAATATGTAGATGCTTCTGAAGCTGCTAAGGAGGCTGTATGGTTCCGGAACTACCTCTTGGATCTACGAGTGGTACCTAATTTGCCTAAGAGTATCATAATTTATTGTGATAACTCGGGTGCAGTGGCAAATTCTAAGGAACCCAGGAGCCACAAGGCGACCAAACACATAGAGAGAAAGTACCACATCATACGAGAAATCGTAAGCAGAGGAGATGTGCTAGTTGAGAAGATTGATACATTGGAGAACTTAGCTGACCCTTTCACGAAGAGCTTGCCACAAAAGGCCTACGAGAAGCATGCTCGAGGGATGGGATTGCGGTTGATGCCACCCACTTAGAGAAAAAACTTTCAGTATAAGTGAGAGAAGAAGTGAAGTGTTGTTGTAACAGCTAGTATTTAGACACATTGTATACTAAAAGTTTTGCTTTAGTATAAGTGGGAGATTGTTGGATTTGTATACTGAAAGCAAGAACTTTTTATGCTTGTATACATTGGTTCCTGTATTCACTATTTTATCTCCTATCTGATTGTGCTCATGATTGCATATGTATGTTCTTTATCTCTATATAAGTAGATTATATGGTGTGTTGTAGATCACAGAAGACCGTATAATTGGAATAACCTTAAGAGATATAATATAATCACAGCCGAAATAACTCTAGGACAAGTTATTGGTTTAAGCTGCGGTATAGATGGAAGTAGTTTGTCTTGACTACTTATCTATACTGGTACGTCATAACGTATTAATAGGACCACAGTGAGATGTATTCTTCTATCTGACTTAAGTGAAGAATCAAGGTCTCGGTAACTTATATGATCTTAATACTAATAAGATTTCAGATATATATGTTGATTCGTTTATCACTTTGATTTACTATGAGCGAGAGTTATATAGTAACTTGAGTACTCTGTATCTTGGGTGATAGCGGTTAATATATGATATTTGATTATCTGTATTAGTACTCGTATCCGATAGAGGATAGTGACATCCCCTTAAGGAGCTCAATAATGTTTATTGCGTTAAACCCTGCAGGTTGATTAAGTTCAGGCGCAATAATAAGGTTTGAGTGGTACTGCTTAAGGATTACAAAAGAGATTAATTAATTAAGGCTGTCAGAGCTCTAATTAATTGATGGATGTCGGATATTTTAAATACGAGGATTTCATAAGTCTAAATACAAGCTCCGACTCATCACCGGCAATAAAGGGGTAAGTCAATATCGGTTCTCTAGTGGAATGAACTGATATTTATAAATTAATTATGGTCTGGGCTGACCATAGATAAATTAATTCATTTGAGGCCCATCTTTATTCCTTGTATCTGGTCCCTGGACTGGCCCAATGTCTCCTAGCCCAAGTAGGGCTAGAAATCGTCCCTGCATAGAAACGGGCGCCCCCTCCCTTTGTTCTGTATTATAAAATACAGCTGTCAGCTCTCAGGAAACACACACTGATAATTATTAGGGTTTTTGAGAGCTAAGGAGGCGCAGGAAACGTGTAGGGTGATTTCTAGCTTGGGACTTTCACAGCTCGTTGTCCATCCAACGGTGAAAGCTGAGCGGGATACAGTCGAGAAGATCAGAACTGGAGTCTTTCGACACGATCATCAACGACCTCTGCATCCACTTCACAAGTAAGTAATTCCTAACACCTATGTGCAGCTGTTAAATTCATAGGAGCATGTTTAAGATTAATCGTTGTATGATAAATTAATAATAACCAAGAAACGATCATCGGGCAAAGCGGAACGTTAATTCAATTTAATATTCCTTCATCAACAACTACCGCCGCGCCCCTCGGTCTCTGTTTTTCTTCACCTCCACCAAGATCCTCAACAACCAACCGCCACCGTCGAATAGAACAACCAAATCGAATTCCCCACCGACGGCGCGGTGGTTGAGAGACAGAGATGACCTCACCGAAGGTCAAACCAGCACGACCTTTCGCCGGCCCTCAGCCGCAGCCCAGCGCGACCTCGAATTCTCCTAAAATCACTGGGGTAAACCTCCATTTCACCGGCATGCTCGGAATGCTCAGAACCACTGGGGTTGACGCGCAGGGACCAAGTGGAGTATTCGGTTGTCTTCCAGGCAAGGGAGTCGGGAGATGGGGTTGCGCTGGGGTGCAGCGGAGGGTGGGGAAAAGGGAGAGAGCGGCGGTGGGTGGGGGAATTATCGAGATCGAGATCGACTTTGGAGCGGAGCTTCTCGATCTGGAGCTTGGTGAGGCAGAGGACGGCGGCGGCAATCGGCTTCCTCCGCTGCTCTAGGCGGTGGAGCGTTGGTGGTGGTGGCGGTGGGTGGCGGTGCCGGCGGTGGTGGAAGCGGCAGAGGGCGGCGCTGGGTGGGGGGAGGAAGAGTTAGGGTTTGGAAAGGGGGAAAGGACGATTGGGGGGAGGGGGTGATTTTCTTTTTTTTTTAATTTTTTTTTCCACATGTATTTTTTATTTCAATTTTTTTTAGATTTTTTTGCCACATGTCAAAAATGAGCCAAGTGGAGAATTCCGGCTGCCAACTCGTCGATTCCGACTGCCACAGTGGCATTTCCGGCGCCGGCATAAGAAAAAATCGGTCGCCAGATAAATTTGAGACAAAAACAAAAGTTTAGGTATTTAAAAGTAGAAAAATAAAAATAGGTGCAAAGACCAATTCCGTGTAAACGTTAGGGATTTACAGGCAATGAGCCCTTATTTTTTTCTTCCTCGCCTACACCATATAGTGGTATTTGATATTTAACAAAACATAAAAATCACCAACTTTTAGTAATTGTAAAAGAAACAATATGAATTCACCCAACATAGATAAATGCGTTTCTTACTTTAAAGCAAATACAATACGTCTTGCAATTTTAAATATAAAATTTTCTTACTTTTATCCAGTTCAGTAACCATACTCTTTAAATTCATCAAACAATGAGATGAATTCTTGTAAAAATATAATATACTATAATTCAATTACTCCCTCTGTCCAGCTTCAAATGATCTTATTTCTATTTTGGATTGTCCCACTTCCAACCCAAATTTAGAAATATTTAACACTACTTTTTGAATGGTCCCACCACCACTTTACACCTTTATCACACATTCCTTAATTTATGTGCCGAAAAATTTAGGACCATTTGAAGCGGGACGGAGGGAGTCATATATATATATATATATATATATATATATATATATATATATATATATATATGGAAGGGCTACCGTGAACACACTTTTTAAAATAAAATTAAAAATAAAAATGTTTTTCAATGTACGAATTTTATGTAGAACACGTATGAATTCATCCAACAGGGTTACGAAACAACCGTAGATCTTAATGATCTAAGGGCTGAAAATTGTTTATATTTTATATTTTAAGAAGTATTTTAATTTTAGCCCTTCTATCTCTCCCTCTCTCTCTCTAAATATATATATATATATATATATATATATATATATATATATATATATATATATAAAAATGGGCCCCAAAAAATTTAGGGCTCTAGGCAATGGCTTGTTGTGCCTATTGACTCAACTAGAAACACCTCTAAGTTGACTTGCAATAGAACAAGGACATCCTAGCAGTGATAAGTTGACCCAGTGTCATCTCTCAAGGAAGATCTTAAAGGGCAATTAATTATGTCACGCGAAAACAGTAAACTAAGGATGATTAAACTAAAACATGGAAAGTAAATTAACGCGAATTAAACTTAACTAGGCAAAAAGGAATTATTAACTAATGCTTGTAATTTAAACTTAACTAAAAACTTAATCTTAAAATTATCTAGGCATGAAACTATTAAACCCTAGGCAAGAATTAAACCAACTTAATGTAAAGGAATTAACTAGGCAAATTGAATTTAAATAACTTTAATTAAAACTTCTAATCTAATCTAACTAGGCAGAAACCAAAGTGCATAATTTAAAGAAAGCATCATTAAATCGCATAAGTAAATTTACAGAATTTAAAGAAAGCATAAGTAAAAGCAAATAAATAAACTTGATTAAAGAAATACCGTAAATCGTCTCGAGAAGTAATCTGTCACGTAATTACTACTCTAAACGGGAACTACTCTAAAACATGAATTAAAAGAACTATAAACTAAACTAACTAGAACAGAAATCGAAACTAGAACTATGAAAAGCAATAAACCTAAGCTTTAGCTAACTTGGCGGAACTAAAGATTAGGGCAAAGGGATGATTGTTACAATGAAAAGTATGGCCCTATTTATAGACTTCAAATTTCTCTAGATCACCATGGAAGTTGCCATGCAAAGTAGAACTCTAAAGGCAATAGAATCGTGCAAAATAAGGCAACTCACCAGCTGTGACGCGCTCAGCAAGTAATCTCCACTCTGGCGGAAATCGCAGCTCTCGCCAGAGAAATGGCTATCGCCAGGGGAACGGGTCGCGCTAGAGAAATGGTGATTTCTCTGCTCTCGCCAGCGGAACGGCTTCTGCTCTGGCTCTCGGTTTCTCTGACTGGTGATTCCGCTGGCGCTTATGATTCCTCTGGCGCTTCGATTCCTCTGGCACTTATGATTTCAGCAACGAAGTGATTCCTCTGGCAAGACTTCAGCAGCGAAGTGATTTCTCTGGCGAGTGATTCCTCTGATCTGACTTCGCTGCTCTGGCTTTCTCTCCTCTGCTCTGACTTTTGACTTCGCTGGCCTGGCTTGTCGATTTCTCTGGCTTGTGCTGATTTCACTGCTCTGGCCAGCGATTTCTCTGGCAACTTCTGGAGCATTTCTCTGGCTTCCCATTTCGCTGCTCTGGCATGCGGGGCTTCACTTCTCTGACATGCCAGAGTATGCACAAAAACGTAATTCGTAGCCCAAACTCTCCAAAATTTACACTCTTCATCTCGAAAACCTAAATCTCCTGCAAAGCATAAAATACACCATAAAACGCACCAATTTACAGAAGATTTAACTTAAAACATGCACATGCAAACCCCAAAATTTAGAACAATTAAGCATAAATCACCTATGCCTAGGTACGGGCAGTGGCTGTTGTCTAGCAAAATCAAACGGAAGTGTTACATTTTGGCTTCAACTTATGCCATGCACATGTATGCATGCGGGGGCTTCTTTGCAAAGTTAGGAAAGCTTGAGGATTGAGCTGCAATATATGAATCTGTTATAACAGATTCATAGAGTTCTTTGATCTCCAGCCGTCTGATCTGATCCAACGCTCTAGATTAGATCTTGCAGTTAGCTTTATTTTCTTTTCTAGCTTTCTTAGTAAGCAGTCATCGTTTTTCAGTTTTTCGAGAGTGAGTGAAGAAGAGAGTTTCTCTGTGATTGAGAGTTTGTGTAGCAGCTGTTCTTGCTGAACTTCTTGTACTTGTAATTCTCATTTCATCACTCCAATAAAGGCATCAAGAGTTCACCCTCACGTGGATGTAGGATTTCGATCCGAACCACGTAAATCGACCGAGTTCTTTACTGTTTTTCTTGTTCGTGGATTGAATTTGTGTGTTATCACAAATTTGCGCTGCCTGTGGGAACTCTATCAATCCGCGATGGCAACTTGATTCGATGTGGAGAAGTTCACGGGTAAAAATGACTTCGGTTTGTGGTGCATCAAGATGCATGCGATGTTGATCCAACAAGGATTGGATGAAGCTATCAGTCCAGAGCCAATCAAGAAAGAAGGTGATCCGAAGTTGGAACTGCAAAGAAAAGAAATGATGAAGAAGGCTCATAGCGCCATCATTCTATGTCTCTCTGATTAGGTTTTGAGAGAAGTCTCGAAAGAGACTACTGCTGACGGTGTTTGTGCGAAATTGGAAAGTCTGTACATGGCTAAATCCCTAGCCAATAGATTGTTCATCAAGCAAACGTTATACTCGTATAAGATCCTTGAGGATAAGGGGATCAGTGAACAATTGGAAGAGTTCAACAAATCAATTGATGATTTCGAGAACATAGATGAAGAATTGAAAGATGAGGATAAGGCTATTATGCTCCTTAATGCCTTGCCAAAATCATTCGATCAACTTAAGGATGCCATACTTTATGACAAGGAGAACTCTATCTCATTCGAAGAGGTCCAATCAGTCTTAAGATCAAAGGAGTTGCAGAGGCTCAACAATGGAGTCCATGATAATGTAGCACAAAGTCTTAATGTGAAGAAATTTAAAGACAAGAAAGCCAAGAAAGGATCATCTGATGGGGCCAAGCAGAATCAGCAGAAGCCTAAAGATGGTGATGGAAAAGAAACCAGATCTTGCCACTGGTGTAAGAAACCAGGGCATCTCAAGAAAAATTGTTTTGCTTGGAAAAGAAAGCAAGCAGAGAAAGATCAAAAGCCCAACACTGCTGATGTTGCAGAAGGCATTGATACAGCTGAAATACTGAATGTGGTGGAAAAAGAGTGGATAATGGACTCAGGATGCAACTTCCACATGTGTCCACACAAAGGCTGGTTCCAGCAACTGAAACAAGAAGAAATGGGCCCAGTCCTTCTAGGCAACAGAGAAGTCTGCAAAGTGAAAGGAATAGGTACCATTAAACTCAAAATGCATGATGATTCTGTGAAAATATTATCTGATGTTAGATACATACCAGGACTTAAGATAAACTTGATCTCACTTAGCATGCTTGAGTCTAAGGGCTATTCTTTCACTGCTGAAAATGGACAAATGCATGTTACTAAAAACTCCATCACTGTCATGTTAGGAATAAGAAGAAATAGTCTCTATTACCTGAATGGAGAAACTGTTATAGGTAGTTCACATGCTATTAAAGGTGAAACTATTGAATTATGGCATAAAAGGCTAGGACATGTTAGTGAAAGTGGAATGCATCATCTCTCTAGAAAAGGTTTTATTGAATTTAATTGCAATACTAAACTTGATGATTGTGAGGCTTGTTCTCTTGGTAAAAGCAAGAAGCTGGTATACCCTACTGGTAAGCATACTTCATCAGCACCTTTAGACTATGCTCACAATGATTTGTGGGGACCTTCACAAGTGGAAACTGTAAGTGGAGGCAAGTATTTCATGAGTATCATTGATGTTTACTCAAGGAAGTTGAGGGTTTATGTACTCAAGGATAAAACTCAAGCTTTTGACAAGTTTAAAGGATGGTGCACTGAAGTAGAGACAGAGAAGGGTACTGCTCTAAAATGCTTAAGGACAGACAATGGTTTAGAATTTCTGTCAGAAAAATTTCAAGTATTTTGCAAAACTAAAGGTATAAAAAGGCATAGGACTATGCCTGCTAACGTACAGCAGAATGGTGTGGCTGAGAGGATGAATAGAACTATTCTAGAAACAGTAAGATGCATGCTCTTAAATTCAGGACTTCCTAAGAAATTTTGGGGTGAGGTTGTATCTACTGCTGCTGTTCTGATAAATAAATGCTCATCTTCTGCCATTGAGCATGACACTCCTGATCTCAGATGGTATGGGAGTGTTGGAGATTATTCAAGGCTGAGAACTTTTGGTTGTAAAGCATATGTTCACATGAAGCAAGACAAACTGGAAGCAAGGGCCATTATCTGTGTATTGCAGGATATCAGAAAAATGTGAAAGGTTATAGACTCTGGTGCATAGAGAAGGGAAAGCAGAAAGTAATCATAAGCAGGGATGTGAAGTTTGATGAAGGAGGGATGCCATATCTAAATGCCGGAAAACTGAAGCCACCAGATCAACAAAAGGGAGTACAAACTACAAAGGTTGAGATAGAGTTGGGCTCAGAAAATCAAACTAACACTGATGATGAAAGTGCATCAGATGAGAACACCAATGAGAATTGGATATCAGATGAAGAAGATCTCAGTGATTACAGGCTAGCAAGGGATAGAACCAGAAGATCTATCAGGCCATCTGCCAGATTTGCAGAAGCTGATATGATTTATTATGCCTTGAATGTTGCAGAAGATATTGAGTATGCAGAGCCAAGTAACTACAAGGAGGCAGTAGAAGGAAAAGAAAATGATAAATGGCTGAAAGCCATGGAGGAAGAGATAGATTCATTGATCAAAAATGGAACTTGGATTCTGGTGGAGAAGCCTAAGCACCAAAAGGCTATAAGCTGTAAATGGATTTTCAAGATGAAAATTAAGTCAACTGATAGAAGAAGGATAAGATACAAGGCCAGACTTGTAGCTCGAGGTTTTACTCAAAAGGCGGGGGTGGATTTCACTGAAGTTTTTTCTCCAGTAGTAAAACACATCTCCATCAGGATTTTATTAGCTATTGTAGCTAAGAACAACTGGGAATTACAGCAACTTGATGTAAAAACAACTTTCTTACATGGGGATCTAGAAGAAACTATATACATGATACAACCTGAAGGTTTTGTGAAGCCAGGTGATGAGAACAAAGTATGTCTTCTCAAGAAAAGCTTATATGGTTTAAAGCAAAGCAGCAGGCAATGGTATAGAAAGTTCGATGATCACTGTTTAGCCCTATTTTGTGATGAATCTCTGGGTGTTTACATGTTATATTGACTTTTATTTTGGTCTCTTTCACTTAAGAGTTGAATGATTTGAGCTTTTGTGCTAATTTTGTTGTCTCAGGATTTTGTGCTCACATTGATTGATATGTGAACAAAATTAAAGTCAGAATTTAGTTGAATGGTCTGAATAAGAATCAAAGTTCGTCTCGATACGAGTTCGTAGGCGAAAACGGATCTAAAATCCGACTTGAAACGAGGGAGAACGGACCAAAACAAAAACGCTGCGCATTGCAGTCTGCGAAAGGCATACACGGCGGCGCCGTGGCACGGCCCGCGCCGTGCACGGCGGCCGCCGTCCCACGGCGGCCGCCGCCTCTGTTCAGATCCGACAGTACGATTTTGCGTTTAAAAACCCTTTTCTAGGGTTTTACTTTATCACTTCTCGACCCAGCAGCCTCCAAGGGCGATTTCCACATTTTTCCTTGGGTTTTTAGAGTTTCAAATCAATTACTTTCGATTGTGGATTCATTGGATTGCTTTGGATGTCAATTAACACTTCATCGGATTGGTTTTCTTTGGATTGCTATGTTTTGTAAGAACTCCCTTTGATTCTCTTTGTTTATGAATCCCTTGGTTATTTGAGTTTTTGTTTCTTGTCTTTGATGAATATGATGATTGAAGATCTTTGTTGTTGATGCTATATTTTGTTGGTTATATGAATCTTTTGGTTAATTAAGTTTTGTGTTTTATGCTTTGATGAATGTGATGATTGGAGATTATTATTGTTGAGTTTAGATAATCTACGTGATTCGTAGTTCGTTGCTTTTGCTTACGTTTTTCCCTTCTTGTTGGTGAAAGTTTAGAGATTTCTTTTTATGGAGATTAAGATTTTCTTTGCATTCGAATCTTATGCTTGATTTAGTTTCTTGCCTAGGTAGTTATTAATCTTTGATGTTTACAAGTTTATGATCGTTTGGTTTAGTGTTGGAGTTGGAAACTCTTGTTGATTTCGTTAATGTTCAAATACCATGTTCTAGTTAGTTCGTCGTTGAGTTGCTTGCGGAATTCTCTTGGATTGTGTGTGTTTGCTTAACATTCATTTGATTAAATGTTAATATGTTATTTCGCCTAGATAATCGTTGTTTATGGTGTTGAATTGATGATTGCTTTCTAGATTGCTAGTTTAGAACCTTAGTTTTGTTCTCCTTCTTGCGTTCTTATTGGCTTCCTATCTTTTGTCTAGTTAACTTTATATGCTTTATTTTAATTACGCATTAGTTAATCGGAGAGAAAGTGTCAGACCCAATTACCCGATTAGAGTGTTTAGATTTCTTTTAAGTTTCTTGTGAGCAATACGATTAGAGCCCTGCTAAGTCTTCCTTGTGAGACGACTTGAGTCACCTTACCACCCTAGGACGACCTCGTATAAATTCGAGTCCATCCGTTAGGTGTTTTTGGATGAGTCAAATTTTGGCGCCGTTGCCGGGGAAGGCTTTAGGCATTTGATTGTGTTGCATTGTTTTCCGTGTTTATTTTTGTTTATTTCTTTTGACTCGGTTATTTTCTCCCTCCGGTGCGTTTGATTTGTTTGTTCGTGTTGTGTATGCAAGGACGTAGAAGCTTGAAGAGAAAGCTTGCACCTTACTACGACAACATTCATCGACCTCGGGAGGTTCTTTCAAGCCTGGAGAAGGAGTCCGAGTCCAGTTCGAGAAGTTTTGTGGAATCACAGTTTCGAGAGAAAAATTGTGAAGAGAGAATTGCTTCCAATCCCATTCTGGAAGCTTTTGAGGAGACACTTTCAGTGCATTCTGAAAAAGAAGAAGAAGCTTGGCCCAATCCTGACCAAGAAGCAATGGCGGAGAAGAATGTTCAGTACATGGGAGATTTTTCCAGACCAGTTATTGGGACCACTAGCACGTCAGCTATAGTGCTTCCCACGGCGGTCCGAAATTATAATCTGAAGCCCAATGATTCAAACCTGTTGCCGCTCTTTTATGGGATGCCCAGTGAGGACGCCTTGCAGTTCATCCGTGATTTCTGCACCCAAGTGCAGACCTTCCCACTGCTGGAACTCACCGAGGATCAGTTGAGACTCAAGTGCTTGCCCTACGCACTCAAGGACCGGGCGAGAACGTGGTTGCTGTCCCTGCCGCCGAACTCCATCACTACATGGGGAGAGGCGTGTGAGAAGTTCATGCTCAAGTACTACCCTAATCACAAGACTCAAGAGATTAGGAGCCAAATTATGAACTTCATGCAAGGAGCTGACGAGCCTTTCCACGAGGCTTGGGAGAGATTCCAAGAGCTCCTCCGCCAGTGCCCGCAGCACCAGCTAGCACCCGTCATGTTGATGCAGTTCTTCTATGACGGATTGATCCAGACGGCACAGTTTATGGTGGACAGTACAGCAGGGGGCAACATTGCCCGGAAGACAGCTGATGAGCTCAAAGGGATTTTCGAAACACTTGCCGCGAGTTCTCAACAGAAATCAGTTAGAGGAAGGAGGGTTGAAGCCAATGCAGTAGCTCCCAACAATGAGCTTCAGAAGCAAGTAGCGGACCTGATGAGGCAAGTACAACACCTCACGATGAACCAGGTGAAGGCTCCACCAGTTCATGCGCCACCAGCAGAAGGATGTGGCATATGTGGCGATTTTGGTCATGGAACCAACGCGTGCCATCGCATGGGGGAATGCACACCTGAAGGAGAAGCAGAGGTCTATGCTGCTCAGAGCTATCCGGGGAGGCCTCAATTTGAACAGAGGCCCGTGTTTAATCAAGGGCAACAAAATTCCAACTCGGGTTGGAGAGCTCAGCAGCAGAACTACACTCAAGCTTATCAGCAACAGCAGCCCCCGCAGTATCAGCAGTATCAACAGTTTCCTATACAACAAGGGAATTTTCAGCAGCAGCAGCAGCAGCAATACCAGAATGCTCCCCAACAGTTTCAGAAGCAAGCTCAACCACAGAAGCCGTCTCTCGAGGACACCATGCAGTCTTTCATGGAGATGACCAAACAGAACATGGAGTCTCAGAGTGCTACCATCAAGCGTCTCGAGACTACAGTTGGGCAACTTACAGGAGCCCTGAATCAGCTGCAGCAAGAACAGCCGACCGGAAAGTTCCCAAACCAGGACAAACAGCCGCATCAAGCTCATGCCGTTGAGGTAGTCAAGGACAAGGCCCCAATAACCATGGGGAGATGGAGAAGCAAAACTGTGCAGGCAATCAAGGCTACCCAATGCCCCAGTGAGCCACTGCCACCCGTCACTGTTGCACTAGACCAACCACCACCCAAGCAAGGAGATCCAGGTAGCTTTATTTTTGATATTAGCTTAGGTGGGGTTGAAAAGGTTTTGGGAATGCTTGATTTGGGCGCGGCAGTCAATTTGATGCCGCTTGATATTTTTGAGAGGTTGGGAAATAAAGAGCTGAAATGCACGAACATTAAGATAGAGCTAGCTGACGGCTCCATTAGCAGCCCACGAGGCCTTGTTGAGGATGTTGAGGTGGTCGTGAGGGGGATTAGTGTTTTCACTGATTTTGTTGTACTTGATGAGGGAAAAGGGATTAGAGGCGAGAATGGGCATCTCGTGCTACTTGGCCGACCCTTTATGGCTACCACCCGTACTCGCATCGATGTGGGTACGGGAACTGTAAGTATGGTAGGGGCGGGTAGAGCGGTAACATTCTCTGTTTTTGATCAAAAACCTACTACCCCCACTCGCTTAATTCAAACCTGCTCTTATGTTGAAGCATTTGATGCTTTGGATGAGAACTATATTGTGCAGGAATTCCTTAATCAGCTGCAAGAGGAGGACGAGATCGTGGAGGAATTCCTTGCTAACCTGCAGGATGAGGCTGACATTGAGCATGAATCTCTGGATAAGCTGCACGAGGAATATGACATAGAGCAAGGCTTCCTGTCTGCCTTGCCACTGGAAGAGAAGCTCGATGAGGTTATGTCACTCAATCTCCTTGGATGGGTGGATAGAGGAGCATCTCATGATATGAGCATGGAACGCTCATTTGGAGGACCCGCAGCTGCAATTCAAAAAGATGTGTTTACAAGGGCGCTAAGACAGCTGGAGCTCCAATCGGATTTTGGTTAAGGGACCTTCTTAGTCGGGCTGGCGACTTAAAAACTAGCGCTGCATGGGAGGCAACCCATGTTTTCTTGCTTTTTCTGGTTTCATTTTTCTGTCGTTTTGTTTGTGTTGTGATTTGTTGCATCTGTTGTTTGGTGCAGGTTGTTGCGTTGGAGACTGCTTGTTCTTTGGATGAGAGAGAGGCAAACATCGTGGGACACTACAGACTCACCACTGGATCGGAATTTAGGGAAGTTTCCTCCTTCACCCCTCTTTTTGTTTGCACTGAGGACAGTGCCAGAGTTTAAGTGTGTGGGGGGGAGGGTGTTTGTTGGTAGTTGTGATCCTATGGGTGCCTTTTTGTTGTGTTTTTGGGCTTTCTTGTGTGGGGCAAATGGTCTCCTTTATCTTGATTGTTGTTTGGCTTCAAGTAATAATGCACACTTTGATGATTTGTTCACAAGTAAATTTCATGCTTTGTGTTGGCTTGGTTGCTATCTTTGTCTCTCAGGCTATGCATATTCCTCTCTTGATGTAAGTTGTTTAATGTTTTGGATGCAACACCCTTATGAGCTATTCTTGACGTGATTTGTCCGGTAGATGCTAGAGGGAGTGTTTTCATTGTGATAGCCTACGATCTTATCCCTTGAGTTTGAATGTTGGTTTGTTGTGAAGTTTTCTATAGCTCTGGGTCTCTGCTCCTCTGACGGTAGTGTTATGAGCATGGAAAACCACGTGAGAACATTTTGGATTACCTCCAAAAGTGTTGATCTCACGAAAGTTGGCCCATCTATTGAGAATGGAATAACATCACCTTTAAAAGAAAGATGTATAAAATTATTTTTGGTTTGATTGTTTATCATCTTCAAGGAAAATGGGATTTGATTATAAAGGCAATCACATTAGGGAATTCACCTCTAGCGGAGAATTGGGTCTGATCGGATTGAATTGTATCATGTGGTTGTTGCTTCTTAAAATCTTAACAATGAACATCTCGTGAGGAATGTGAATGGCTAAGAGACTTAGATTGGTTGGAGATGTGAATGGTGAGGAAGTTTTCTTGTGAACTATCTTTTGGTGTCGTGACTTTGCTTGAGGACAAGCAAAGGATCAAGTGTGGGGGGGTTGTTTAGCCCTATTTTGTGATGAATCTCTGGGTGTTTACATGTTATATTGACTTTTATTTTGGTCTCTTTCACTTAAGAGTTGAATGATTTGAGCTTTTGTGCTAATTTTGTTGTCTCAGGATTTTGTGCTCACATTGATTGATATGTGAACAAAATTAAAGTCAGAATTTAGTTGAATGGTCTGAATAAGAATCAAAGTTCGTCTCGATACGAGTTCGTAGGCGAAAACGGATCTAAAATCCGACTTGAAACGAGGGAGAACGGACCAAAACAAAAACGCTGCGCATTGCAGTCTGCGAAAGGCATACACGGCGGCGCCGTGGCACGGCCCGCGCCGTGCACGGCGGCCGCCGTCCCACGGCGGCCGCCGCCTCTGTTCAGATCCGACAGTACGATTTTGCGTTTAAAAACCCTTTTCTAGGGTTTTACTTTATCACTTCTCGACCCAGCAGCCTCCAAGGGCGATTTCCACATTTTTCCTTGGGTTTTTAGAGTTTCAAATCAATTACTTTCGATTGTGGATTCATTGGATTGCTTTGGATGTCAATTAACACTTCATCGGATTGGTTTTCTTTGGATTGCTATGTTTTGTAAGAACTCCCTTTGATTCTCTTTGTTTATGAATCCCTTGGTTATTTGAGTTTTTGTTTCTTGTCTTTGATGAATATGATGATTGAAGATCTTTGTTGTTGATGCTATATTTTGTTGGTTATATGAATCTTTTGGTTAATTAAGTTTTGTGTTTTATGCTTTGATGAATGTGATGATTGGAGATTATTATTGTTGAGTTTAGATAATCTACGTGATTCGTAGTTCGTTGCTTTTGCTTACGTTTTTCCCTTCTTGTTGGTGAAAGTTTAGAGATTTCTTTTTATGGAGATTAAGATTTTCTTTGCATTCGAATCTTATGCTTGATTTAGTTTCTTGCCTAGGTAGTTATTAATCTTTGATGTTTACAAGTTTATGATCGTTTGGTTTAGTGTTGGAGTTGGAAACTCTTGTTGATTTCGTTAATGTTCAAATACCATGTTCTAGTTAGTTCGTCGTTGAGTTGCTTGCGGAATTCTCTTGGATTGTGTGTGTTTGCTTAACATTCATTTGATTAAATGTTAATATGTTATTTCGCCTAGATAATCGTTGTTTATGGTGTTGAATTGATGATTGCTTTCTAGATTGCTAGTTTAGAACCTTAGTTTTGTTCTCCTTCTTGCGTTCTTATTGGCTTCCTATCTTTTGTCTAGTTAACTTTATATGCTTTATTTTAATTACGCATTAGTTAATCGGAGAGAAAGTGTCAGACCCAATTACCCGATTAGAGTGTTTAGATTTCTTTTAAGTTTCTTGTGAGCAATACGATTAGAGCCCTGCTAAGTCTTCCTTGTGAGACGACTTGAGTCACCTTACCACCCTAGGACGACCTCGTATAAATTCGAGTCCATCCGTTAGGTGTTTTTGGATGAGTCAATCACATGTTAAGGATTGGGTTCAAGAGATCTGATTATGATAGTTGTGTGTATATTAAGATGAAAGATGGAAAGGCAGTGGCATATCTTCTATTGTATGTTGATGATATGCTGTGTTAGCAGGAGAAAACAAGTCAGAGATTGAGAAGATTAAGAGTGATTTAAAGAGCAACTTTGATATGAAGGATCTAGGAGATGCAAAAAGGATTCTTGGCATGGATATAATCAGGAATAGACAGAAAAAGAAGTTATGGTTAGTTCAACATGATTACATTCAGAAACTTTTGAAGAACTTCAGGATGAATGAGACAAGAGAAGTGTCAGTTCCTTTAGGCCAACACTTCAAGTTATCTTCGGAACAGAAACTAGAAAATGAAGCAAATAAGAATGAGATGAGTCTAATTCCATATGCCAACATAATAGGGAGTGATAAACACTCATTTTGCATAGTTTATATGGTTTATATTCTGCAGTTTAAGTTGGTTTTACGCCCGTTTTATTATCATTTGGAGTTCATTGGATATTATTTCATGATTTCACGGTCGGGTGTAGTTTTGGCTGTTTTGATGCAGGAATGAGTGGTATTGGAGCATGGATTGTAAGGAATATATTTAAGAGAAGAGTTTTGAGAGAATCGAGCCAGAAAATCGAGAAAAGACGACGATTCTGAAGTCGGGACGAGAAAGAGGAAAATCGGCGGTCAAAGGAGTTGACCGCCAAATTTTGGCCATTTGAAGAACAAAAACGACGACCAACTCGGCGATCGTCGAGTTGGACGCCGATTTCCCTAGACGAAATTTATGCTGTTTGGAGAAAATTCGGCGACCACCGAATTTAGGCTGTTTTAAGGGCAAATTCGGCGACCTGATCGGCGACCGCCAAACAGGCCTCCGTTTTGTCCGCGTATTTTAAGTTGTCCGCATTTTTTCCATTTTTCGATGTTATTTTCGATTTAGAACTTTGTGTTTTACCCTAAGACTATAAATAGGTCTTCTTTTGACCTATCTAGGGTTCCCAACTTTTATTTTTCAGTTTCATAGCTTTAGTTTTCATTGCTTTTCAATTCTTAGAGCACTGGATTTTGATTTCTGCAAGATTGAAGATTCAAGCTGTTACATTCATTTACTATGGTTTTATATAATTTAGTTTTTACAATTGCTTTCTTTTTAATTATGTTTATGTTTTCTTTTACGATGTCTGGCTAGTTTGTTAATCTGAACCTAGGGTTTGTACATAGCTGATTAATTATGTGTGTATGATTTATTGATATCAATTTGCCCTCCAACTTGTGATTCATGCTTCCTGGTGCTTAATTTCTTATGAATTATTTGGCCAATAATTTACATGTCTAGTTGTTCGATTTGAAGACTTGAATGCGATAATTGTTCAGCCGATTCAGGAATGCATGTTATAGTAGTAGCATTGACACTTGAATGGGATAGGTGAAACTATAGGGAGATATTCTTTGTGTACGCTTGGGAGTTAATTCATTCCTTGGAGTCTTGAATGTGAAGGGGGGTAAATTAATCTACTTTCATAGGTGTTCGGTAGAGAAGCTTGTGAATAATTATGTGATCTCTCATCAGGGTTGGATTAAATTGGTAATTGAATCAATAGATTAAATGCATGTAATTAATTAGTAAAAGTACATCTTAATATTTGATTTATTTATCATTGTTTTTCTGCTGTTTAGATTTTTTTTATTAAGTTTAGTATTTGATTCACCGTCTTATTTGCTTTGCCTGTCTACTGTGAGTGTCTGTATAGGGAATAGCTAAAGTAATTTCGGTTTTACAGTCTCTATGGATACGATACTCGATTGCTTATTATTTGCTACAATTGTCTATGTTAGTTGCAGTTTTTGTTGCTAAGAAATTAGTGATCAACTTTTTGGCGCCGTTGCCGGGGACTGATAAAAAGTTGCTTTAATATTTTCGATAGGACTTTATAGTACTACAGGTTTTTTTTTTATTTGTTTTTATTTTTCTGTTCTAATTTTTTAAGTGGTGTTTTTGTAGGTTGCGCATGAACACAAGATCTCACGGTAATCCTCTTTTTGAGTTGGATCCTGATATCAACACTACTTTGCGCAATCTCAAGAAGCAAAAGAATCAAGTTGAGTCAGATACGATGGCTACCCCTGAGCAAATTCAAATTCGAGCTCTACAAGAGCAATTGAAAAAGCTGATTGATGAAAATGAGGTTGTAGAGGCTCAGAAGCAACCCGCTATAAATGAGACGTTGAACCCCCACGAGTTAATGTTAATAATTTTGAGCTGAAAACGGGTTTTATTACAATGGTCCAACAGAGTCAATATGGTGGACATGCGATCGAAGACCCTAATGCGCACCTGGTGTTCCTGATGACATTATCCGTCTTCATCTTTTCCCTTTCTCACTGTGGGATAAGGCGAAGTCGTAGTATCATACGTTGCAGCTGGGAGAGAATACCGTGTGGGAGGATTTAGCTCATGCGTTCCTACGCAAGTTTCATCCGCCTGGCCTTACTTTGAAATTGAAAATGGACATCGTGCAGTTCCAACAGTATGAGGGAGAAAAGTTGGCAGATACTTGGGAGCGATATCAGGAAAAGCTCATAAAGTGCCCAAGCCATGGATTTGATGAAGGCACACTCGTGATCATGTTCTACAATGCCTGTGGGGAACGTACACGGATGCATATGGATACAGCTGCAGGAGGTTCGCTGCTTCAGAATGGCAGTTCAGAGACGTGGAACATCATTGAGAGTATGGCTGCTACGAGTTTTCAGTGGCCATCAGAGAGAGTACAATTGAAAAAGGTTGTGGCTGCTTCCAGTTCTGATCCTATGGCAGCGATGGTTACACAGCAGGCAGTGATTGCTACGCAGCTGGCAAAGCTAACTACTAAATCAGTGAGTTGAATGTTGGACATCCTGAGCAAGCTGTGAAAGATCCGTCAGGCATGGAAGATGTCAATTATATTAATGGCAGAAACTATGGGAATTTCCAGCGAGGACAACTAGGAATGTATAACAGAGGTTAGCAATATCAGCAGGGCCAGCAGCAGTTCCAGCCAGGAGTACACCCGCATCATAATCTTTCTTATGGTAACCCAAATAATGCTTTGCAACCTTCACCCGGGTTTTCTGTGTCTAGTGGAGGAGTTATCAATGAGCCGAAGAAGGGATCGCTTGAGGATATGATGCAGCAGGTTTTAACAGAGGTGTCTAGTGGGTCATATTGGAAATAAATTTTCAGCACTTTCCAAGCAAGTGCAGATGTTGGAGACTCAAGTTGGTCAGATGACCAACCAAGCAGCTGCGCAGCACACACCAGGAAAATTTCCTAGCAACACTGAGATTAATCCTAAAAATAAGTGTAATGCGATTCACTTAAGGAGCGGGACTTAGTATCAGAATCATCCAGAGCTGCAAGATGGCAAGGAAAAAGGTGTAGAGATTATTGAGGAGGATGACTTGGAGACGATTGTCTGCGATTCGCCGCCTACTTCTAAGGCATCGCCAAGTACTTCTGTTGTTAAGGAGCCTATTCCTACTCCTACGTTTCCCAGACCAGAGTACAAGCCTGTAGCGCCTTTCCCGCGTCGTCTGGCAAAGCCAAAGATGGATGAGAAATTAGCCAAGTTTATGGAGATGTTTTCAAAGCTTCACATCAACATTCCTTTACTTGATGCTTTGAGAGATATGTCAGGCTATGCAAAGTTCCTCAAGGATGCAGTTTCCAACAAGAAGAAGTTGTGGAAATATGACACGATTAATCTTTCCGAGGAATGCAGTGCTGTGCTACAAAGAAAGCTACCATTGAAGCAGAAGGATCCTGGCAGCTTCACTATCGCTTGTGTGATTGGAGGGCAGAATTTCTCCCGCGTTCTTTGTGATTTAGGGGCAAGCATCAATTTGATGCCCCTCTCTATTTTCAACCGGTTGGAGATTGGAGATATAAAGCCTACTTCCATTGCTTTACAGATGGCAGATCGTTCCCTAACTTATCCCAAGGGAATTGTAGAGGATGTCTTGGTGCAGGTGGAGCAGTTTATTTTTTCTGCAGATTTCGTAGTTTTGGACATGCCGAAGGACAAGAATACTCCATTGATCTTGGGGCGTCCGTTTCTAGCTACGGGCCGTGCGTTGATAGACATGCAAGAGGGAGATCTTACTTTTCGTGTCAATGATGAAAAGATGACGTTGTCCATCTATAATGCGATGAAGAAGCCAGCTGAGCCACAGCTTGAGGATTGCAATTTGATTGAGACTGTAGTGGCTTTTCCTGCAGCTGTAGAGGATCCTTTGGAGGAGTGCATCACACAGTCGTTATATCCTTACTTCGAGCTTGATGAGGCGTGTGATGAGATTTTGAATTATATTGCAGAGCTGGAGGCCGTAGAGAGCCATCCCATCGATCCTGTTTCATACAGGGATATTCACAAGCCTGTTGATGGGGGAAGCAAGTCGGTGAAAAAGGAAGTTGATTTATCTGCACCAGCTGCAGCTGCAGCTGCACCCAAACTTGAGCTGAAGCCGCTTCCTGAGCACTTGAAGTACCAATTTTTGGGTGAGAATGAAACTTTTCCTGTTATTGTATATGCTTATTTATCTCCGTTGGAGTTGGAGAAGTTGATGCGAGTTCTGAGAAAGTACAAGTCTGCTATAGGATGGTCTATTTCTGACATCAAAGGAATTAGTCCTTCTATTTGCATGCATCGTATTTTATTGGAGTAGGAATACAAACCTAAGGTGCAGCCCCAGCGACGTTTGAATCCGGCTATGCAAGAAGTTGTGAGAAAGGAGGTGCTTAAGTGGTTGGATGCCGACATTATTTATGCCATCTCTGATAGTAAGTGGGTGAGCCCAACTCAAGTTGTCTCTAAGAAAGGAGGCATGACTGTGGTGAAGGATGAGAGAGATGAGCTCATAGCTACGAGGCTAGTCACAGGATGGCGCGTGTGCATTGATTATCGAGCTTTGAATGCAGCCACACGTAAGGATCACTTTCCATTGCCATTTATTGATCAGATGCTTGACCGTTTGGCAGGATACGAGTACTACTGTTTTCTAGATGGGTATTCGGGCTACAATCAAATAATGATAGCCCCGGAGGATCAACATAAGACCGCGTTTACTTGTCCCTATGGCATCTTTGCTTTTAGTAGGATTTCTTTTGGTCTTTGCAATGCTCCTGCCACTTTCCAGCGCTGCATGATGGTGATTTTCCATGGGTTGATTGAAAATGTCATGGAGGTATTTATGGATGACTTTTCTGTTTTTGGCTCCTCCTTTGATAATTGTTTGGACAATCTTGCTCAAGTTTTGCAGCATTGTGAGGAGACGACACTCGTGCTCAATTGGAAAAAGTGCCACTTCATGGTTCGTGAGGGCATAAGGTTTCTGCCCAAGGTTTGGAGGTCGATCGTGCTAAGATCGTGGCTATTGAAAAGTTGCCACCTCCTACTTCTGTGAAATATGTGCGGAGCATTCTTGGGCATGCAGGATTTTATAGGCGCTTCATCAAGGACTTCTCCAAGCTATCCAAACCACTCTGTGCTTTGCTTGAGAAAGATGTGAAGTTTGTCTTCACCGATGAGTGTCTCGTCTCCTTTGAGAAGTTGAAAGTTGCACTGACTTCTACGCTAGTGTTGATCATGCCGGACTGGAGTGCTTCGTTTGAGTTGATGTGCAATGCTAGTGATTGGGCCGTGGGAACTGTGTTGGGGCAAAAGAGAGATAAGTTATTCAAGATCATTTACTACACTAGTAAAACTTTGGATTCTGCTCAGATGAGTTACACTACCACGGAGAAGGAGCTGCGAGTTGTGGTGTATGCTTTTGATAAGTTCCGTTCTTATTTAATTTGAACTCATTCAATTGTCTACACTGATCATGCCGCCATCCGCTACTTGTTCACAAAGAAGGACTCCAAGCCTCGTTTGATTCGTTGGATTTTGCTGCTTCAAGAGTTTGATATGGAGATTCGTGATCGAAAGGGATGTGAGAATGTGGTAGCCGACCACTTGTCTCGTTTGGAGAAGCCGGTTGAGGGAGACAATCCAAAGATAACCATAAATGAGTCATTTCCTGATGAGCAGATTTGGGCTATTTTGTTCAAGGATCCTTAGTTCGCCGATTATGTGAATTACTTGGTGATTGGAGTTGTTCCCGAGGGAATGTCACATTATCAAAAGAAGAAATTTCTCCATGACGTCAAGTTTTATTATTAGGAGGATCCTTACTTCTATCGAAGGTGCGCCGATGGCTTTATTCGATGATGTGTTAGAGAGCACGAATGGCCAAAGATCATTGAGGAGTGCCATAGCTCGCCTAGTGGAGGCCACTTTGCTGCTAACCGCACTGCCATGAAGATCAACCATAGTGGTTTTTATTGGCCTTCCATTTTCAAAGATTGCCACGCTTTTGTGAAGTCTTGTGATCGATGCCAGCACATGGGCAATATTACCAAGCGGGATGAGATGCCACAAAATATCATTGTAGAGGTGGAGCTATTTGATGTGTGGGGGATCGACTTCATGGGTCCTTTTCCTCCTTCATGTGGGTTCTCCTACATTTTGCTAGCGGTGGAGTATGTGTCTAGATAGGTGGAGGCGATCCCAACTGTCACTAATGATTCCAAGGTAGTCATTAAATTCTTGCAAAATAATATTTTGACTCGGTTCGGAGCACCGAGAGCGTTGCTTAGTGATGGGGGGACGCACTTCAATAACAAGTGGCTAGCAAGCGTTTTGGCAAAGTATGGAGTAAAGCACAAGGTGACGACTCCATATCATCCTCAAGCTAATGGGCAGGCGGAGTTGGCTAATCGAGAGATCAAACAGATTTTGGAGAAGAGTGTCGCAAACAGGAAGGATTGGGCAAAGCACTTGGATGATGCTCTTTGGGCGTATCGCACTGCCTACAAGAATCCGACTGGTATGTCTCCCTATCAACTTGTTTTCGGCATATTATGTCATTTACCTGTTGAGATTGAGCACAAGGCATATTGGGCGACTAGGAGAATCAATTTGGAGTTTAAGGAGGCCGGTCATACAAGGCGTGATTTGTTGACGGAGTTGGATGAGTGGAGGAATGAAGCTTATGAGAGTTCTCGTATCTACAAGGAAAGAGCCAAGAAATTCCATGATTTGAGCATCCGCACTAAGGAATTCAAGCCGGGACATGAGGTACTTTTGTATGATTCTAAGCTTCGGTTATTTCCTGGTAAGCTGCAGTCTAGATGGAGAGGTCCATATGTGGTTCTCGGAATGGAACTTATGAGTTGCTTGCATCGAATGGTTCCACTTTTACTGTTAATGGCCATCGTCTTAAACCGTATTTCAAGGCAGAGTTGGACCGTGACGTGGAAGTGGTAAATTTCATTGATCCATGATTGTGAGGTATCGTCAAGCTATAGACGTTAATTTTAGTACTTGTTGGGAGGTAACCCAATTTTAGTTGCTTTGTTAGTTTTTGCTTGTTTTTCTTTGTTTTCGTTTGTCGTTGTTTTCTTCTCGTTTTTGTTTGTTTTGCCTTGTTAGTTCGTTCTCATTTTTTATGTTTTTCCTAGTGTTTTTCGTTTTTGCAGTAAAAAAAAGGGCGAAAATTAAAAACGGCGACCAACCCCCAGTAGATCGCCGAATTCAGTGTTTTTGCACTTGGTGGCTGGAATTCGACAGGCGCCGAATTTGTTCTTGAAAACGCCGAAAAACGGCGACCAACTCGGCGGTCGCCGAGTTGGGCGCCGAGTTGGTCCAGGTAGGTTTTCTTGCATTTTTTTTACCCCATTCCACACACTTTACACCCAGAACACACGCTAAGGGAAAAAGTGGCGAAAATTTTGAATTTTCATCTTCCAATTGCTCTCAAACTAATTTGAATCTTCTAAATTCCTTTCAAACATCTACTACCCACATCATTAGCTTCCATTCCATCCGATTACTTCGGGCATTCATCCACTCTTCCGGGAGATTCAAGAATTTGGGGGTTTTAGCAAGAACATGTGATTTTTGAATTTTTGCCTATAAATCATTGAGGTATGCTTCTCTCACTCTTAATCTATGTTCATTCCTAAGCTTTTACTACGTTTTTTAGCCAAATTGGTTGATTTTTCTTGATTTAGTAGAGCTAGGGTTTATGCTAGAACAATGAAATAAGCTTAATTGTTTAAGGAGTTTGAGTTCTTATGCTTAGTGTTGGTGTTTGAGCTTATTGATATATACTTGTTGGTGATGATGAATTTTGGTTGAATCAAAAAGAGCATGCTAGTTTTAAAATTGTTAAGTCTCAAGGGGTTTTATCTTTGCTATGTTTTTGCTTGGTACTTGTTTGATGATCATTTGTGATGATAATTGTGGCATTGATAAAATTCATGAGACTTTGTACCCTTAGGAAGATTAAGCATGATATGGGGGATAATGTAGATAAAGGAAGTTGAGAATGTGGAGTGAGATTGATAGTTGGTGCTGGATTAACTTGTTTTACAATCTTGTGGAGTGATAAATGATTTCTAACTAGCAGTTAATCCAGGGTACTATGGCACCCAAGAAACGTCGAGCTACCGACGCCTCAAGCTCCCGCCAACCAGCCGAGTATACTCGTGAGGACCCCGAGTTTAATGGGGTATCACTCATTTCAGATGATGATCGGACTAGATTTTGAAAAAATTGCAAGGAAGGGGATTGAGATCACGCGTTATGCCGACCATGAGCTTCTGCGGGAGATGGGTATCTTCGAGGACGTGCGAGATTTGTTCTACCATGTCGGGTGGACTTATATCTTCAATGGTGGATGGCCCACCTATGAACGAGCGACTTTGGAGATCTTAAGCACGTTGGACCAGGCGGTTTTCAATCAATCCAGACCAAGCAGGATTTCGTTTCAGCTTAACAACATTTGGGAGACTGATATCCCTATGACAGAGATCACTACGGCGCTTAATAGCAGAGTGGGAGGTCACACCGTATATACGATTGGAGCAGAGTTCAACGCCGCATCATTCTGGAGAGAGATAGCATTGCCTAGCGCCAGTTCATTTGTGTCAGGGACATCAAATGCAGCTGACATTCGGAATCCTGTCCTAAGGATGACACACCGCATTCTTGCTCATACGGTACTTGCTAGGAAGGACAACAGCCACGTGACGCAGCACGAGCTATTTATCATTTGGGGGATGCTTACTCGCACACCAATGGATTTAACCCAAATCCTTCTCAAGCAATTGTTTAATGCGTCAAAGGCCAATGCAAGAGTTATCGCGATAGGAGGGATGCTTACACCCCTCGCGCGCCGCGTTTGTCCCGCACTTGCTACATGGGAACCGATAGCGGGTGATATGCTGCTCAGTGGTAACCGTATGGTTCGCATGAGATTCATGTCGAGGGCCCGACCACCATTTAAGTTGGTGCAGAATGAAAGTGACCACTTCCCTTTGCCAAACCCGACTCTCACCCGTTTGGGTGGGCACTTTGAGACCCAAAATTGGCTGATGAACACAGGCGCCCATGTGAGAGCTATAGCAGGTGAGCAGGCAGCCGAGCAGGACCCTCAGCATGTGAACGATGAGGAAGAAGAACAAGAGGAGCCCGCAGCAGCAGGAGCACAAGGAGGACATGGAGCTCATTTTGATGTCACTAAGCTCACCGAGAGGATGCGGGTAGTTGCAGGCCTTTGCTGAGCAACAAGAGGCACAACTCACTGTTATACGCATAGACGTCACGGCAATTCGCCTGCAAGAGCAAGCCATGGATGCTTATCAGCGTGAGCAATTTGCTCATTTTGACGCTTTCGAGACGTATGCACGGGCAGAGTTCGGTCGGCAGGTGACGTTTGAGGCCTGGCAGCGCGTAGAGATGGAGAGACAGCAGCAGGAGTATGCTAGGCAGATGGCGATGTAGGAGAAATCTTACGACAGTTTCAGGAGTTCCAGAGGAGACAAGGAGGACCACCATCTTGAGTGCTTTGTAAGTATGCTCACCATAACCTTTATCTGTTATTCCCTCCAAACTTATTTCGAGCATTCGGCTCCTTTATAAGTTGGGGGAGGGGGATGGAGATTGGTTATGGTTTGCATTTTTAGCCTAGTATGTTTTGTTCTTTTTGCTGCTTTGTGGAGGTATTCGTAGTATTTTATTTTTGGGTTGTTTGTTGGTAAGGTGCCTATGAGGAATTCTGCGAAAAGAATGTAATTTCTGATTTTTTTCGTGACATTGTGACATGATTTGAACTGATGTGTGTGATTGATGAGTATAATTTTGCCTTGACTTTCGACGTTGAACAAGCTTGTGAGGAATTGAGCCTTAACTGCCCATGTTTGCAGTTTGTTCTTTGTTTTTTAGTGTTGTCATGCATGTAGTGCACTTCTAGAACTTGCCATGGTTCTTGGTTGAGATTGCTTGTTGTGCCTAAGAGTTTGAGATAATTTTAGGCCATCTTTCGTAAGCCACGTTATATCCCAAACACTTTCCTGAAAATATTATTCCCTTGTTAACCGTGTTTGAGCCTTGTTAAGCTTTGATTCTTGGGTTAAAGTACATATTCACCCCTGAAGTCGACACCCCTAGAGCATTGGGCTCCCCAGACTCGGTCGTGGCGCGTTGACCTCCCTGAACTCTTGGAAAAATGGTGCTTGCATTTTCGACAGTTGAGCCATCGTCGATCCGGACTTTAAAGTCCGGATCCAAAATTCGGCTGATCCTAACTCTGATATGCCGGATACTCATCGGGGCATTAACCCTAACGTCGTTCCGGTTTGGGTGCATCAACTCGATGCAGGATTGCGAATCCCTCCCTTCCCCTTCTTGATTGACGTATGTAACCGGTATGGGATTCTTTTTTTCCAGCTTTCTCCCTCTTCTATTCGTCGAGCCCATTTGTTGCACATAGTCTGCGCCGCTAACAATTACCCTTACAGCGCCGCCCTATTTCATAAGACCCATGTCTTGAAACGGACCGGGTCTCACTATAATTTCACTTCCAAGTCCGGGGGCCATATGGCCTTCATGAAAAAATTGACTTCCTTAGACAAAAAATTTCATGACAAATATTTCTTTGTCCAAACTCGTCATGGTTCTTTGCCAGATATTATTGGTGCTGATGCCCAAATTCAATGGCATCGTACCAAACATCTTTCCCCTTCCAGCTCCGAACGTGTCACTGATATTGAGGACAACCTTCTGAATCAATTAGCTGCGGCCCGTAATGCTAATGTTTTGAAGGTGAAGGAACTAGTGACTAGGCCTTCTGTCCTGGCCGGCGCAGGATTATTCTCCCGCTATCCCTTGTCCCCCGCGGGTATTGAATGTGTTGTTGGTGTTTAATATTAGTATTTGTTCTGTTCTGCATCCTCATCTGTTCCTTTTATCTTGCTGATGCTCGTATTGTTTCTTGAAATATGTTTCTGACGTGTTTTTCATGTCGATTAATCCGTGTTAGGTATGGATTCGTGGAAAAACACCGTCACATGGTGTCGTCGCCAGCTTTAACTTTGCTCAAACAGGAGCTAACCCATCGGCCCCGGCTGCGCAGACCGTTGGCAGCGCCACTCAGGCCATTGCGGTGGGGTCTTCGGTCTCCCGTCGGCCCCAACTCAGTCCTTTTCAGCTTCGCGATGAGGAACTGGGCGATGAAGATACGGAAGAGAGCAGTCCCCTGATTCAGAGAAAACGAAAAGGGGCTCCGACTAAAAAGCAACCCCAACAAAAGAAGAAGAAGAAGAAGAAGGTAGCGACGCCAGCGGCGTAGCCAGAAACCCTTCAACTGATCTCGGAGGATGTCGACTCTTCTGCTTGATGCTTGCTTCTCCTCCTCGTCCTTTCGACGGTGGGACGACCTCTGGAGTGGGCATTGCCCCTCGTGCCCTTGTGGATCTGACCGGCGAAGAATGTCGGTCTCAAATGATCGCCTAGATCGCTCCCTCTGACCTCCAGGCCCGGGAATCCTTGGGACGCCAGCAAATGGCTGACAACCTTGTGTTGATGATTGAAACGGTAAAATGTCGTTATTTACTCTCTCTGTGGTGTTTTTAATGGATGTTCCTTCAATTTCTTCTCTATATTGTCTGCGCAGGCCAGGGTTGAGTGTCTGGCTTTCTCTCGAAGCCTTCTCCGTGCGGAGGGCGAGGTCCAGGCCAAGGATAAGGAATTCCTGGCGGCGCTGGCCAGGTGTACTAATGCTGAAGAGGAATCTCGCCGTTTGCGAGAGAAAAATGAGAGGTTGAGAGCCGAGAGACTGTCCATTGATGCGGAGTTGGCCCGGGTTCAAGAGAAGTTAGCGCGTACAAACCGCGAGAAAGAGGGAGAACTCGCGGCGATTACTCAGGATTGCTCGAAGAAGTTGTCTGCCCTCCAGCAGCAGGTCGTGGCCAAAGAGAATGAGGCCTTCCGGCGCGGAACCGAGCAATATCGTCTGCGCTATTTTATTTCTTCGGAGGGTTAAGCGTTCCTACGCATCATGCTGATGGAAACCATCAATGCGTTCCTTTGCACCCCCGAGCTGCTGAATACGGCAGCTCCAGCGCTGCAATGGCTTGTTAAGGAGTCAACCCAGGTCACTCTCGACTTGATACAAGCCTCTCCCGAGCAACGAGCTTTATGCGAGAATGATGCAGTGCTGAATGCCATCGACTCGAGTGGTCTCGGAGGGACTCTGAGTATCGATGCAAATGCGCCGAGAACTCCGAAGTGGTGGTTCCCGGTTGTAGACAAGGCGATTAGCCTGTTTGTGACTGGCCACAGCGTCGACCTCTTGCCGGCAGAACCCTTCGTGAGAACCCCTTACCTGGACGCTATCCGCCCTCGTATTCGATCAGTTCGAGGTAACTTCCCCGGCGGTGGGGTGTTCTATGCACCAGCTCCCGTAGCTGAGGCGGCGCCGACATCCGGAGCTCATGATCCTGCGCAGCATGGACCCTCTGGTGATGATGACAACGGTAGTACGGACTAGGAGCTGCACATGGAAGATCCCCCGGCTACGACCCCCAATCCCTAGGCCTTGAAATATTTCTGTATTTGATTTGTAAAAACTTTGAGTATCTGTACCGAGATTTTTGTGACGAAGATTGGTGTAACCTGTTTATCTTTTGTATGAATCTTTCTTTTCTGGTATTTTCCCTTTCTTGACAGCTGTTCGTTATTTTGCACTGTGCTTTCGTAAATATTGTTTGTTATTTATAATCTCTCTGTTGCTGTTGTAAGATGACATTCTTCGGGTCAGATTACACTTCAAATGATAACTAGGGTCGTTGTTTTAATTAATGCCCTGCACCCCTGCGTACGTTAAAATGTTTGAACCTGTGGTTTAATAATGGGAACTTCGGCTGATTACTTAGGCATTGTATTCGTTTGCACAGACTTGGGATATTGGTCTGCGCCGCCTCGAGACTCGGATCATCGCGGTTTAGGAGTTGCAGTTAATGCCTTAGATTTTGCAATTCGTGCCTTGGATCGTGCAATTAATGCCCTCGTCGTGCAATTTATGCCTTGAACTGTGCAATTAATGCCCTCGTCGTGCAATTTATGCCTTGAATTGTGCAAATAATGCCCTCGTCATGCAATTTATGTCTTGAATTGTGCAATTTATGCCCTCGTCGTGCAATTTATGCCTTGAATTGTGCAATTAATGCCCTCGTCGTGCAATTTATGCCTTGGATTGTGTAGTTAATGCCCTCGTCGTGCAATTTATGCCTTGAATTGTGCAATTAATGCCCTCATCGTGCAATTTATTCCTTGAATTGTGCAATTAATGCCCTCGTCGTGCAATTTATGCCTTGAATTGTGCAATTAATGCCCTCGTCGTGCAATTTATGCCTTGAATTGTGCAATTAATGCCCTCGTCGTGCAATTTATGCCTTGAATTGTGCAATTTATACCTTGAATTGTGCAATTAATGCCCTCATCGTACAATTTATGCCTTGAATGTTGCAGTTGATGCCTTTGTCTGCGCCGTCTCTATGACCAGTGTTGAAAATCATGCTGAAGAAAATATAAGAGGCGAATTTTTCCTAAAACCATAGATCTTTATTGATGATGACCATGGCCCCAGACCTCATTAAAACCCCTGTGGGAAAAAAGGGTATCTGGTCTATACAACAACAGAACATATCTGAAGTTCACACATAGAATTCTTGAGATGGTTGATATTCCACGGCCTCGTGAGACATCTCCCCTCTTGATCAGACAAGTGATAGGCTCCGCCTCCTAAGACTTCAGTGATAATATAAGGTCCTTCCCAAGTAGCTTCAAATTTTTCGGTGGTCTTTAGAGCATCCGCGCGCTTGAGCACTAGGTCCCCTTTCTGGAGTCGGCGCTGCTTGACTTTTCTGTCGTACCCTGCTTTGACAATACTCTTATATTTAGCTGCTTTGATTTGGGCCTCTTCTCTCTTCAAGTCTATCAGGTCCAGTTCGAGTCTGCGCAGTTCTTCATTCTGCGCTGGATCATATGTACAAATTCGATGTGACTCTAACCTTACTTCTGCCGGTATGACCGCGTTTAAACCATAAACCAAAGTGAACGGGGGTTCACCCGTAGCTGTTTTTGGGCTGGTACGCAATGCCCACAAAACCATATCCAACTCTTCTGCCCACCGCCCTCAGCTCCTTTCCAATCTTTTCTTAATGCCCCCCTCACAAATAGTGCGATTAGCCAGCTCTACTTGACCATTGGCTTGTGGATGAGCCACTGAGACGAATCTTTGCTTGATGTCCATTCTTGAACAGAAATCTTCGATTCTCTGGCTCGTGAACTGGGCTCCGTTGTCTGATATTAAAACTCTGGGCACTCCGTATCTACAACAGATGTTCTTCCAGATGAATGTTTCGATGGTGGCCTCATCCACCCTTGTTACGGCCTCTACCTCTACCCATTTCAAGAAATAGTCCACCGCCACTATCAGGAAGCACTTTCCGCCGGGTGCTGTCGGCAGCTTGCCTACAATATCAATTCCCCATTTGTCGAAAGGATGTGCCGAATACATTATCCCCATTTCCTCTCCTGGGGTGTTAATTCTTGGCGCATGTCTTTAGCAAGATCCACATTTCTTTACGTAGGCTTTGGTGTCTGTATCGATGCCGGGCCAATAGAACCCCGCTCTGATGATTTTCCTGGTCAGGTCCTTGTATCCCGCGTGGTTCCTGCAGCAGCCCTGATGAATCTCTTTTAAAGCAAACTCTGTCTCCTCTGGTGACAAGCATTTAAGGAACAGCTGTGTGAAAGATCTTTTGTAAAGTTGGTCACTGATCAGACAGAAATTCTCATATTTAGCGTACTTTGTGGTGTCTCCCTCCATTCTTTCCCCTGTTCGTAAAAAATGAATAATTGGAGCTCTCCGATCCTTTTCGACTTCGACCGCGCAGACTTGGACCCCTGAACCCTTCTTTGGCTCGAACATGAGTGTAATTTCATCATTCCATGATTGCTCGACGGCGTTGGCCATCCTTGCTAAAAGATCAGCTTTTCGGTTTTCCTCTCGGGGAACTTGTACTATTTCCAATTCTTCAAATTTTTCCTTGATCTGCTGCATCTGATCATAATAGGCTCTCATCCTATCATCGCAGACCTCGCATTCACCCCTCAACTGCTGGGCTACTAGTTGAGAATCAGTCTTGATGATGGTTGTGTCTGCTCTGAGCTCCTTTAGGATGTGAGCGGCCCTTATTACTGCCTCATACTCTGTCTCATTATTTGACAATTTGTCTTCGAATTTGATCGCGAATTGGTATGTTCCATCTTCCGGTGACTCGATGTATATTCCGACTCCACACCCCTCCTTGGTGACGGAGCCATCGACCTGCGCCGTCCATGGTCTTCGCAATGGCCACCTTGTAGTTTCTTGGATGAAGTCGGCCAAGGCTTGCGCTTTGATGGTTGTGCGAAGTTCAAACACCACATCGTACTCTCCCAGTTCAATGACCCACTTTACCATTCTTCCTGCGAGGTCGGGTTTCCCCAAAATTTGCGGAAAAGGCAGCGCTGTTCTGACGATAACCTTGTGTGATAGGAAATAAGGACGCAATTTTCTTGCCGTAATCATGATAGCATGGGCTTGTTTTTTTCTGCCGCAGTGTATCTAATCTCGGCTCCCTGAATGATTTTGCTCACAAAGTAAATTGGTTTCTGAATACCTCCTTCCTCTCGGACTAGCACAGCACTTAGCGATTCTATTTCCACTGAAGTGTATAGATATAATGGTTCCCCTAGCACTGGCTTGGTTAAGATGGGTAGTTCTTTGAGATAGTTCTTGAGGTCTTCAAAAGCTTGTTGGCATTCACTGTTCCATTCGAACCGGCTTCCTTTCCTTAGGATTTTGAAAAAAGGTAAATTTCTCTCCGCCGATCTTGATATGAACCGGCTCAGCGCAGTTATTCTTCCGTTCAGTGTTTGTATCTCTTTGATGTTTCGCGGTGCTGTCATGTCAAGAATAGCCCGAACTTTGTCTGTGTTTACCTCTATCCCTTCAGGTGTAACTTTGTATCCCAGAAATTTTCCCGATTAGACCCCAAAAGTGCACTTGGCCGGGTTAAGCATGAGCTTGTGTCTTCGCACTACCGAGAAGATTTCCTCCAAATCATCCGCATGTGTACTCACTTCGACACTGCGCACTAGCATGTCGTCTACGTAGACCGACACGTTCTCCTTTAACTGATCTTTGAAAATTTTGTCCATCCTTCTTTGGTACGTTGCTCCCGTATTTTTGAGTCCAAATGGCATGCTCTGATAAGCGAAGATCCCTGCGCAGACTGCGAATGCTGTTTTGATAACATCGTTCCTGTGCATCTTAACCTGATGGTACCCTTGGTAAGCATCCATCATTGACAAAAGTTCGCATCCTGATTGTAGCGTCCACTAGTTGATAGATTCGCGGCAGTGGGTAACAATCTTTCGGGCAAGCTGCATTGAGGTCTCGATAGTCCACGCACATCCTCCAGGTCTTGGCCTTTTTTTTCTACCATAACAGCGTTGGACACCCATTCCGGATATTGAACTTCCACAATATGCCCAGTTTCTAGCAATGCTTGTACTTGTTCCCGAATAGCGACGTCTTTCTCGGCACCAAAGTGCCTCGTCTTTTGTTTCACTGGCTTAATTGTGGGGTCTACGTTCAATCGATGTTCAGCTAGCTCTCTGTCAATCCCCTTTAAATCTGCTGTACTAAATGCGAATACGTCAGCGTTTCTGCGCAGACAAGCGATTACCCTTCTTTGCAACTCTGGTTCCATATGTGCTCCGATTTTGGTAGTAAATCCCTCCTTATCCGTGAAAAGTTCGATAATCATACACGTATCACTGGTGGTGACGAGGGGAATCTTATCATTCCCCCCCTGTAGCTCTGCGATTTCCTTACGCTCAGGCTCTGAGGCTGTCACTGTTCCGGTTTTCCCCTTCTTGCTTATCTCTGCTTGGTGTACTGACCTTTCCCTTTTTTGTCCCGAGTATTGAGTTAGCACTTGTACGTGACATTTTTTCGACATGGCTTGGTCTCCCTAAACCTCTCCAGTTTTCCCACCTTCCAAGGGGAACTTCATCTTCAGGTAAAGAGTGGAAATTACTGCTTTGAAAGAATTCAGCGCTAGTCTCCCAAAGATCATGTTGTAAGAAGGCTTTGGTGCGTTGATGACCAGGAATTTGACCATTCGAGTCTTTTTTCCCTCTGCTTGCCCTATCGTGATTGGCAATTCGATTGTTCCCACCGGTAGGACTGATTCCCCTGAAAAGCCGTAAAGAGGAGCCACAGCGAGCTCTAACTTAGCCTCTAAACCCATCGCCTGCCAACATTCCAGGTATAGAATGTTGACAGCGCTGCCTGAATCAACAAAGATGCGGTGCACTAGCACGTTAGCCACATTCGCGGAAAATACGAAGGCGTCTTCATGAGGATAAAACAGGGGCCTAGCATCTTTTGGGCCAAAAGATATTGTCGGTTCATCGGGCGCAGTGCTGACTGTCATGACAGATTGGTCGTAGTATCCGGATCTAACTGTGCGAGCGATTTGCTTTTTGGCCCTGTTAGATGTTGGTGTATTGTTCTCTCCTGTGATCATGTGCACTTCTCTGTCATACTGAGCATGATTTGCGGGGTTATGTCTATCTTGACTGTCTCATCTGTGGTCTCTTCTTTCCCTTCTTTCTTCGTGTCTGTCCCTCCTATCCCTGTCGTCTTGACCACGGCGGAAGTCGTCGTGTCTGCGCCGTTCGTTTTCTCTGTCTCGTCTATGTTCATCATAGCGGCGCTCTCTGTATGTGCCACGGGGCCTTTCTATATACTGGTCCAGAAACCCCTTCCTTACTAAGATCTCCAATTGATGTTTCAAGTGTCCGCATTCGCGGGTGAGATGACCATAACGGTTGTGATACTCGCATAATAGATTATTCCTGCCCGGTGTTGGTGCTCCTGGTTGATAATCTTTTGGGGCCCTGAAATAATTCTCTCCTTTAATTTGGTGGAAAATCTCATCTATGTGGCGATTCCATTGGGTCTGATTTTGCAGATCGTCTCGATAACCACTGCGTTCCTCTCTCCTCTCTGCCTACGCCGCAAGTAACGGAACAGCTTCGGTCTCGACGGACATTGTTGGAATTCTTGGAGGTAATCCTCGGTATGGGTTCCTCGTGATGTATTTTTCTCTAGTGTCTGCGTTGTCTTGTTTTTTAGGCTTGAGTTTGTCGGCTTCTACTTTTCTTGCCATTTTCGCATCTTTCAACTGAAGGTACCCCGGTATTATTGTCATGATATTCTCGAAATTGGTAGGCGGTTTGATCTACAGTGCCTCGAAGAGCGGACCTTGCTTTAACCCTCTAGCAAAGGCGTACTACTTAATTTGAGATTCTGCCTCTGGTATATCCAGCGCAATTGTGTTGAACCTGGCCACGTACTCACGAAGCGTTTCCTGCGGTTCCTGTCTGATGTCCATTAAAGAAATGGCCGTTCGCCCTACCCTCTTGGCGCTAGCAAATTGTCTCATGAACATGAGGTGAAGATCACCATAGGATTGTATAGAGTTGCTTCTCAGGTTGTGAAACCACCGCAGAGCCATTCCTGACAGAGTTGTGGCGAAGATCCTGCATTTGATTCCCTCCCCATACTGATGCAGCGCGGCTAAACCCTCAAAGCGAGCCATATGCACCTCCGGGTCGGTGGTACCATCATAGTCCAGTGAGATAGGACGATAATTTACCGGTAGAGGCTCCAACAGTATTTCTTCTGAAAATGGGCTCTTGCTGACCGGCGTCGCTATGGGAGTGTTGGGATCGCGCCCTTCCCTATCTCTTATACGTGTGGTCTCAATCGGTCTGCGCCGACTTCTTTTGGGAAGCTCTTTTCGGGGCTCTTCAAACCTCGGCTCATATTGGTCAGGGGATTTATTCACCTCCGTATTACGATCATGCTCTTTGAGTTCTGTCTCCAAACTCTTCAACTGGCCTCGGAGGAAAGATACTTTCTCCTTGAGTTTGTAATTGTCTTTGTGCATTCCCAGACTGCGCTGCGAAGTAGTCCCGCTAGTTGAATCAGTTACATCCTCAATCTGAACACTATTCGTAACGAACTTTCGTTTATTTCATCCCCCGTCTTCTTCCCTGTTCACTCCCGTCTGCGCGACCATCGCTATCCCTCCTTCCCCAGCCTGCGCGGGCGCCGTTACTGCCTTTTGAGTAGCGAGAATTCCCTCTGGTGTGGTGACGGGCTGAGTAATGCCCATTAGGGAGCGCATAGTTGCGTAGTTAAGCATGGCTAGCATTTGTTCAGTGATAGGGACATTGGCTGGCCCCGATGCCGGAGCAATGGTGCCAGTAGCGGGCATGACTGTTCCCATATTAGATTGCACGGAGCCTGGGATCGTGTTGTTGATCGTAGTGAAACCTGGTGGGGTGAGTCCAGTCAGATCGATTCCCTTAGTCGATGTGTCGTCAGTTGGTTTGGTGCCCGTGTTCCCTATAGCAGCTTCGAAATCCTTGTTTAGATCTTTGCGGTGCTCGTGAGTTTCCATTGCGAAGTACCTGTTCTATGTGTGGCGATAAAATGAAAAATAATGAGTTAAGATCGAAAATGTATTGGCGCAAACGAGCTGCGCTGGCATAGCTTATTTTTGCGTATAGTTTCCTTTTCATAATAAGTGGGCCCATAAGCGCTCCAATAATAGAGATAAACTCTAGAAAAACCCATGAACTCCGGCCCATAGAACGATTCTCGATCAAATGTACGGAAATCCATAGATAGAAAGAAATTTATAGAAATCCTCTTTGAAGTTCGTGAATATCCCCATTTTCTGGGAAATAAACCCAGAAAAGGTAGGCGAAGTCCCCGTCGCTCGCGTTTGAAACAAAAGATATTCCCATGATAAAAAATTCCGATAGAACATACTCCCGGTAAAACACAAAGGTTAGCCAAAAACGACAACAAAAGATCAAGCGCAAGTAAAGAGAGTTACCTCGACCAGCTCGCGACGGGCATTCATCAGAATCAAAACAGGCAAAATTAATGAACGGTATAAGCATAAGATTTGAAGAACTCAGAAAATGACACAATTCCTAAGAATATTTCGAAACTTTTCATTCCCCTGTTATTTCTCCTTTGTTCATGCAAGGTGGCAGAGGCCATCCAGATCTCAAAAACCGAATAGATCGTAAACACGGATGATCAGCCGTACATTTCATCGATTAGAAATGCGAGATGAAACACATTAAGCATTTATACACGAGCCACGTAATTATTCTGTTCCCCTCTTACACACAATATTCAGATATGGTTAAATATGAACACAAGCGTAGATCTAGCAATTAGAACCCCATTCCCCCTTTAGATTCACGCTTTAAACAACCAGATTCAATTAAAGCATGCATGAGAACACCCAGATACATTCCTAAAACTCATGCCTTAGCCCAGATTTCCCACAGACGGCGCCAGTTGGTGAAGCTCAACATTCAAACCTAGATCTAAACAAATCGGAAAAGAAGATCGGAATAACCTGTGTAGCGATATGAGAGAAAACTTGCTTTAACTTGCAGACGAATTCCTTAAAGTATTTTTGCGTGTCTATTATGATAGGTTACAAGGAGTATTTATAGAGTTACATTAGGGCGAAGGGTAAAGAAGACTTTACAGGTCATTCACGTGCTCCATATGCGGTGCTCGTGAATGATTCTCTATCTATTAACAAACTTTCCTAACTACTTCGCAGCTTTATGCTGAACATGTGTGCCTCCCAAGCTCGACACTAGTTGCTTCCACTCTTCGTCTGCGCCGACTTTATAGGGGCGAGCCTTCATCTGTGTTGACTTAATCGGGATGAACTTTTGTCTACGCCGCCTAAAATGGGGCGGCTCTGAGTCTGCGCCGTCTTAAACTGGACGGACCTTTGTCTGCGCCGACTTTTATATAGGGCGTAACTGATCCCTTCGTGTGTGTTGCCTTCTGGTCTTATCCACGCATCTCTTTTGATCCTTGTTCTCGCTGAAGATGTTTCTTTCTTTGAGTCCTCTCCAGGTATTATCTTGAGGTTAAGCCATCTCTTCTAGTCTACGCAGACTTTAGTCTGCGCCGCTGACTTGCTTCGACAATTGTATGATGCATCTATGCTCTTTAAACCAAGTACGTTTAGAGCCTAAATCGGCGCTGCTGATTCTCATCTCCTAGTTTCTGTGCTGACCTGATATTTCTGGAATAGGGTGGCTGATGAGATCCTTACTCCTCATCACGATCCACTGCAGGATTTTGAATGGGCCAAATGTTGGGAACTTAATGAAATATCCTAGCCCTAGTTTTGATGATACAAAAATCCTTAGGTTTTCTTTGTAATAGACTAGAACCCTCTGAACTCAACTGTTGGATTTCACTTTCTAGTTTATCTAGTGTTCTGAAGACTGAAAACTGAAGACTGAAGAGCAGAGGAATAAAGACTAAAGACCGGAGGACTGAAGACTGAAGAACTCAACTGAAGTTTGCAATGAAAGGCCAAGTCAAATACTGATGTTTTGACTTAACGAGTTTCTCAACTGAAGAATCAGTTATGACCGATTCATCAAATGCTGGCTACGTGGAATTAGCGGACTAATACTAAAGTCAAGTATCAGTTGACATTCTTCCTCGTACTGAAACTCCAATGATAAAAGGAAGCCACGCACTTTCAAGTACAACCGCATTAATTGCAGAGATATTGAGGATCGTCCTTTTCTCTGCAGAGCATTCTTTTTTGGTGATTACTTTTCAGAGGCGCTTTACCTCTTATACCTGAGACAACGTTTCTCACCAAATATGGAACCTCGAAGATTGAACCCTCAGCCAAATTTGAATTACTCTCACAACAGATGAATTCTTGAAGACCATCCCCGCCAACGGATCTATTCAAGACCTCTCCTATAAATAGAGCTCGATGATCACTTCAATCTCCACCGATTCAAAAGCACAATCTGAAATGCTGCCAAAATTCCAACTCAGCCATTCAAAGCATTCTAAGATTTGAATCGAAGAAGAGACTTCACAAAGCCAAAATCAGACTATTGATTTCATACATTCTCTTAGATCCTTAGGCAAATACCTTGTTATATTCAAAGCCTAAGTTCCGATTACAGAGAGCATGTTCTTTGTAATCTAGTTGGTACTTCAAACCTCCTTTCAACCGAGCGAAAAGAGTGTTTGAGTAGAGATGAGTTCAGACCAGTGTTCTGACTCCAAGAGATCTTAGCCACCCACTGAAAAGACATTGTTGTGTCTAGCATGCTAAGAGCGAGTGAGAAATCCAACCCAGAGTGTTGGTACTGAAAAGTGTATTTTCAGTTCAAGGTTTGCTGTGCACCCGCAAGCACAAGCCTAGAGTGATTATCAGTGTGATCAACTGACCGTGGACGTAGAAATTTGTTCCGAACCACGTAAAAATCCTTTGTCGTTTATCGCTTTCAGTTTTACTTTCTTATCTGTGCACAAACGCCTCTTTAACTGAAACTGATTAATTGCAAAGTGAAACCTAAACCTGACAACGTGATAATCAAAGGCTTTTTCAAAAGATAAGTTTTCCGCTGCCAGTGTTATTAGTCTAACCGATAAATCTTTGGATAATCAGTAAGATTCATAACACTACTCTGTTTAAATTCAAGACTAACGCTCTACGAGAATATCAGTTAAAGTCTTGTGCCTAACTGATATATTTACTGAAGTAATTTCAGTATCAATCTTCAACCTTTGTTTAACTGAAGTCTTCGCTAACTGGGCTCATCAGTCAAACTTTTCTGTATCAGTTGATACTATATCAGTTAACTTCAAAAGGTGGTCATGTGAGTTTTGAAAAATAGCCTATAGGTGTATTCCCCCTCCCCATACACCTATTCTAGACCTTCCAAGACCTAACACCAAAATACTGTAGCGATAACTTAGCTGATGCGCGCTTAGCAACGGAGAATTGGCGATACGATTGTAGGCGAAGCCAAACCTATTGGCCTTCTGCCAAAGTAACGTTGCGGTGGTGATTGTCATAAGCACTTAAGCAGCCCACATTCTCTCTTGTGCCCGAGTGAGGTGAGTCAAAGCATCACACAGGATTTCATCTTGGCTTTTCAAGGCTGCATCGACAGCCTCGATCTTGGATAAACCTGGGTCATACGAGAAGAGTCTCGGTGGCTTGCGCCCATGCACCATCTTAAATGGAGAAGTGCCTAAAGCTGAGTGATAAGATGTGTTGTAATAGAATTCCACCCAAGGTAACCAAGCAACCCAAGTGCATGGATGAACATCTGAGATACATTTCAAGCGTTCGGTTCACCACTTCCGTTTGACCATCGGTTTGCGGGTGGTACGATGAAGAAAAAACCAATTTTGTGCCACATAACTGAAAGAGTTCTTTAAAAAACGAGCTTGTAAAAACAGCATCCCTATCACAATGGATTCCGACAACCCATGTAACTTGAAAATATTAGAGAAAAATGAATGAGCCACGGACGCAGCTGAGTAAGGATGTGAGAGTGCCATGAAGTGAGCATATTTTGAAAAGCGATCGACCACTACATAGATTACTGATTTCCCTTCCACTTTGGATAGTCCGTCGATAAAATCCATTGAAATATCAAAGCAAATGTGTTCGGTAATTGGCAGGGGTTGTAACAAACCAGCAAGATGTAGGTTTTCCCATTTATTTTTTTTGACAAATCGCACAGTTGGTGATAAAGTCCCTCACCCATGCAGCCATGCCTTCCCAAAAGAATTCACGTTTCAGTCGTTGCAGAGTCTTTTGAATCCCTTCATGTGTAGCATTGTGGATGGCAGCTAAAATGGTTGGAATATAATCCGAGTCAGGCCCTACGTAAATTTTGGATTTGTAATAAATAAGGCCATCGCGCACTGTCCAATTAGGATTATCTCCTTGAGCTGCTTGTGCTAGAACAGAGCGCCCCTCCATGAAATTTTGGTATTCTTGCCTCAGATCCTGCAGCAATTGGGAGTGCACCATCGTGACTTCCATGAGAGATGCGTACTCGGTATCACGACGAGGTAGAGCAACTGCAACTTTGTTCAATTTGTCGGGTTTATATTCCACTGTAAAATCAAAACCCAAGAGTTTGCTCATCCAATGCTGTTGCAGCAAGTATTTGAGGCTATAATGGTCCGTGCGAATAACGAATGAGCGACCCCAGACATAGTGCCTCCAATTCCTTATAGCTTGCACCAATCAATTAATTCTCGCTCATAGGCCGGAAGCTTATTGTGGCGGTGATTTATGCTTAATTTTCTCTATTTTTAAGGGTTTGTTTGTGCGTGTTTTAAGATAATCTTCTAGAAATTGGTGCGTTTATGGTGTATTTTATGCTTTGCAGGAGATTTAGGCTTTCGTGATGGAAGAATGCAGTTTTGGAGAATTTTGGATGAATTTGGCGTATTCTAGGTGTTCTGGCGATCCATTCCGCTGGCGATTCATTTCTCTGGCGAGGTCAAAGAAATCATCCATTCCTCTGGCGAGAGCCGCGAAGTCGGCAAGAGTAGGAGTGTTTTCCGGAGTGAGCATCCAGCTGGAGAGTTGCCTTATTTTACACGATTCTATTACCTTTAGAATTCTACTTTGCATGGCAACTTCCATGGTGATCCGAAGAAAATCTGAAAACTATAAATAGGTCCTCTTTTGACCTATTCGACACACCCCGAACCCTAGCATTTATATTTCAGTTTTCTAGTTTTAGAATATTGTTGTTTTCTAATTTTCAAGGCTTGGATCAAGATTGAAGATTCAAGCCGCTACAATCGTTTTCATTCGGTTTTTATACAATTTGTTTTTTTTACAATTGCGTTCAATTTAATTATGTTTAAGTTTTATTTCAGCATGTCTGGCTAGTTTACTTTAGCTGATTCTAGGGTTTGTAAATAGTTGATTAAATTTATGTGGTTTTTTTGTTAATACATTTGTGCCTTCCAGTTTATGATTCATAATTCCCGGTGCTTAATTTCTTGTGAATTATCTGATCAATAGTTTGCATGTTTAGCTATTCGGTTTGAGACCTAGCGGAGATAACTGTTTAGCGGATTCAGGAATGTATGATATGATTTTAACCTTGAGACCTAGCGGAGATAGGTGGATCATAGGGAGCTATTCTTAGGAGCTTTTGGGAGTTAGTAGATTTTCTTGAGACCTAACGGAGATAGATAATTTACTAATCTACGATCGTTGCTGCTCTAGCGAGAGTAATTGATTAATTAAGTGATCTCTCATCATAACTGGATTAAACTGGTACATAGGATTAATAGATTAATTGCGTAGATTTAGTTAATGAATTTACTACCCTAGGATCAGTTGTCTTTTATTATTTGATTTTTGCCTACGTGTTTTGATTTATCGTTATTTGCGTTTTAGTTTAAGTAAATCAATCTCTACTTTCGTTTGCCTGTCTACTGTTTTAGTCTGTTTAGGAGATAGTTAAAGTAGTTTCGTTGTGTCAGTCCCTGTGGATACGATACTTGGTTACCAATTTGTGCTACAATTGCACCGTGTTAGTTGCGGTAATTTGTTGCTAATAATTTAGTGATCAACTTTTTGGCGCCGTTGTCGGGGACTTATTAGAATTTACTTTAATATTTCCGATAGGACTTTATAGTACTTCAGGCTTTTATTTGTTTTTATTTTTCTGTTCTAATTTTTTTTTTAGTGTGGTTTTGTAGGGTGCGCATGAACACTAGATCTCACGGAAATCCTCTTTTTGAGTTTGACCCTGAAATCGACAAGACTTTGCGCAATATTAAGAAGCAGCAGAATCAAGTTGAGCAAGATACGATGGCTACTCCTGAGGAAATCCAAATTCAAATGCGAGCTCTTCAAGAGCAATTGAAGAAGCTGACTGATGAACATGAGACGAGAGAAGCTCAGAAACAACCAGCCATAAATGAAGCGTTCATTCCGCAGTATGTGTACCAGGAGCCCCCACGAGTGAACGTAAACAACTTTGAGCTGAAAACGGGATTGATCACGATGGTCCAACAGAGCCAATATGGTGGACAAGCGATCGAAGACCCTAATGCGCACCTGGCGCATTTCCTGGAGCTGTGTAGCACGGTGAAGATGAATGGTGTCCCTGATGACATTATCCGTCTTCGTCTTTTTCCCTTCTCACTGCGGGATAAGGCGAAGTCGTGGTATCATACGCTGCAGCTAGGAGATAATATCATGTGGGAAGATTTAGCTCATGCATTCCTACGCAAGTTTCATCCACCTGGCCTTACGTTGAAACTGAAGATGGACATCGTGCAGTTTCAACAGTACGATGGAGAAAAGCTAGCGGAGACTTGGAAGCGGTATCAGGAGAAGCTCAGAAAATGCCCAAGTCATGGATTTGATGAATGTACGCTCGTGATAATGTTCTACAATGCCTGCGGGGAGCGTACAAGGATGCACATGGATACAACTGCAGGTGGCTCTATACTCCAGAAAAGTAGTTCTGAAGCATGGAGCATTATTGATAGTATGGCTTCTACGAGCTACCAATGGCCATCTGAGCGAATTCAATTGAAGAAGGTTGCAGCTGCGTCCAGTTCTGATCCTATAGCAGCATTGGTTACTCAACAGGCATCGATGGCTACACATCAGGCAGCGATGGCTACACAGCTGACAGAGTTGACTACAAAAATAAGTGAATTGAATGTTGGACGTCCTGAGCAAGACCCATCAGGCATGGAAGATGTTAATTATGTGAATGGCAGAAATTATGGGAATTTCCAGGGAGGACAGCCAGGAATGTATAACAGAGGTCAGCAATATCAGCAGGGCCAGCAGCAGTTCTAGCCAGGAGGACGCCCGCATCCGAATCTTTCTTATGGCAACCCAAATAATGTTGTGCAACCTCCACCAGGATTTTCTGTTTCTAGTGGGGGAGTCATCAATGAGCCAAAGAAAGATACAATGGAGGACATGATGAAGCAGATGCTCATGAAGATGACTGGAATGGAGACAAATGTGGGAAATAAAATTTCTAACATAGAAAATAATTTCTCAGCACTTTCCAAGCATGTGCAGATGTTAGAAAATCAAGTTGGTCAGATTGCCAATCAAGCAGCTGCGCAGCACACACCAGGAAAGTTTCCTAGCAACACTGAGATCAATCCTAAAAATCAGTGTAATGCAATTCATCTAAGGAGTGGAACTCAATATCAAAATCATACAGAGCAGAGGAATCATCATTCCTCTGCAGAGCAGCGGGATCATGCAGAGCAGCGGGACGGCAAGAATGGAAAGGAGAAAAATGTAGAGATTATGGAGGAGGATGACCTGGAGACGATTGTGTGCGATTCGTCGCCTCCTTCTAAGGTATCGTCGAATACCTCTGCTGTTAAGAAGCCTATTCCTACTCCTACGCTTCCCAAGCCAGAGTACAAGCCTGTAGCACCCTTCTCGAATAGCCTGGAAAAGCCGAAGATGGATCAGAAGTTAGCCAAGTTTATGGAGATGTTTTCAAAGCTTCACATCAACATTCCTTTACTTGATGCTTTGAGAGATATGCCAGGCTATGCCAAGTTCCTCAAGGATGCAGTCTCCAACAAGAGGAAGTTGGGGAAATATGAGACGATTAATCTCTCCGAGGAATGCAGTGCAGTGCTACAAAGGAAGCTACCATTGAAGCAAAAGGATCCTGGCAGCTTTACTATAGCTTGTGTAATTGGAGGGCAGAATTTCTCCCGCGTTCTTTGTGACTTAGGGGCAAGCATCAATCTGATGCCTCTCTCTATTTTCAACCGGTTGGAGATTGGAGAAATCAAGCCTACCTCTATTGCTTTGCAGATGGCAGATCGTTCCATCACATATCCCAAGGGAGTTGTGGAGGATGTTCTAGTACAGGTGGAGCAGTTTATTTTTCCTGCAGATTTCGTAGTCTTGGACATGTCGGAGGACAAGAATACTCCATTGATCTTAGGACGTTCGTTTCTAGCTACGGGCCGTGCGTTGATAGATGTGCAAGAGGGAAGTCTGACTTTCCGCGTCAATGATGAAAAGATGACATTGTCCATTTATGATGCGATGAAGAAGCCATCTGAGCCACAAATCGAGGATTGCAATTCCATTGAGTCTGTAGTGGATTTTCCTGCAGCCGTGGAGGATCTTTTAGAGAAGTGCATCACACAGTCATTATACCCTTATTCCAATCTAGACGAGGCGTGTGATGAGATCTTAGATTATATTGCAGAGCTGGAGGCCGTAGAGAGACATTCCATCGATCATGTGCCTTACATGGATATTCACAAACCTGTTGATAGGGGAAGCAAGTCGGTGGAAAAAGAAAAAGAAAAAGAATTCCCTGCGCCAGCAGAATCAGCCAGGCCAGCGGAATCAACTGCGCCAGCGGAATCAACCAGGCCAGCGGAATAATCCAGAGCTACAGCCGCACCCAAACTTGAGCTGAAACCGCTTCCTGAGCACTTGAAGTATCAATTTTTGGGTGACAATGAAACTTTTCCTGTTATTGTATCTGCCTATTTATCTCCGTTGGAGTTGGAGAAGTTGATGCGAGTTTTAAGGAAATACAAGTCTGCTATAGGATGGTCTATTTCCGACATCAAAGGAATTAGTCCTTCTATTTGCATGCATCGTATCTTATTGGAGCAGGAATACAAGCCTAAGGTGCAGCCACAGCGACGTTTGAATTCGGCGATGCAAGAAGTTGTAAGAAAGGAGGTGCTCAAGTGGTTGGATGCAGGAATCATTTACGCCATCTCTGATAGTGAGTGGGTGAGCCCGACGCAAGTTGTCTCTAAGAAGGGAGGCATGACTGTGGTTAAGGATGAGAGAGATGAGCTCATAGCTACAAGGCTGGTCACAGGATGGCGCGTGTGCATTGATTACCGAGCTTTGAATGCAGTCACACGTAAGGATCACTTTCCTTTGCCATTTATTGATCAGATGCTTGACCGTTTGGCAGGATATGAGTACTACTGTTTCTTGGATGGGTACTCGGGCTACAATCAGATTATGATAGCCCCGGAGGATTAGCATAAGACCGCTTTTACTTGTCCCTATGGCATCTTTGCCTTTAGGAGGATATCTTTTGGTCTCTGCAATGCTCCTGCCACTTTTCAACGCTGCATGATGGCGATTTTCCATGGGTTGATTGAGAATATTATGGAGGTATTTATGGATGACTTCTCTATTTTTGGCTCCTCCTTTGATAATTGTCTGGACAATCTTGCTCAAGTGTTGCAGCGTTGTGAGGAGACGGCACTCGTGCTCAATTGGGAGAAGTGCCACTTCATGGTTCGCGAGGGCATTGTTTT